>NC_081144.1:19522403-19828465 GCF_958295425.1 Solea solea | reverse complement strand
TATGATAACACAAACAACTGTAATAAAAACACTAAACAAGCTCACATATATACTGTATATACACATATAATTTTACATTAAATATAATACATTTAAAGGTGTGATATACTGTATATAACCTCAGGCTGTGTGTTTGGGACCTCTGATGTAGCAGGTCTTGGATGGACGGTGTGTTCACACCAGTGTTGCTGTGCAGTTCAAGTTCATGTTAGCAGATTTTTACAATCTGGCAGAGCAGCAGTGGAGAACTGACAAGAGCTGTGTTCATGAGCAAGTTGAATCAGATAAATAATGTTTTCTACACAGCACATCCACACTTGAAATGTGTAGGAATCGTCTCATTAGAAAAAGTATGTGAAATTTATTCTGTAGCTTTCCATATTAGCTGTGACACATAACCACACTTGTTCTGTTTCTCTCTAACCCTCAACCTCCCCACACTGACTGGGACTTTTTGCTAACCTTGCAGAGGGAGGTAAGTACGAGTTTCAGATGAATGAGTCAAAACAGAGCATATTTCATCTAGAAAGCAAACAGTGGCGAGACAGAGAGGACAAACTGTTAACAGGAAGAAATCTCAAGCAGAACCAGACTCCAAGATGAGCAGCCATCTGAAATGGAGATAGAAAAGAAAGATCAGCAGTTTCAAAGATTAAGTATTAAAATACTGTGAGACGAGTTGCTGTAGAGACAATACTTTTACAGCAGCACCTACTGTAGTAATAATAATGATGATAATATAATAATAGTAGGGTTAGATATGGGTTCTAAAGCCCTGGAGTCAGAGGCACTTGTGGTAGGAGGACAGAGCGAGTCAAGGAATAATAAAAGAGAGAACAAGGTTAATGCAATTCACAATATGTTATATTATGAATAAGAAGAGAAAGAAAGAAAGAAAGAAAGAAAGAAAGAAAGAAAGAAAAGAGAGAACATTTGAAACAGTGTGGATCATTACAGATGCATGAAGTACTGTAAGAATATGTGACAGCAACCTCATTTTGTCCTTTGGTGATTATTAAATCAATGCATAGACATGAACTATGCATTGTGGAAACAGACGTCATTTATTAAACTGCTGTTCACATTCAATATCAGCTTCATTACCGTGTATCATATGCAATCATATGCAAACATATGCATCACCACCAAATCAAAGCTGAACTGAAAGTGAACACTTCCATTAATAAATGACGTTTTGCCATGGAGCTCGCTGACTCTGAATGACCAACAGGTGGACACAGATGGATTGTTGGTTCCTGAATGCCACATTCAGACATTTTAAGCATCTTCATGTGCATGAATTTCTCACAGAAAGGTCGAGGAGCAGTAGAGGTGTCACGTCACCTGAGCACACTTGATTAAAAAACGTTTTTTTTTCTACAGTGGGACCAGTGAGGCCAGAGAGTCATCTACTGTTCTGTGAAGGTGTCATTACAGAGAACTGTGACAGAAAATTCAGCCCTAACATTTATGATCCCTCTTCATTACACACCCCAACCATTACTGGCATATTAAATAAATACTAATTATAGTACAATGTTCCACATGTAATGCACACCAATTACATGGAATAATGTGTTATGCTGTAATGTTATCACAGTAACCCTAATAATTACTTACTGAATAATAACGCATTTTTGTGATTTTAACCCATGCTCTTTTGGATTCATTCTGGGTGACGCTACTCTCTTGCTGGTTGTTCAGGTCCACAGAGTAAGTATATGGCGGGTGAGACACACTGTAGAAAACAAGCACTCTGCTTTGTAGTCATGTGATATTTGCCATATTAGAGTTATGTTTGAGTACAAAGCCTTGGCTCCTGGTTATGAAGTGCATGCAACAAGTAGTTCAACCTAGCGATCTGTTGCGGCAATCACGTAGTATTAGTAGGCACTTCTGAACATATTTAAATGTCTTTTTAAAAGTGCTGTCATGCTCCAGCTATTTGACCTTTGACCTTTGAGCCACCTTTCCTGTGATAAACATCCGGTTATGGCCACAAAGAGCCACAAATAATCCTCACTTTTAAAAAGCACAATAACAAATGATGTTGTAGTGTATCAGAGAGGCTCTACCGTTTTGTATCCAGATGACTTGAGTTGATTGATAGTGTGTGTGTGTGTGCGTGTGCGTCAGTGTTTCGTAACTGTAGTTCTTGTATATTGTAGAACTTTCCAGCAGGCAAAACTATCACTCTGCTTATTGTATGTGACAGATATTATGTTTAAGACAATCTCCATTGTGTTTGGAGCATGCGCTGTTCTAATCAAAGCTCAGTTGATATCAAAGTGCAGTTTGTCATCAAAGCTTTGCTATCAAAGCTTTTTTGTTATATGTTAACCTTATATGTGTCTTTGTCTAACTACTAATCATCAGAACCTGTACGACTTGTCGGTTTTACAACCTTCATAAAGACACTCGAGTTGTTCCCGCTGTACTTGATCTAATTCGCCTTTCCAGAAGCTATTAGTGAGCTGAAAGGATCAGTCAGTAAAAATCTGGACAGTTGTAAAACTGTTGTCGGAGCCGTACCAGCAAACCACTTGTAGTGCCTAAATCAATCCTTGGTCATGTATGCAACGCATTTGCGCATCGGGATGGGTAACGTATATGCTTTGTATGACATGATCCATTATCGTCCATGTTATGTCCAGAATTCAGTAGCAGTGGGTTTTGCAGCGCGCCAGAAGTTATTTGTGGCTTGCTTCATGGCCCAGACCTGCTTAGTTTAGTGATGGTTAGTGATGATGCAGAGTGCATTTCTCTCAGTGACAGAACAACATGCCTCTGCTGTGTCCGACAGAGACCGATGACAAGATGCGAGCCTTCGCGGAGAGTGTCTTCGCATCGGAGACCAAAGATGAAAATGTCCGTGATGAGATTTCCATGTTTGATGTGGCTGATGACTGTCCCATCATCCATCATGAGATGGCCCACCATCTGCACACGACGGACAATGCTGAGAAACGGTGAAACTCATGATTATTATGAGTTGGAGCATAATGGAATCTGTTCAGGCCAGTTTTTCCCAAACTTTTTTGAAGGGAGACCCACTTTGTAAAGATGACAAACCATCATGACTAAATTCCCAATAAAATATGTTCTTATGGAAAATGTTGAAAAAGATTTAGAATTAGCAAATTACATTGGTGACCCAAAGAAATTCTTTCATCTTTGGGCCCCGACCCAGTCTCTGGGAATGACTAGGACTAAAGTCCCTGAAATGTCTCCACTTGACATTAACTCTCTTGACAGTAATTTGTTTGGTTGGTGTTTCAGACATTTGGACGGTGACTGGAGCCAGCCACTAAACCTCACCTGTTGTTTGTCCACAGCAAGAAGCACCACCGTTGCTTCGCCATGGCTGTGCCCAAAGCTGGTGTTGCTCATGCAGCTGCAACCCCTGTAGTGTCAGTGGAAGTGGACACTCCCACCTACCTGGAAGTGCCCGACTTCCAGAGAGTTGCCATCATAGGAGACTATGCCGCCGGGGTACTGTTAATGGAAATCTTTAACTGATCAACTGATCAGTTAAAGATTTAGTCCAACAATCACTGATTTTATTCACTGAAATTGAGAGGGGGAAAGTATTAGGAATCATCTTTCATTGGGCTTAGCAACAGGTTTTTCTCCAAAGTTCATAATGTAACCTTTCCTTGGACTGTGTGTGTGTGTGTGTGTGTGTGTGTGTGTGTGTCAGTAGGCTCACAGCCTCTCTGTGGTGCTCATGTTGTCGGGGGTTTAGGTTTCATGGCTATGGCTTTGACATTTACAGATAGAGAGAGAGAAGCACACACTGGTTTGCTTAAGTTTCCGCTTTAGCCTTGAGTTTATTAACATATTGATACTGACTACAGCACATGTTGCAGAATATCACACTGAGCAAAATGACTGCTCACTGTTGTCTACTGAATATTATAATAATCGTCTTGGTAAGAGATACACATTATTAAAAAAACTAAATTTTCTTTTATCTGATTACTATCTTCATTCATTCATTGTCTACTGCTTTATCCTCCACATTAGCGTAGGGCCAGTCCCAGCTGACACAGGGTGTAATGCAGGGTCCACCATCAACAGGTCACCAGTCCATTGCAGGGCCAACATGCAGAGACAAACAACCACTCACTCTCACATTCACACCTAAGGACAATTTAGAGTGTACAATTAACCTCTGCAAAGACAACACCACTTCTGTCACTCTCTCTTACTGTGTGTGTGTGTGTGTGTGTGTGTGGGGGGGGGGGGGACTAGGTGACTCAGGACAGCAGTGTATTGGTAATTACTCAGAAGACCACTGGGGGCAAAAGAGGTTACACACTGCAGCTTTAAATCTTGTATTGGATATTGTGTAATAATATGTTACCACCTTCGTCTGCCTCTTAGGTGACCATGGATGACTTTGAGTTGTCCTGTAAGGGTATTTACCGTGCCTTAGCCATCAGGGAGAAGTACATGAGACTGGCCTATCAGCGCTTCCCATGCACGACCTCCCAGTACCTGCGTGAGATGGAGGGAGAGAGCTTCAAACCTGAGGATCAGGTGCAGCCACGTGAGGAAAAAGACATCAGGAAATAAATGAACTTAGTTATACGTTACAAACTGTATGTTGCATTCATATCTTGTGTTTATCCTCAGTCTTCACATCTCCTCCAAAGGATGGGGAAGACCCCTTTGATACCAAGGACCTACCGAAGAATCTGGGCTATGTTGCTCGTATGAAGGACGGTGTTATGTACGTGTACAACGACGCGGCAGCCGCTGACAAACATCAGCCCAAAGACCTGCCCTGTCCTGACTACCTCACCTTCATCGATGACATGAACTTCCTCATTGCGCTCATTGCACAGGGCCCAACGTGAGTGTTTTGTGATGTTGAGAATATTCACCCAGGCTCAACTTCAGTGTAACCGTAAACTTTTAAAGTCATGACAGCTGGCCTTGTTTTAGACGACCACCATGGATGACAACACAAGTCATCACAACTCAGTGTGTGTGTGTGCATGTGTGGGGTCCTGACGATCCACACGGGGGCCACTGAGATGTATAAACAACATACAAAGTCCAGACACTTGCAGACAATTTCATAATTTCTTAAAGTAGCAGTGGTGTGTTGTACAGATACAAACGCTAACACAATATGACAATGAAGCCGTGAAGCAGCTGTGAATCCTCTTATAGTGCATTTTAGATTGTTGATTTGCTGTTGTTTGCTTTGCAGGAAGACTTACACTCACCGCCGCCTCAAGTTCCTCATGTCGAAGTTCAACGTACATGAGATGCTGAATGACATGGAGGAGCTGAAGGAGCTGAAGATAAACCCCCACAGGGATTTCTACAACTGCAGGAAGGTACTCATTTATTATTATTGTAATAATAATAATAATAATAATAATATTTAAAATATAATAATACTACCCAGTCGACTTTAAGGCCTATAGCCCTGTTGCCATTTGTTATATGGGAGAAAGTCCCACAATGGCAGGAATTTATATTTGGTTAATTAACTATATACAACTATAAAATAATTAATTTCTTTTGAGTGTTTAGTGTCCTATGCTGCTTGATAAAATGTAATACATTGATGGATGTCAGAAACAATCTCTTATTTATTTATAAGTCAGTATTTTTGTGTGTTACACAGTAAATATTGGACTGAAGCATAAATGTGGACTAACTAAAATAAAATTGTAATTACAATGACTGACAGAAAAAATATTGAAAGTACATATTTTCTCCTATTTGTTCAGCCATACATCGAAAAAAAAAATGTAAAACAATAATTTAAGTGTCTGAACATTTAAAAAAAGAAAAGATTTATTTTAACATACTCATAGAAATGTTTAGACAGTACACACCGTACACTTACATCTGGTTTGCGGTCCCGGTTTTTTCCACACTCACAGCTGCCATTCACCTTGCGAATGTATTTGGTTCCCTCTTGTGACCAAGCAGAGTTATTGCATCACATTAACCCCAAAAATCAGCGATCCACTCTTTATCGTCATCTCTTTGCCATTCCAGGTCGACACCCACATCCACGCCGCTGCCTGCATGAATCAGAAGCACCTGCTGCGCTTCATCAAGAGGTCTTACCGCGTGGACGCCGAGCGCGTCGTGCACAGCCTTAAAGGTCGAGAGGTCACCATGAAGGAGCTGTTCGAGTCTCTCCACCTGCATCCCTATGACCTCACTGTGGACTCACTGGATGTGCACGCTGTATGTTTCATGATGGCCGTAGATCAGTGATTATTTAAACTATATGAACGCAATGCAAATGTACACGTAGTGTCATAAAATATAGGTTTATAAACACACTAGTTGAGTAAGTGTTCCACGAAAAATAGTCAATCAAATTCTTTTATCACTTTCTTACAGTTGAAAGGTTTCAGCATATAACGAGTACATAAAAGCACACTTGCATTGTTATGTTTAAATCTACATGCCTTTTGACTGTGCCGCTCTTTTGTTTCTCTGAAGGGCAGACAAACTTTCCAGCGCTTTGATAAATTCAACGCCAAGTACAACCCGGTGGGAGCGAGCGAGCTGCGTGACCTCTACCTGAAGACAGAGAACCACATCAGTGGAGAATACTTCGCCACCATTATCAAAGTATGTTTCTGTATAGGCGGGGTACATCCTGGACCGATCGCCAGTCGTGATAAGATATTGTAGCTACAAATGATTGCATGTAAAAATGATGCCTAATTTAGGAAAATAAACGATTCTGCCAGGTGAAGATTAATAGCTCTAAACAATACTGTGTACACCCACCTCTGTAGCTTTAAACAAGAAAAATACACACGTATAAAGTAATCATGACAATAACAACAGTGTCAACAAAAGGAAGTGTTGACCCTAAGTGTCAAACTCAACCAGCTTACATCTTTGTGTGAATCAGGAAGTAGCCAGTGACCTTGAGGATGCCAAGTACCAGTACGCCGAGCCTCGTCTGTCCATCTATGGCAGTAACCCCATTGAGTGGACCAAGCTCTCAGGCTGGTTTGTCAGGCACAGAGTCTTCTCACCGAACCTCAAATGGATGATTCAAGTGCCCAGGATCTAGTACGTTTTCAAACTTTCCTGCACACCACGTGACCCATGAGCCAATAATTTATCTTACCTGCTGTGGATTAATTATATAGTATCTCATTTGCTGACACCAAAGGCCTGTTGTTTGTTTGCATAATCGTGCAATTTGTCCTTCTTTTATCTTAGTGACATTTTCAGAGGCAGGGACTTTGTGCCCCACTTCGGCAAGATGTTGGAGAACATTTTCCTTCCCGTGTTCCAGGCCACCATCGACCCACAGTCCAACCCTGAGCTCAGCATCTTCCTCAAACATGTGAGTCAGAAACAAGATCCAATATCTATATCTCTTATCTTTGTTGCTACTTTGGTTTCTTCATCTTGAACGTGGACAACTGATATGAGCAGGTCTGTAGGTTATTGTCTGATGAAGGCCTGGATCATTTTTTTATTTTCTTCTCATGGACCATAGGTGACAGGTTTTGACAGTGTGGACGATGAGTCCAAACACAGTGGTCACATGTTCTCCAGCAAAAGCCCCAAACCAGAGGAGTGGGACATCGCCAAGAACCCCTCCTATACCTACTACATTTACTACATGTATGCAAACATCGCTGTGCTCAACCAGCTCCGCATGTAAGTAACTTTGTCTGAACGTTTCTTTATATTCCATCTTGTCCTCTGTAAATACTGAGTGACCTGTTTGTCTTCTGCTCTGCAGGCAGAGGGGAATGAACACGTTCATGTTCAGGCCTCACTGCGGTGAGGCTGGTGCCATCACCCATCTGCTGGCTGCCTTCATGACTGCTGACAACATCTCCCACGGCCTCAACCTCAAGAAGGTTTGTCCTCTCTTAATGAGACAAAATGGAGGATTCTACGCATCGTCTCACTTTGTACATGGAGATTATAATTCAGCAGCACACACGCCAGTTCAGGGTGTCACAACTTATATAAGTTGAATAAAAGATGATGAATGTGTTATTTCCTCTGTCACAGGCAAAGACTTTTGAGCGACATGCATTACATTTGGACAGACAATCGGGAGATAAAGCCACCTACTCTATCGCTCTCATTGGGTTGCGCCTTTTTAATTTTCCACATTTTTCTTCTTGACGCTAATTTCTGCTCTTACTACCTGAATAGTACATAGAACAGATTTGTTTACAAATCACCTATCTGTCCATCTTTCATTTAACCTCGTAACACTTTAAATTCCAGTACAATAACAACTGGGAAATAATCACCAAGAAATCTTGGTAATAACAATAGAAACGTGTGTGGGACATAAAGACATATGAAATGGTAAAGGTAAAGGTATTTGGATGTTACTTTGGAAATAATAATATTTTCTCTTTATTAAAACACTATTAACGTTAATTTTACCAAGTACCAAGAAATTGCGTTAGAAATTTAGCAGCGGATGAGCTGTAAAACCTCACAATGCTTTCAAGGGTTGTTGGTCATGGTATTGATTATTCGTGAGTTTCTGCATCAATTTTAACAGTCTCAGATTTAAGAGTCATACTACCTGTAATCATCAAGTAACTACATTGCTCTTTATGTCGTTTTTCTCTTTTTAATTATCAAGTCAAAATGCCAACTGCACCCGTACACTGTACATTGTACATTGTACACTGATCATATGAACCTTTCACCACCAGAGCCCCGTACTGCAGTACCTGTACTTCCTGACCCAGATCCCGATCGCTATGTCCCCCCTCAGCAACAACAGCCTGTTTCTGGAGTACGCCAAGAATCCCCTGCTGGAGTTCCAAAAGAAAGGCCTGGTCGTGTCTTTGTCCACCGACGACCCCATGCAGTTCCACTACACAAAGGTCAGAGCAGAAGTGGAGAGAAGGCCTTTGATGATAATGTACACAGTGGTGTATACTGTATGCATTATATACTATAATGCACATTCACACAAAAATACTATAGGAAAGGCATTGAATGAACATTCATCATAAACACTCTTATGCCAGATCATGCACAGCCTCTAGATTTAATTTCAATATAAAATTAAAGCTGCATTTGCTACAATTGCAACCCAGTACCAGAGCACACAGCTCTAAATGTTACAGAATTCTGAACGCCATTGACAGTGGCTGCTGTTGCTTCTTGTGCCCAGTAGGTGGTGCTAGAGAAAGCTCACTGATCACATTTTATTTCGTAGTATATCAAGTGTAGACTCACTCACTACATGCATGAAATTTCATTTAAAAAAAAAAGAAAATGTACATTTCCAGCAAAGAAAATCAGGGCGGAATACTGTGTTGTGTGATCTGAACTCCTGTTTTGAAGGCTCCACAGTGGAGATTTGGCCGGTGCCATGTGTCATCAGATGTGAAACACTTTAAATGGGAGCATAATTTACTAAAATTACATCATGTGCTATTGAAGAAGACCTGGAATTTGGATTGGCTGTTCGGGGTCTGTGTATGGTGTCTCCAGCTTTCCTCACAAAAACCTCAAAACATGAGAAGATAATGTAGATAACGAATGGATCATTTTGATGGTTGCTGTTTTTGTCCACAGGAGCCCCTTATGGAGGAGTACGCCATCGCAGCCCAGGTCTTTAAGCTCAGTACCTGTGACATGTGTGAGATTGCCAGGAACAGCGTGCTGCAGAGCAGCCTGTCTCATGAGGTAACACACCTGATGGAGAAGTTTAAATGTGGTGCTACTTTTTCACACAATTAAAGGTCCGGTGTGTAAGAATAAGTGACTCTGTTAAACCATTTCCCAGTGTGTCAGGCAAATATAGTGGCTTTTAAAAACCAGAAGGGATGTTGTTCTTCCTTGTTTGTGTAATCTGACACTGCTATAGAAACATGACAGTATGAAAAAAAAAACATAATTGGTGTGGTGCTTCTGCACTGAAAAGTAAAGGTGATTGAAATCCTTTCACTCAAATGTGCCTGTGATTTTCATCTCTAGGAGAAGCTCCACTTTCTGGGTCAGGCCTACCTGAAGGAAGGCCCAGAGGGCAACGACATCCGTAAGACTAATGTGGCCCAGATCCGTATGGCGTACCGCTATGAGACCCTGTGCTATGAGCTCAACCTCATCAAGGAGGGCCTGAAGACGGAATAAACAGACTCAACTCATATACATGACATCCAGCTCATTTCTTCAGTAGCTACATTTGTTTTTCACAGTAACTCTTAATTGAGCAAGCCCTAAAGGAACCAGCCTTCTAACTGATGTTCTCTCCTTTGGAAAAAGAAACATAATTTGTATAATTGTCATGTACAATACAGTACACAGTGTGCACTCCATATTTGAAAACATCATGTATAAGAATGAAAAGAAATAAAATGTGAAAAAATACACGTATACGTGTAGTATTGTGATGCAGGGGCTTTTTATTTTCATAATTCTGATTTTGTTACTTGACTATGCTCACATTACCAGGCTAAGGTGCCTCATATCCAAGTTTTCCATTTGTGTGAGTAAAATCAGATGTTTTGTCAGTGCTGTGTGGACACAGAAATCCAATCGTTGATTCCTAGAGTATTTTCAAATCAGACTTCGGTAAGTATACGCACCTACGGCACGGCAAAGCCAAACAACAATGAGTTTTCAAATCTGAATCTGTATTGAATCAGAATAAAACAACAAGGCTGGTCATGTGAATGTAGCCAGCGTCACCGCTGCTGACCTCAGGGGTTCTTCATTAGCTCTGACCTTTAAGTTGTGTTAAGATAAGATAGTCCTTTATTAGTGTAATAAGTATGTATTAGTATTATATAATGTACATAGTCACAGCAGCAAAGACAGTAAAGATAAAAATAATAAATATGCATTTCCAAGAAAGTACAAACTTAACGCAAACTTAATTCAGTTAGTGGCCCTAGTTGTTGCACAATGAATCGCTATTGCCATAACTTATGGACAGAGTCTTTATGATGTGGGCCATCTCCTGTAAAAACACACCCCTCACATTATTGAACTTAACAGGCCTGGCAAACATTTGCTACTCCTCAGCTATAAAGATCCTCATAACTTCTAAAATCTACAGTATTTTGGAGTCACTAAAGATCAAAGAGTATGACTGAATACGGTTTGTATGAAATAATTATATGTAAATATGTAATGTCTATTATTCTAGGTCTAGAGGAAGACCAAAGAGAAGGTTTATGAGTGTAGTGAAAGAGGACATGAAGTTAGTTGGTGTGAGAGAGGGGGATACAGAGAACAGGGTTAGATGGAGGAGGTTGATTCGCTGTGGCGACTCCTGAAGGGAGCAGCCGAAAAGAAAAGATGTAATGTCTATTATTCAAGTGAGTTTAAAAGTATTACATCTGCTGTCAAGTGGCTTTGGTAGATTTACTTTAAAAAGGAAATCATATTAATTATAATATTAATACAAATTGTGAGTCACGCTGGTGCCACTTGTAGAACCACAGTGCCTGTCTTTCCCAGGACACCTGAAGACAACAGTGTTTGTTCATGGTTGACAGCTGTAGGAGTTGATGTGATGACGTCTTCCCCCTTCAACCAGAGTTTCTCACAGTCTCAGCTGTGTCAAGCGCGACATAAACACACGTACAAACCGGAAATCAGGTAAATTCTGTGATTCAACGCTGCAAATTATGACCTATGTGTGTACGATGAGTTGTGCAAATGTCCCTCAAGTGGATAGGTTAGGTTTTTGGAAGTGTGGTTGTATACGGTATTAACCTAATCAACACTGTCTTCCACTGACAACATGTACAGGGGAAATATGTTTGGCTTAACTAATAAAGTCTACAATATTTTGAGAATAGGTTCATCTCACTGTTAGTCTGGCTTTTCCAACTGGAAATTGAAGTTTGTCAACCGCTCCCTCTCCGTAGAGAAAATGTGCGTTTTTTATGAATGTCAATCTCTCAGTTTTATTTTGAAATTTCTAACCGGAAAACTTGTATTTCTTGGGTTGACTTGGCATTAATTATCCTGAGACGAAGGACTAGGAGTGTTCTGCTTTTCTCTATGGCCACTTTCTTTGTTGTTGTTTTTGTTGTTGTGCGTACTTATTAGAATAGGTGACACGTTTTTTTGTACCCTGTAAAGTACATTTTCTGATAAGTTACTCATAAGAAGCGGTATGACTGAATTAACTTTAGCTCGAACTTATCCAATAGTTCTAACCTAGTTGAGATATGCGAGCGAATCGAATCGCATCGCATTTTTCTACCTAATTTTTCATTTTCAGTGAAAGAAAAATGAGGAAACGACATTTGTATCATCATTTAAAACTACCAAGGGTAAGTTACGACTTATTAACCACGTGTAATTGTCCATGTCTTTGCTTACTTTACACTTTACGTTAACAGACTATCTGTCCGACACTATTGTAAAAAAAAAGTAAATGAATACGTTTGAGGCCGTTTCATGTTATACGTTTTCATACATTAATCCAACATGACCTAGTTGCGAGCACAGCTACTCTTCCCAATTCACTACACTCCCAAAGTTAGTAAAAACATTCAACGCCAAACTCAATTGACAAAATCCCTAATTAAACATTACCTCACTACTATCTTACATAGGGATGTTGTAGAATACTTATCACGCATGTGTTGTACATTAACAGTTCATAGTGTGTAATTCGGCTTGCATCCGATCAATTAAACTGTGCGTTTTTGACCAATATAGACTTTCAAATGAAACGTAGCACGACTGTTACTGCAGACATCTCTTCGTTTCAGCGTGATGAGAGGAGAGTAATCCAGTGAGCTGCTTTAGGTTATCTCGGCCCTTTGTTGAAGCCGAATTAGTCAGATGTGTCACTGAGTTTCATTTATGTATTATCACACCGTTACTGTAAGGAAGAATAGTTTTAAGTGTGAAATTCTGAAGGGAGATTAGCGACATCTTTTCGACAGCTTGGGCACATGGAGCTGGACGTGTGGCGTGTCACTCCCACCGTTCCCCTTTAGCATCTAAACCTACTTCACTATAGCAATAACCCAACGCCAGGAAAGAAGTTCCAAATGCAAGTCATTGTACTTACATAGGGCCTCTTTATGGAAATGCCAACATTATCTGCAGGTGTTGGCAGATCTAGGGAAAACAGCCACAGTTAATGATTATCCAAAGAATAACTATTGCTGTTGCAACTGAGAGCACCTGCGATGTACAATTCATTCTACCGATCTGCTCATACCCACTAGTCTAGTGGGTATGAGCAGATCTAGTAAGATTTAAGAACAACACTGACTCCCTGGCATGCGTTTATTGGGTATTTGTTGACCCTAAATAGATGTAAATATTCTGACATATTAACTATCTTAGTCTAAGTTCATGAAATAATTCTGAAGTAGTTTTGCACAACAAATAGTCAGCAACAAAATTATGCAACTTGTCACATTAAAGTGCCATTCAGTCAGTCATTCATTCATCAAAGCTGTGACTAGTAATACTTGGATGCATGGAAGCTGTTCTAGTGCCTGGTAAAGGATCCGTCATAATAAGATACTTTATCTTGGTTTGTGCTTTTGTGCTGGTCTTTAGCAAACCTACATTTTTCTGTTATTATAGCTTCAACAGTCAGTTGACAGTCGATACAATACCTTACCTGCAACATGTTGTGTCATGCTGCTTGTCTTTAGGGGCGTGTTTTGTGGTGGGTTTGAAGGTGCAATTAGGTTTAATTTTGCTGCCAAGTGATAATGGGCCAATTCGGCTTCATAGGTTCCCTGTCTGGTTTCTACATGGATGAGTCAGGGAGTTTCACTGAAAAATACAAGGATATCTTTCTCCATGGTTGACAGCCAAATAAACAAGTGGAATTCATTTTGACTTGCCCTCTGGCTTTGTCACCTGATATCACAACACCTTCAGTTTGCCTCACTGGCAATAAAAACATGTATGCCACAGGGAAGGAGCAAGTGACAGCTTTATATGTATTTGCAAAATGTAACTAGCTAGTATACCTTTTCAATTTATGGCATTTCATAGGGTTTTTGATTGCCATCATACAGGGTCTGGTGTGTAGTGTAGTTTATCTAAACATAGCTCAAACATAGCTCGGTGGTTGCAACTGGGTGCAAATCTCTGCGCACAATAATTATGGACAGTCTGCTGATCCTTCTTCCTGCATCTCAGGAAATGTAACTCATGCCTTCCTGTACAACATACCGCACAAAATGCAAGTGGGTCAGTTTGAGACTCGCATTGTCATTGCATGGTCTGGCAATGATCGAGCAGCATTCCAGTGCACACATACATTTGATTTGTGTCAAATCAAACAAAGGCATTACTTTCAAGACGGACTGACTGTGTCTAGTTAAATTTATTCCCAGACCCCCCTCTTATACAGCTCTGTAGGAATGCAGCTCATACAGTTATTGTGATCATGAGCCGTGCAGTGGAATTTTACCATGTCTCCTCTTCTCCAGATTCTTCTCAGCCTCGGTCCTAATGTGCAACGTGTCCAAATGGTTTGGTTCCAGAGAGCCAGGAGTTGCTCTATGAGAGTGTACAGTCACTACCTCAATCTTGACTCAAGGACTCTGTGTCAATTTTTAGCAGCATCCACTGCAGCAAAACTTTATATCAAATCTGTCTGTTTTATTGCTTCATATAACAGATCAAGACTTCAGCTTTTACTCTGAACTGTACTCTCATACAGCAGTTTTTATACAATACGTATAAACATGCACAAATACTACAGTTTAATAACGTTGCTTCTCATAAATAGTTCAGCCAGTTGAGGAGCTTTTATTACACTGCCTGGAAAGATGTGGTTATAATGGTGTCACTCATTCACTTAATTGTGACTGTGGTCTCTTTACTGGCTGTGTAGTTTTAACATTTGTGTGCTTTCTTGCCTCCAAAGCTCCTTCAAATCACTGTACATTCTTCACAGTTATCTCTAAGACAGCTTCTGCAAGAATACAGAGATAGATTTAAGGCTTTGCTGTGTCGTTGGAATTTTGTATTTGGCTAACTCTGTGGTTTAGGACAACAACTACAGAGAAAACAGAATTCCCCGGGGGAGAGCAGGCTTGATGCGGCTCAAGACACAGACACAGAGCAGCAGCATACTGCAGTTACCCTGTTCCTGCTACTGTGTTTCCTTTTTCTTATTTTTGGAAACTGAGGTTGACAGGAGCCCATCCTTCCTGATCTTTTTTCTGTCTTGAGATATGTGATGTTTCAAAAGTAACTGTGTCCTCCTGTGTTACGTCAGTGTCCCTTTGATCCTGTGTGCTCTGTCTGAACTTGTTTTTAAGTGATTGATGGGTAATTTCTGTGTCTTTACCTGTGTCTTTTTAGGTTGTTTACAAAAGGAGACAAGGGGATAAATGACACTCCACTAGCACACAACAACGCATAGACCTACAGCCCTAACTAGTAATAACATTCCAGTTATTGCTGATCATTTCTGTATTGACTGATACCAGATTACGTGGATTTTTCTGGCCATCTTTCTGGGGGAAATCCCTCATGGATTCCATCACGGAAAGCTGAGGGCGAGCTGACATTTGCCTCCGCCCCCCCCAACATGCTGGCTCTACGGCTGGAAGGCAGGCAAGGGGGTGGAGAGGTTGATCGCCTGCAGAAAGGGGCAACTGTGGCCTGGCAGGGCCGGCAGTCAGGGAGGCCCTCTCTTCATGAGCAGCGCATTAACATCAGGGAGAAGATCTCCCAGTGGGAAGGTCGCAGTCAACAGGACAGCAACCAGGATGTCGAAGTGAAAACACACCCTCCAACTGTACCCCGAACTTTATCTGGGGATCTGCTGGGCAACGGATGCTCCAACGAGAGCTTAACAGGGAGACTGCACACAAAAACCAACCTCTCAAAAGCTAAGAACTTGGGTTTAGATTTCCGGGAATCCCCTGCACAAGCTGGATATAGTGGTGTTAGAAGAAAATCAGAGCCCCTGCAGAAATGCTTTACCGATGTTTATACCACATCCCAAGGAAATAAAAAACTTCCCGCGCAAATATTTGTCTCCTCTAATGTGGAAGCAGTCACAGCTAACTCTACTGGTGAACACAGATTCACCACCAATGGCAACCAAACAACAGATTACATCTTGGATGTTGAAGTACTTTCTAAACCTCTACCTCTGTCTGATGACCCAGAAGATAACATGCCTGCTGGGAACTTCTACACGTCGCGGGGTTTCTGGCGTAAGCTTGAGGGAGACAGACTGCTGTGGCAAAAAGGCAGAGAGACTTCAGGTGAAGTTCAGCCTCCTCCCAAACCTCAGCGGACGTTCCAGTATCGTGGCGCCAACAACAACTCAGGGCGAGCAGCGCATTGGGACAGAGGATCTTCTCATATCCACCACTCTAATGTTGGGAGAAGGAGGGTAGCACACCCACCTAGCTTCCCTCCTCCCCCATGTCCGGTTGCAAAGACTGATAGATTGTCAAGGCATAAAAAGAACAGGTGAGTGAATGTGCTAAAAAAGAGAACAGACTCACCAAATGGGTTTGCCATCAATTCATTAGTATTTAAATTGCACATATTTCACAATATTCAACAGTTCATTTTTAGTATGTGAAAATGAATGCACAGTAATTACATGTTAGAGAACTGACCTGTAAAATACACATTGAATTGTTGTCTGGTTTAAATGGCAGAGAGTTTATAGGGCAGTTTTGAGGAGGGGACTGTCAGAATGTAACCGCTGGCTGAGGTCCAGGTGTGATGTCACACGATATCTGGCAGCATTGTTCTCTATTGTTTAAATGTGACCTAGTTTCTTCAGAAGCCACGGGTCCATGGTCATCTACACAAACACACAAAACAAGACAATGTACACAGTCAGCTTAGAACAGACCACAGTGTTGTGTTGTATCATTAAAACAACTTTGTTACAGAATATAATTATAAAAAATATGCAGAAGGTATGAATGGAAGAATAATTAGAACTGTTAAATCAAGTCAGTGCAACTTTTGAAATAACAGTTAACAATATATGGCTCTAGTTTTTTGATAGATGTGTCACTTTGTGAACCCTACAGTGTGATATTTCTCTGGATGTGCTACTTGCTTGCTGTGGTTATGACATTTCACAGAATAACAATTACATGGTTGTCTAGAGCTTTCTAGTTAAGATTCTAACACTTTGTAGGAGGACATGTCTGTTTCTTGTCTTTGTCAAGATTCAAGAAATACCACTGAGACTCTTTTAATTACTTTGACAGGTTTGTTTGTCTGTCTGGACAGATTTTTGTCCCACACTGTTGACATGTGTCTTTGGTGTGTGCAATGTCAGGGCTATTATTCGTTTAGCCTAACATTTACTTTGGGGCGTAAACACTTGTTCATGATCAGAACAAAATAGTCACATGACACAAACAATTGGAAGACAATATAAAAGGTGTAAGGTGAAATATGGTAATAGAACAGAGTAGTATAATATAATAATAATAATATAAATTCAATAATTTTGTTTAGCAGAGGTACTGGTATCATTATGGTAATGTTGTTGCATTTCATTCCAACTGTATTGTGGTATGTGATTGTGGATGTTTGTATCATGGTTTTGATCTAATTTCAGAATCATTACATTAGATACATTAGATGGCATCATCGTACCTAGATTTGTCTTATAAATTGACAACTCTGTGTAGCTGAAGTATATCAAGAAATATAGCCTGCACAGTCAATATGGCAACACTGTGCCTAGTGAATACAGTCTTCACAGCAACTGATTCAATCCTGGGACGTAAAGAGGACATTTAACATTCCATTATCCTGTAACATGCTAATAGTTGTCACAAAAGCTGTTTCATAACTAAAGCTACTTACTTTATGTCATTTTCTTGTATTCCCTGTCCTCTTAAATGCTGGAAAACAGATTTTCAGAACCACTTATTGTGGTCCAATGTTGTCATTATATATACATTGTACATACGTACATACATACATACATACATACATACACTATTTATTAATTTCTTTATGGGGCTACATTACATACATTAAACATGAGTGATGTCACAATTTGTGTTTCACCACAAAGTGGCATTGTGGTCTTTGATGTTTTGTACTTTGTGCTTTACAGAAGCAAATTCATTTTCAGTTATCAGTTGATAACTGATCATATAGTTGATATGATCGGTTGATAATTTAACCAGTAACTGACCAGAAGTCTTTTAAATGAAAGTTGCATTTGTCCTACATTTTTCCTGCTCAGCTGTCTCTGTTTAAACTCTGTCATGCACTTTCTCTGTCCTCGCCTGTGTTATATGCTCAGTCATTTCCTTTCATGACAGTTTATCACACACTGTGTGTCTTTTCTGTGTTTGATATCAATAGAAGGAATGTCTCATTAGACAACAGTGTTTAAATAATAGTATGCAAGCTATCTTTAGGACACCAGCCAGGCCCGTCTGTCTCACTGCCTTCATTTCCTTCCCTGCAACAGGAAGTCCTTTGAGTATGAGGATGCAGCTCGTCTGACGGCGACGCAAGGCACACTAGGAGGCGAAGCAAGGCGCTCAGGCCTATATCATGCCTATTCTGACGATAGCATTTATGAGGACATTGTCTGTAAGTTGAACTCCCTGTGTCATATGCACCTAAGAAAACAATGTGGAGATGACTGTGTATGAACATATTATGGATATAAAGTAATCTTAGCACAGGTGACTATTCCAGGCTGTCATGATGTCATCTTACCTAAATTAAATAATAATTAAATTAAAAAGAAATTGTTCAATAGCAGAACTAAAAAAAAATTATAGACAATTCCTGATTGGCACATTTTTTTAATGAATTTAGAGCTTACACATAAAATAAAATAATAAATGTCTTATTGTTTGACAACAGGGTGTCTCTGGATAAATTTTTTTGTCTTTGTCTAAATAAGTGGATCAATTTTTGCTTATCTATTACATTGATTACATTGAGTAGGCGCAGGTGAGAGTTTTGTAATAAATCAGGAACGGTCTATAACAAAATAAAATAAAAACAATTTAAAACTTCTGTATTTGTCAAGCACTTTGAAGTAAACGCACCATGGCAAAAGTTACACTTTACAAATGCTGCATCCATTTTTGTTGGAAGTGACATTATGCAACTCTCAGATTTAAAATTGGTCACATGCTTTCCTTCCAATTATCTAAAGGTTCTCCTGAAATTATTCAGTGTGGCCACTCACTGTATGAAAAATCCAGCCAGTGTGTTTAATCTTTCCATTCACTCTGTCTTCCCTCAGGTGATGTGACCAGAGATAACCCCTATGAAGATGTCAAGCTATCTCCCATGTGTCTGCCCACTGCAAGGTCTCAAGTCCCTAAGGTAGTTAAAAAACTTCTCCTTCTTTCACAGTACTTAATCATTTTATCGGTTCTGTATAGAGGTATCAGATCATCACTATGTAACTTCAGATTGAGTGGGAGCAGGAAAAGAAATAGTGTAGATTGAAAATATCTACAAGACAAAACATTTTGTCTTCCAGCTGCCTCCTAAACCCCAAACTTTGCAAGGTTACGCTAACAAAGGGGAGAGGAAAACCTTCCAAATGGTATCCAAATCGTCAACCCTCGCAGAAACTCCCAAACCTGCTGCACCTCGACGCACAAGCACTCCGAAAACCCAGAGAACACCTCAGGTGAGTGACACTTGGCAGTCAAATTATTATTATATTTTCAGTCAATCTCCAGAGAGTGATTAACTGAAATATATGTATATATATATATATATATATATATATATATATATATATATATATATATATATATGTGTGTGTGTGTATATATATATACGTTTGTGTGTGTGTATATATATATGTATATATATATATATGTATGTATGTATGTATGTATGTGTATATATATTTATATATATTATGTTGCCATTTGGTAGAAAAACAAAATATGTTCTCTGTAAATGATGAATCCTGTAATGTTGGTTAAAAAAAATAAGGGGGCAGTGCCATGTTGAATAGGAAGGAGAGAATGCTGTAAGACATAGATAGGGATAGATATGTGGACGCACGTATGACTGCTCCATTAGAATTCATGAGAAAACATGAGCTCAAGCTTATAAACCATGGCAACGGGAAAAGTATTGACACGGAGGCACTTTTATGATAAGGTACAGTAATAAAACAGACTTACTTACATACATATTATTTGACAAAAGCCAAAAATGTATTTTTGGATGGTTTATTTGTCATCGCTTTGTGAAATTTTAATTGAATAGTTAATAGTTTAGTAACCTAAATATCAAGAATAAAAGTCTGTCTGACATTTGTGCTGACTATAAAGTGGTTCTTCAGAAAATGGATAGAGATTCCTCCTCTTAATTTAGACTATTAACTATTTATAATGTTCCCAAAATAGCCATGATTTGTTTTGAATTGGGACACAACAACAACAACAACATTACTCTGCAGAAGACTTATCTGATCTGTCTGTATTTGGACTTTCTTGACAAACGCTGACATGGATGTTGCTTTGAGCTGTTCTTAAGAAAACCCAATAAAACGGACACAGATTCTCCCACTTAGATGAACAAAGTGAGACTTATTTTCCACTGTGGATGTACATTTCTTTGAGGTATATTTGTTTGGCTAACTCTTGCCTTGTCACCACCAGCTCTTGGGCAAATTTATAGCGGTCTTTCTAAGGTTTTGTGTTTTCTTGATGAAGTATGTGGCACTTCCGCCTGCAGGCCTTGTTCAGACCTCTGGGTTTTGTTTAGAGGCATTAGTGGTAGAATTTATTTCACTGGTAGAATCAAATTTTAAGTAATTTTGTAATCTAAAGTTTTTGTTGCTAAGCATCATATTGTGCTTTAAAACATTTATTCCCGACTGAATACAAATATTGCCCTTCTTAATTTACCATTAACATTAGTAGGTGCACTTTAGTTCCTTTCCATTCACGGTCGTATAATTTTTATAACTCATTTACTCCGTGTATTCTGTGGTACCCTCTTAAAGATAAGCTTGACCTGAATGTGTTTCCCTAACAAATATTCAGTTATGTTCTTCCAGTGCATTAAGTGAAGAATGCAGGAATGTAAGGGTAAAATAAATCTATAATATAATTATGTACTTAAAGGCTGGCATAGTTTGATTCCCTGTAATCACAATTATGTAATGGCTGTGAAATTATGGGGCTGAAAGGCATCTGTGTGTGTGTGTGTGTGTGTGTGTGTTATGTACGACATAGTACGTCAGCAAGATTGAGACGATCTTTGATGACAAGCGAGGGCGGAAGAGAGTGAAGAACCAGGGAGTCTCAGTGAGAGGTATACACACACACACACACACACACACACACACGCACACACACACTTATATACATGCATATGCACAGACTGTTCCAGATGCCCAAATGTCACCCACATTAAGCACTTCAATAAGATTAAGTTGAGCCTCTTGGTGGAAATACCAAACCTTTGATGGCACACACCACACAGGGCCTGCTGCAGTTTGCAAAGCCGCTGATTATGAAACAAAGGCTGACTGTCTGCATCTGATTATGGCTTCTCGAGTCTTTTCCAGTCGTTTGCATCTCACTAATCTCTCCCTCCTCTAATTCATATCAACAGAGGAGACCAGTGGGACAGAGAGCGACCCTGAGGACAACACCAAAGGTATCAACAGAGAGTTAATTGTCCCCTTTATGTTGTTGTTTTCACATTTCTTGTATGTTCCTTTTTTTATATATATATATATATATATATATATATATATATACATATATATATATCTATATAGTGGTTTTAGCTGTCAGCATCTATTATTGACACTTCCATGTATAAACAGAAACTGCACAGCAAATAAGAGTCCTTAATCATTTACAGTATTCGCTCTATCAAAGTTGTAGTTTTTATTGCCAGCCATGCTACATATGTTTACTGACATGACCCATAATCATGAATGGTAAAATAATCATCCTGTTATATAAGTTAGATACACTGAGTAATGTTAACAATAATTTAGGGCCGTCAATTGATAAAAAATTTCCGAATTCATCGCACAATTTTCTGTAATCAATCGAGGGTTAGGGTTAGGGCGATTAATCGCGAAAATAAAGCTGAAGCTTATAGCAGATATTTATTTATATAAAGTCACAGAATTAATGTAGAATCAACACAAAAAGACTGTTTTAATGGCTTTCTTTAAACTTTAAACAGTTTCTCTCCTAATTATAACAAATTTGGCACAAAAAAAGGCATCTTGATGAAGAAATACAAAAAAGCACTACACGAATCAAAGAAAAGAACAACTTACACAGATCGACGTGGTGGGTTCAGAGCTGTGAAAGAGAGAGGGAGGGGGAGAGAGACACAACGTGTACTTTTTTTAACACGTTAAATTATTTAAATGAATCGCCAAAATGATTGTGTTAACGCTGACAGCACTACAATAATTAGTAAGTAAATTTAAAAATATGTTTTGAGCATTTTGACTGACTGCTCTTGCTGCTTAGCACTGTTAATTTGGATTAACACATTTTTTTCCAGAATTTGAGATATTTCAAACAATAAGCAATTAACTAAAAAAAAGATTAAGAGTCTACAACAAAGCACGCAGGCCTTCAAGGATGTGCTTGGCTACAGCTCTGTTTTGCAAGAGTGCTAGAATACTCACAAAGAAAGTGTGAACATGTGTATGCCCATTAGGAAATGTTTACTATCTTATTACTGCAATTATTATGTAAACAATTATTTTGCTAACATTTGTTTATTTGTACACAACCCAAAACCTGAGTCAGTGTCATTAGTAATGAAGGTGTTTAGACTCACAGGATGGACACTGTGGGATTAACCTGTGATTTCAGGCAGCACTCATCCTCCCCTTCTCATTATCATTTCAGATTATTCTTTACTACAGGAAACAAGAACCTGCTAGCTAGAAAACCATATGTTTAAGACTGAATGAAAAGTTTCAGTGAAGATTAGGAATGTGCAGTCAAAGAGTTGATATATGTATTTTACGTTTTTTTTCCCAAAGGATCCACTATTTGAATTACCATATTCCATTTGAATGAAAGTGCTTTCCTTCCCATGTGCATTGGTCCCACTCATCATGTATCCACTCATACTCAGAAGTATACTTTGACCCAGTTATGGTGCTAAATGAAAAGTCTGAATCAACAGAATTGATGCACTTCATCCTATAGGGAACTGAACATCTGCCAAATTTAATGTAAATCATTGCAGTCAGGGGAAAATAATTGAGAAGCTTTACTGAATATATTCTCCAACCATTTATCCTCCTCATAAGAACCAGGCACATCCAAGCAATATCCTTGGGTAACAATAAGGCTCATGGATAATATGGTTAAAACTGAAAAAAATTCCCTAAATACCAACATAGTGAGATTATGACTATGCAATTCAGTTAACATTACAATTGTGCTGATATATATTTGATATTTACAATGTGAACTGAATATTTTCATGCCTTATATTGCTGCTCTGTGCTGGATTGGAAACTGTAGTATGTCTCAGGACAAACATTACAGTAATCAATTCACTGTGTGTCCTTCAGCCGGCTCCAGGAGATCAGTTTACATCCAGTCGACACTGAAACGTCGGCCGGGCTACCGCACCCTGGAGAGAGACCTCATCCAGCTACAGCAGCAGCAGCTTTTCCAGATCTTTGTGGTGGTGTCGCTGAGAAAAGGCTCCCCAGGAAACACCTACTTCCCGGAAATTACGCAACAGTTCCCCAAAATGGTTAGAAAGAGTCTGTTTTAGTTTTTGCTACTTAATTGAATTAAACCCTGTGTGACAACCCCAATCTTCATCTTGTTAACATGACTATGGGATTATCCCAAGACTACATCATTTAAGAATTGTTATGATAAAAGGTGACTCTGTTTTTTGTACTTCGAGCTGCAGTGCATAACTTTTGGTGATTTTTGTTCAGATTTTTCTGCCTCTCTTTGGTCTTCATGAACAGAAATGATGTAACATTTTTTGTATGCTGCATTCTTCATTTTCAAAACACAGGCTTAGCTGTCAGACTAGGAAACTTAGGAAACTATCAGACCAGATTGGGGTGTGTTTGTGTGTATACACCAGCAGCGCATGGGACGGACGGGGGCAGGGAAAGTTTATCCCATCAATCACTGAACTACTTGGTTATTTGAGCAGTAGAATTCACTTCTGAAGCTTCTCGTGGGCGCTCCTTTGTGTTTTCAGTCTGACTGTTTGCAGCTGCCTGGCTTTACTAGCACACTGTTGCTCTTGCTCCTATCTGTCTTGTCATATTAAACAAAATGAGATGGATTATATACTATACTGAGAAACACAGAGAGAGTCATGTGGGCTTAATCAACATTATGTGAACTCGCTTGTCAATGGTTTGAATGTATCAGATATTTATTTATATTTGAAAGACATGCACTACAATTTTAACAGAAATCATTTCTGTAGAATCATATTATGTATGTATGTAGTTAATTGGTCACATTTTCCTCTCATGTCCTTCAAGAAAAAGCTGTATTTATTGTTGATCTGTTTCAGTTCGAGAAGTCCTCGCGGACCTCCAGAGAGGCTGAGGATCAACTGAGGGTCATTCCTAAGTTCTGCTTCCCGGACTCACTGGACTGGAAGCCCTCTGCTCACATGCCCAGGTCAGAAACATTTTAAAAGCTAATTATAACGATACTTAGTTATTTGTATAAAACTTTCCTTCATCTCCTTTCTGTTGGTATCTTCTATTGTTGTCACTGTATATCTTTGACGTGTGTTAACTTCTTTCTTCTGCGGTATTTAGACTTAATTCTGCCACTCTAATTATCAATTATGCCATGTTTAATATCCCCATTTCCTCTTTTCCTGTTTATATCCTCAGCTGTCATCTGTAACTCATATAACGCTGCGGCAACAACCTGAATACCTCACAGCTATCATTAAGTTTCATCTGATCTAATTAAATCTTTAAGTGCTAAGGGCTATAGGGCCTTGTTTATTTCTAGTTGTTATGGTAATTGTTGTAGTGTGGGTTATGATTGCCGCTCCACTGTTTTTAGTTTAGATAAACAGTAGTTCTTCTACCTATGTTGTGTTTTTGCACTATCTTGTATCTCCAGAAAAGAAACAGTATTCACAAAAGCATTTTTTGAGTTAGATTATTCTTTTAAACACTGTCTTAAGGAATAATGGTTGTATTCAAAACATGTTTTCCACCTGAATTTAGTCAATACAAATGAACAGATTTAATTTCCTGTGTATTGATCTTGTGCTTTCAGTGAGACCTTCTCATTTGTCCTGACTGGAGAAGACGGCAGTCGTTGGTTTTGTTACTGCCGTAAGATCCTGGTGAGTGTGGATAAGCTCATGTTTGCATTTGAGTCATTGTCCCTAGTGTTTGTGTGTGTGAGTGTGTCTGTCTGTGCGTGTGTGTTTGTCAGGACCAGTAGTCATAGTAGAAATCTCCTTTCTGAGGAACTGGTTAAGTTAAGGGCTAAGATTTGAATTGTTAGGTTAAGGTTAGGGTTAGACGTTAATTTATGCGTTATGCTTTGTTTAGCCTGGATTAGAAGTCAATGTAGTGTCCTAATAAGAATAGCTGTGCAAACCTGTTTGTGTGTGTGTGTGTGTATGATGACATGGCAGCCGGCCATGTGCTTACTCATCATCTCTGAGGAGAAGTGAATCACAGACCATACCACTTCTGAATCAATGACCGAGAGCAAGAAGAATTTCATAATTTTTCCCCTTTTTCTTCCCAAAGAAAGTTGGTTTGAATTGTTTTAAATGTAAGATTTAATGTATATCTGTGTTCCTGTTATCAGAATGTTGTAGGTAAATGTGAAATGTCATACATGGATAATATATTTCTGTTGTTTCATACTTTATGACCTGAGATTGTATGTGTATCTTTCAGCCAAGTGGAAAGGGGAAGAGGCTTCCTGAGGTGCATTGCATTGTCAGCAAGCTGGGCTGTTTCAGCCTTTTTGCAAAGGTAACGTGACCATGTATAGTGGTTGTAGTACTTATATGTGTTGTTGTTACTCCTTTTTAAAGCAGCAGTGTGTCCCACCCTTTTTCCAGTTGGCATTTGTGACATTTTTACAAACAGTAAGTGTGAATGTGATATGGAGGAAAGCTGCATTGTCATGCAGAGCTGCATTTTGCCTCAGCTCTATTGTTTAGACTTTAATCAGCTCTACTTCCTTCAGGACTCTCTGTGATTTGCGTGGTTCTCTCTGCCCAGATTCTGGAGGAGGTAGAACGACGCAGGGAGATTTCCCCAGCACTGGTTTACCCTTTTATGCGTAGTGTGATGGAGGCCCCTTTTCCCGCCCCTGGACGCACAGTCACTGTCAAAAGCTTCCTCCCTGGCTCTGGGAATGAGGTAAACCTGAAACCAGAAGAGGAAATGTTAATTAGTAGTTTTGTTCCGTCTAACCACTCCTTTTTCAGACTCAGAGTGACTCAGAATGGGAGGTTATCTGTGTAAACAATAGGGATAGCTATAACAGCTTTGAAGGGTTCAAGTTAGGACAGCTGCATATATGTAACCGTTAACAGTAATCCGTTTGGTCATTACTGTTTAGTGTTTCCAGAGTCACAATAAGTGAATCAATTCATTGGAAATGCTGCAACATCACTACTTTCTTCTTCCATATGTTTGGTGTTTTGTGAGATGCCAGCTTATATTTCTAAATTCCTAAATCCATCCTACTCCAGCCACATTATCATAATCAGCTCAGTTGGCCAAGTATGTGTACACATTCAAGGAATTTGACTCCACTTTTTAACTGGTTTCAGTCTACTTGCATTCAAACAGACCCACAGTGACAAACGAGGACAACAGCAACTGAACATAGAAGTCTTGCGCAACATACCGCTTTCCATGTTTTCACGCAGTCAGCCATTCACATACACTGTGTAATCTTAGTGTGTATGCTGTTTTTCCCCAGGTGCTCACTTTGTGTCGCCCTGTGGACTCCAGATTAGAGCACGTTGACTTTGACAGCCTGCTGCAGTGTCTCGGTGTCGGGAGACTCCTGCAGGTGTTTGCTTCCATCCTGCTTGAGAGGAGAGTCATCTTCATTGCAGACAAACTCAGGTACTCCTGTGATTAAAATGCAAACAACACCGCAGGGCCACTTAGGCACCAGTGTTGAGAAGGAATGTATTAACGTAGGCTATTTACAAAATACATCATATGCCAGGTAATCAGTGGTTGATTACATCCCACGGGACCAGTGTCAATTATCTCTTTATACACTGAACTCTGGTTCACAAAAACAATCCCCAGTCGAATCAGGTCTATTTACACATTTGTCACTTAATGTCTCATTGGGCTTTACAGAGCCACAACAAAACACTTCATATTATCAGCAGATACAAGACATCGCAAATATTTGAAAAATATACTTAAATTAAAAGAAAATTAAAAGAAAATATAATAGAATTTTACTTACACTAACACAATACTGAAGCGTACTGATAATGTGTGTCCTTTGCATCTTTGAGTGTCATGCACATGGTTTTGGTCCAATCATGTATTTGTGACAGTATTGAGGTACAAACTAGTGCATATTGTGTTTATCTGTTAAAGTGAATAACCCAACTATCATATAATAAATATTGGGGGGGATAAAACATTCAGAGAGTGTTAATTCGCCACCAAGGCCACTCAGTTTCCAACAGTGTCAATACAATCCCCTATTTTGCAAGGTTAACAATTGTTTAAAGGAATCCTGAATCTAGAATTCTGTAATTGCCACCAAAATCTGATAATTTCATCTCTGGGCTATAACCTGCATAACCAGAAATGTATTCCAAATCAGTCCTTCTCAAGGTGTGCTGCTCACAGACAGACAGACAGACATAGCCAAAAAAAGCAAGCTCCTTGGCAGAGGTAATAAAACATTGATTGAATTGTTAGGGTGGAGACAGCATCACAAGGCTGCTGACTGACTGAAGGGTTTGAAAAGCTCATCCAGCAGTTGATATGGATATTAAATGTTGTAGGACTTTGTATAAGAAAGTGGTTTCAAATTAGTTCAAAGAAATTGGTAAGGTTTTGAAAGGTAGAGGGCACGTTCTTTAAGAACAATAGTCACTTAAATGAATAACTAATTAGGCAATTGTGGTTTTCATAGAGCACAGATCTTTGCAAAGTATTAAGCTGCAGAATTTGACCAATCAAAAGGAAATGGAGGAGATACAGTAATTCACGGCATCTGACCACACAGGAATGAAGTTACACCAGAAATATGAGTAGTGAATGTGATGCTAACAGCATACGCACAGATCAATTGTGTGTTGGGAAAATTGGTTGATACACACGTTCAGTTCACTCACAGCTCGTACAGTTGGTCGCCGTTGAAAATGTGGTGGAAACGAATCATCGAGTGAGTCATTAACTGTAACGTAGTCGTACACTTGTGTTTTTTGGGACTATGACTGATGTCTATGCGTCATATGATCAGTGTGAGAACTGAGCAGTGTTTTTGTGTTTAACCTTCACCTCATCTCCTCTCCTCTGCAGTGTGTTGTCCCGGTGTGGCCATGCAGCCCTGGCACTGCTGTATCCATTCACCTGGCAGCACACATTTGTGCCCGTGTTGCCAGCCAGTATGCTCGACATCAGCTGCTCCCCAACCCCATTCCTCATCGGTGTGCTAGCACCATGCCTCCCACAGCTTCTAGAGCTTCCCATCGAGGAGGTCTGTCACAAATGTTCATGTCATTTCCTAGTTTGCTATATTAAGTAGACCTGTAGATCTGTCTGTAAACTGTTTGTAATGCCACGTGTTTGGCTGCAGTAGGACCTCCATAATAGCACAAATGGCATTGACTAGTTTTGGAAAAACAGGTTGTAGTGTGTCTCTTATTGTGAAATAGTGAGCTCAGTTCAGTCTGTAACTGTCATTCTTACTCCTCTGTCTTTTCCAGGTGCTCATAGTGGATCTGTGTGCAGACAAGTTTGTCATTCAGGTGTGTACACACACAGCGCAGCATATAATGGGAATGATAGGTGTGGTCCCAATGGAAACGTAGCTTTGCCTGCACTTGTTGGAGTGCGGTGTTTTGAGGGCGACAAAGCTGCTGCAGAGACAGATATACTTGTATATAAGATAGGTGGATGCAACCATTACTAAATTAAATGTCAACTAGTTTGATAATCAATCAAGTATTTTCTTTTAGATAAATTTCAGCTTCTTAGATGTGAATATTTTCTGGTTAAATTTCTCTATATAACAAATAAATAATAGATATGTAATTTAGGGTTGTTGACAACCTCATTTTGAGAATTAGGAAACACCAATCAACATTTCTTTATTTTATTTTTTTTTTAATTTACTTTGTTTTATGGACCAGACTAATCCGTTAAACCAGAAAATATTAGACATATTAATTAATTGCAGCCCTAATATAAAATCATGAAATTACACTAACCCTAACCCAGCTCAACAGTAATCTTCAGTGTCTGGTCTCCTAATTAACTTTTCAATTAGTAAACTTAGT
The DNA here is from genome assembly GCF_958295425.1 of Solea solea. Classification (NCBI taxonomy): domain Eukaryota; kingdom Metazoa; phylum Chordata; class Actinopteri; order Pleuronectiformes; family Soleidae; genus Solea; species Solea solea. The sequence goes on along the minus strand of NC_081144.1, from coordinate 19,799,026 downwards.
CTGTGTTAGCAGCATTAAGGAGCTGTAATAAGCTGTAATTTCGCTGGTCAGTTCCCTCCCCATCATGAAACACTTATGGTGTTTAGACATGACGTGATGTGTTTTGTTGTTGTGTTTTTATATTTAGTGTTTAATAGCATAAGATCTGTGGTTTTGTATACCAACTCCTCCTTTTGAAGTTTTCACCCTCACTGACATGAAGATAATCCTCACTGAGGCCAAATTAAGACCTTTCGTGTGATGTGTGACAGCTGGGTGATGAAGACTGCATCCTGCCCAGTAAACTGCAGGCGGCGCTGCAGCAGATCCTGGAGGAGAGGGACGTTATCCTGGGACAGGAGGATGAAGACCGATGTGGAGGTTGGTGTAATGGACACTACAGGCCTTTCTCAAACTGATCCCTCCCCCACTTCCACTCAGGCTTGTAGTAACTCCATTTGTAGTTAGACCCACAACTAAAAGACGCTCTCTTGACTTGATCACCTTGTAGTGTTTAAATACAGTTATCAGCTTTGGGACTCACTTCCCTCTCTCTGGCAGAAAGAGGAACCGTTTGTAACAATGGTTTCATATTAAGCGAAAGTAGCAACTGTTCAACCAAACCCTGTTCTGTTATGCCACTAAGTTTGCGGTCAGAAGTATAATTATGATTATACAGCTCATGCCACTAAGGGTGGTTTGAAACGTTTTTCTGAAGCGGAAATACATTTAGAAGTTCCTTTTCACAGAAGAAACACAGCTCAGGTGTACATACATACATATACACTACATACATCAAGTGATCTTGAAAATAAGTTCTTACACATAAGGGATATAATTACAATCAACCCTGTAAATTGCTAACATAACATTATAACATTAACATTAATTCTCTCATTTGAGATGTGTGTTTGCAACTGGTAAGGAGAATTGAAATTGAAGAAGTCAGTATTGGTGTAGGCACACTCTTAGAGGCTTTTATAACCCACTTCCACTCACCACTAACTGGTGTGACAGTCAGGTATTTTAACCTTTCATAAAGCTGTGGGAGGCAGGGTGCCAGCACCCCGATGAGGAATGGGGTTAGGGTTCTTAAAGTTTCATAGAGTTGCTTTTTCTTCTTGTCTATAGAAGGAGAACTATTTTCAGGTTCTGTTTTTATAATAACACCATTATGCTCTTCTCTTTTTACCCACAAGTGGATGTTTAGAAACGAATTGTAAATATCAGCTGAACACCGTGCTAATTAACTGGGTACTTCAAACTAATCAGAGGCTCTCCAATGACTAACTACTCTTATTTAGATTGTCACTTGCAGCACATCACATACAAGCTCAACTATAAAAACGTTGAAGTATTAATTATGTAAAATCATTTGGCGTGAATGATTTAGATGATTTAAATGTGAATATTTTGTTTGCAAGTCATTCAAACTTAATCATTTTGTTTTTTGGACAAAAGACATCATCATTTGGAGGTCATTTTATGTACCAAACAACTAATGAATTCATTGAGAAAATAATTGACAGTTTAAAAGAATATACAATCTTCTTTTAAAAATCAAAATAATTGTTAGTCCTCTTATTGAACCTTTTCTCTTCATCCGTTCATCTGTGCAGGCCAGCCGGCTGACTTGAGCGCTCTGGTGTCAGAGGGTTTCGTGCGGTTCTTTGTGGAGCTGGTCGGCCATTATCCCCTCCACATGGTCGAGTCCTCCAGTGGAAGCAGGGAGCTTCAGCGCGACAGCTTCCGTAAATCCCACCCCTCGCGTGGAGTGCGGCAGTTCCTGCAGTTCTTCATGGACACTCAGATGTTTGCTGGTTTCATTCAGGACAAAGAGCTGCTCAAGGGGGGAGGAAGAGGTAACTGTGATGGGACAGTGCCAGTAGCCTTAATGGTCAATTAAGTAAAGGAGAAAACAAAGTTTGCACATACACCATTTCTTACAAATGTGAATGTTCTCTGCTTGTCCTTCAAGCAAACACTGATTCATTCTACATGGTTCAATATGAATCTGAGATTCTGATTCATTACTATTAAAGCTGTGTTCACCTCCGTCTTATGCCCCTCCTCCCACAGACATGATGCAATTTCTCCATCTTTGAAATGCTTCACTATTATTGACAAGATTTATTGTGTGGCAAACTAGTCATGACATCACCCGCAGGAATCTGAAATCCTGTTTTGAATCCGATTGGTGATTTGACTGCCACCATGCTGAGATTGTGTAGATTGTGAAGTTTACAGTCGTCTCCCGTAACCAGGCTCCTATTGGACGATACCAGCTGTCAATCACACTGGTATCCACTCATACTGCATGTGCATCTTCATTGTCTATTTTCCTTTAAATGGGAAAATAGTTTACAAAATGATCATGTTCTATTGAAGAAGACCTGAAAGTAGAGAGAGTCAGAAGTAGACTCTTTTTACTTTGGACTTCCATTTGAACAGAGTTGTTTTTTCACCGTCTGGAGTTGCCCCTCAGTGCCTATTCAACATATTACTTCCAAATTGGCATCCTGTGGCAAAAGGGAAGACTACGTCCACTTTTCTGTGTATGGTCTATGATTTATAATCTGACTTACTTTTAGACGCTTTCCTTTTTCCGGTTGCTTTGCAGTGTAGGCAGTTGTTACCACTACCACCAAAGGGTTGTTTACACATTCATATCACTTGATTCACATTATGCTGAAAGATTTTGGAATTTCTGATCAATAACACCAACATTTTGTTGCCTACCCGAGCTTTAATGCTGCCATGCTACGCTAAATGAACGCAAACCTTAATCAACAAAATATAAAAAAGGTTGACTTTGCCTACATGGTGCATCTTTCAGTGTGTATAGAAAATATTTAATTTAATCTCAATTTAATTTTATAATCAAAGTCAGAGGTTTCCTCATTCTAAATACATGAAGTGTTTAATCAAATCATTTTTAAACAAGTCATATGACCCAAGGAAATTCTAACTATGCATGTAAACACCAGAGCAACAAAGTTAAACTGATTTCCATCTCTGTCTCAGGTCTTTTTGAAACCAGAGTGGCCGAGTATCTCGACTCGTATCCTGAGCCGGAGCCAAGTGGCGTGAACAAATTTCTTAAGGGCCTGGGTAAGTGTTGCTCCAAAGATTTTCCCTTCAGGGATAATTTTCAACAACCTAATTGTTTCCCTTTTTTTAAATTAGGAAACAAGATGAAGCTCCTCCAGATTAAATGAGAAAAGGACATCGCTGTGCCTTCCAATTGAAAGACTTTGTAATTAAAAATGGGAAACATGTTGCTGCTGAACTGACTGAGGAAATGAATGTGTGTCATTTGAGGGCCATGTATATAAATATGTAAGTGCACTTCTGATTGGATGAAAACTGGAAACACTCTTTTTTTTCTCCTTTTTTTTTTAAATCATTGTTTTATAAAAAACAAACATTCCAGCTAATAAATGTCAGTAGCAGCCGGAGGGTTTGGCTCTTTGTTTCTCAATGGGAACATGTTTACTTTCAAATAATTTTTGCTGCACATTTTACAGTAAACCCAACTGTAATGTTACATTTCAATCTTTTAAGTACTTAACCGAAAATACTGTGTATGGTTCAAATCTGACAAATGTTTTACACATTGTAAAACTCTTTGAATTCATCTCAGCACAAACTGTAAAAAAAAAAAATGCTTTTGTTTACCGTTTTTATATTTGTGTACATTACAGATTAGAGGGTTCTGGTGAGGTTTTTTTTACATCGATCAGAGCATTTCAAGCCTTTTTCTTTTGTCTTTGCTTTTGTCTTCTTTTGTCCCTGTTAACTGGAGTTGTAAATATGTTTTATACATGTTGAGAATCCGTGTACAGTATTTGGGGTATTTTTGTAAAGCTCGACAGGTCCTGCAGACTGTTGAAATAAATGACTTCTACAAGGACACAATTTAACGCGTCACTGCTGTTTATAAACCGAGTTGTAAATTGTATCGTTTCGGAGTCACTTTAATAGTTTAATAGTCAAGTATATACATACTTGATAATGTATAGTCAAGTATACATTATCTCAAAAACGCCATGCGGGAGAATTCTGGAAATCTGGCTCATTTGCACTATTTTGGTGGTCAAAGGTCACTGAGACCTCATGTTTATATGAACATGATGCATAAGGAACGCCCATAGGATATTTTGTTTCATCTGGTATAAATGTTCAGACGACCTGATGAGGTGGTCACTGTGAATCCTTGTAAATTTGGCACAAATGTTCATAGAGTTTCATGACTAAGGCATATATTCACTGGGAGGGAACTAGCGTTTGTTTCAAATTAAATAATTAAAAGGAGGACTGAAGCTTTGTGTTGGTTTGAAATAGCACCTTGAACAAATTCTAAAAAAAAAGGACTAGTGTGGATTTTGTCCCTTGTCATTTACCATACTTTGGAAAAGTGTTATTAGGATCTCTGTATGAACAGGAGGGATATTTACAGCAGGTTAAACTTGTTTTTACAGTCCACTGTTGTTTTAGGACGCACTTGATCATGAAGTTGTCCTCACAGTCCTGGATTTTTTGTAAAATAATTAACCGACATTTCAAAAATACAAGCCTTGAAGGCTGATGTGCTGGATTTTAATTCATCTTTATAGGGTCTTTGCTCTGATTTATATGAAGTTAAACAGTAACTTGATCCAATAGATGAAAGAGATCCTGTTTTTATTTGAAGAAACTTTTCACTTTTCCAGTGTTTCCCTCTGGGAAATGCCAAGCACAGTATTTCAGGGTTCTTGTTTTTATATTGTCCATTATGAACCTAGACAGAGAGAGGACAAGCTCATATTTCTGCTACTAGTACTATTGTGTGGTGTACAATAAAATGCAGTTTTGAAATATTTACAGTATTTGAGTTTAACTCTGCTTCATACATTACAGCACGCATTAATTTAACCACCTTTGGCGTCTACTTGTGACTGCAATGGTGTCCAAGGTGAGCCTGTCAGTCCATACCTCCAGAGGCCTGGTGTGCTCAATGGGTTTGACTTTTTCAGAAGACACGCCCTGAGACAGCAGGGATGAAGGATTCTGGCAGAACAGGTTCTTTTGTGGAGGAAACATTTTCTCGCCCTACTCTGAGTCTCTCAGGCATGTGAATCCCACCCCGTCTATGGAGATCCTAACATTATCACATGGATCTGACTCTGACCACTTCTCACACAAATATAACCCTTTCATGGGCACAGCTTGCTGGAAACATTACAGAGGTGTAGTGTCAGCCTGAGAGGCAAATTCCTGGTCGATAAAACCTCAAAGTACAGTATCTAGCTTTGTACCATGTAATGTCATACAGAACCATCCACACCATGTCATGTCATGTAGGTGTATTATCTTTGACCACATGGGGGCACTGCTTCCATATACTTCCACTGAGAGAAAAGGGAAGTCCAGCACACTGTGGCTTGGATAACTCACAGGCCACTTTATTAGGTACTGAACACAAAATATCTAGTGTGCCAATCATGTCTATGCATCTTTGCACAGACACATCAAACTCTGAAACACTACTAAGGTGTCTAGTGTACCTAATAATGTGGTAATGAGTGCGTGATTCGTAGTCCAGATCAAATCCTTGAAATTTGGAAAGAGCAAATAAGCAGCGAAGCAGTAGAGAAGAGAGTGATGCAACTTTACAGGTGCTAACTGCTGTAAAACACCAATACTGAAGCGGATTGATTAGAAAATATGTCCTGATTTATGCATCACTTATTTCCATTTACTTAATAAATAGGTTTAAATAATAGTTGTGATCTTCGGCGTGAGAGTTGCATACGGAAATCAAGTCAGTGACACATTGTGCGTTTTTCTTTTTTCCATACAATCAGACTGATTGTCAGAGGGTGTAAATGTACACACATTTCCAATGTACTAGTGCAGAGAGAGCTTCTTTCCCCCTCCCTTGATGGACGACTGTAACCTACCCATTTGATAAATTACATAAGTTCTGATGATAGGCTCATAGCAATAAATCAAAACACAGATTTGTGGAAAACATTTTTCAAAGATGTTTGCTTGATCTTAAAAACTGGAGCCGGACTAGAATGTCAACGTATCTGCATCACATTTTTGTTTTATTGGTTTAGAGTCTGTTATCATACTGAGTTACAGAAGACATTCTTTTTTGGAGGTAGAAACGGCAAAGCTCCTTGTGAACCCGTGTTTAACCCTGATAAGACCTAACAGAATGAATTCCTTGTTTCTGAACAGTGAGTAAAATGGACAAAGGGTCCGAGTCAGTACATTTAACATGTGTCTGGTTGTGTGAGAAACTGGAGATGCATGTGATATTAAAGGCTCATGGACATACATCAAGGATCATTTTGAGGTAGGGCCACACGGTCGGTGTCGTGGTTCGCACTCTTGCCTTTGCAGCAAGAAGACCCGGATTCTACACTAAATCCTACTTTTAATGACTACTACAGTGTCCACATTATTCAACCCCTGGAATAGAATTCCTCAAAAGTGCACACATTTGCAAAATCACGTGTTGTCTCAAGCACACCTGATCAACTAATGTGTGCTAAATACTTGACTGTTGGTAATGATGGTAACGCTTGATTGCATGGTAGAAATAGTGGCAATGAAAAGGATATGGAAGGATAGCAAAGGAGATACTGTGGAGATACAGTTGGAAGCATAGTTTGCAAGTTTTAAGTTACAGGAACAGTGGGGACACTACCTGGACGTGGCAGAAAGAGGACGCTATCAATGCCTGCCACCAGAGTCCTGAGGAGGCAGGTGTTCAAAAGTGACAAGCAGGAACTGAGGTTCCAGTTTCCATAAGGCACATACTACATGGTGAAGGGCATGAAACATGAAACCCAACATGAAAAGTCGGCTCCACTTTGCTTAAAACTTTATAAATAAGCCACAGAGGTTTTGGGATTCTGTCCTGCATCATGCGTGCAGCAGGTCATAAACAGCCAAAGGATGCTCTACCAAGTACTAAAGATGCTTGTCAATTATTATGAGACTGCAGGAGTCATTAAAAGTGGCATTTTGTGTTCAATTTGGAGAAACCCCTTATAATATTAGTTATGTTGAGCTATTTAAATTGTTTTGATGGTTTGTAAATGTTTCAGTAAACTTAATTTGCAGTGGGGGGGTTGAATAATTTTGATAAATTTTGATCATTTTAATTTTGATGCATTAATCTCTGTATTAAGCTGTATTATGAGTTACTTGTCAGATTTAGGTCAAATAAACCATTTCTAAATGAGAGTATATTAAATATATACTCTACTATATTAAATATCTAAGTATTTGCCTGTGAACATTGGAGGAAGCGTTGTGGTTGTGTTTCCTGATCTGATTTTAGATCATTTGAAGCTGTTCCAAATCTCTATTTTACATTCAGGGTACCCTGTTTCACAGAGACAACATTTCTTTGAGAAAAGTGCAAAAGTTTTTGAGGCAGAAATTTTTTTCCCCACATTTTTGCACCCATAACATGTACATATACAAACATCAACTGTCCACGTCGACCTACAGCACGGGAATGCTGCTGACACAGTGTTGCACAATCCAACTGTGTCAAATGTTATTATTTAAAACAAAAATAACAATTTTTCACACATGAAGAAACCTGGAGACTAATGAGAAGTGAGTCAGAGCAATCATGGACCCGCCTGGAGCCACTCCATCTAACGAGGTGGGTCATGCTGGGTGTCACCAGGGAGCAGCACAGATGGAATTCACCAGCGCTCCATGTGTACACACTGCACGTTTATCTCTTGGTGAGGTCACTCACTTTACCATATCATGTCGGCCGGGCCTGGCTGCAAGTTAAAAGTCACTCATTGTTCCAAGACAATTAGTCTGAACAACACGCACCTTTTTCAAAGTTCAAAGTAAAGAGAAGAGAACATTTAAAAAAAAAAGCTGAGTCAATATTTGAGTAAATATTATTTAAAGGAGCTGAAAAGCCGCGGGCAACATTCTGTAAAGAATGTGAGGAAAAACATCTGATCTGATCATAAGATCTGATTAAACCTCCAAACCTTTTTTTTTTTAATCTTAATTACCGTGTCGTGTTGTTTCATTGCTTTTCACACAATTATGTCTATTTTTGTGATCTTGTCGGCCGTGGGTGTTTTTTAAAATCCCCAGTATCTGCCACTGATGCAGCAGCGAATCACACACACACACACATAACATTTTAAAACAGAAACAAAAATAAAAAACAAAATGTCATTTTTTTTGTTTTAAAGGTTTTCTATATCCTTAATATATAAACCCAATATGAACCAATACATACACAACATATCTGTGAAGACAGTTGGAACCAGTCTGACATTAATTAAATTAAAGTGAACCTGAGGCCTTTAGTGACTGTGGAATAGAAAATTTACCCTGTGGATAAACCAGCCTTGAGAACAATAATGTTTTGTATTATTATTTCATTAAATCTACATTGACAACATAGACTGAAAGATGGAAGTGTATATTGTATTAACTACAATGTATGTGATTATTGCTCAATCAGCTCTCCAGTATATGAGCCATAAAGAGATCTTTTCCTCATGTGATGCCTGACATAAGAGCCCATGTTTACACAGAAGGAGGAGGAGTAGTGTGGATTTATGACAGACACTGTGTTGTTGAGATGCCTTCAGGCTACGTTTCAATGTACACATGTAGAAAACACACATTGCTGTAACAGGTTGTTACTTCTTGTGGGCGTGAGTGTGTATGTGCAAATGTGTTATGGACATTATTAACATGTCTTGTGTCTTGTCCTCATAACTCCAAGTAATGCACAGTGAGGACATTTTTGGCTGGTCCTCACTTTCCCAAAATGACCTAAATCTGTTTAGGTCCCCACAGTCACATAGTGGAGACTTGTCTTCCATATGGGGACAAAAATCAAGTAAACCCTGTAATGTAAATTGCTACATTTTAAGGTGAAGACATGTTTTAAAGGTTTGCAGAGGTTAGGGTTTGGTTAAGGTTAGGGTCAGGGTTAAGATTAGGCCAGTAGTACAGTAATTATGGTTAAGGTTAGCGTAAGTATCCAGGAAATGATTGTAAGTCAATGCAATGTCCTCTGAAGTCATGGAAATGTGCGTGCGTGTGTGTGATTGAGAGTAGGTGTTTTATACTGCTGTCATTTTCCTAAAGGATGAAGTGGCATAAACACAACAATAAACGTCACATGTTGACAGTGAACATCAGCGAACTGGAAAATGATTATCTTACACCAACCAGAATCACTGCTTTAACCCCACCCAACATTGAGGTCTTTGTTATGGAAACATACAGCAATGACTTTACGGAAACTTGAGCGGCACGAAGTTTAAAACTTCCATTAGAGTCACGCACGTCATAAGATATCTGACTTTACTCAATGAAGACTATGATGATATCACCGAGATGAGGAGCATTTTTTTTCTTCCTACTTCCTTGATTGTGACTCAGCAAGAAAAAGCACCATAGTAATTGCCACTGGGCCAAAGAGTCTTTGAGAAAAGAAGTGAGTTGTTTTGCATGTGGGGCCATAAAGATACTGTAAAACCATAAAGCCACCCAGCCCTAGCCTTTAAATCAATATATCTTGTGTTTGCCTGCTCCGGTCTGCTTTAAGGGTCACACTGATAGCTGTCAAAAAAATAGGTCATAGACTAATGTGGACAATCTGTGTCATTCATTATAATGTAAATAACACATACAGAGATGTAAACAATGGCATCACTATTTGATATGAGTTAAAGTTTCTCTTCACTGCTTACTTTACACTTTAACCCTTAGTGCTCACATGGCACAGAGCACCCTTGTTTTTTTTTTGTCTTCTTATGTGTTGTTGAGTCAAAGTTATGATTCATTTTATATCGCATTTATATTAGGGATATAAAGTAGCAATTATTCACAAAGTCACAGAAAATAGAGCGTTTTTCTTTTGTTTTTGTTCATAAAAACTTTGAACTGTTACGTATTTCCAAATTTCACAAATTCAATTCGTTTTAAACATTTTGAGTACTTTTTGCTCAGGCTTTTTTTTTCATCAGGTTGCCTAAGTTGTGCTGATAAAAGGATATAAGACACTCTATATTGCACATTCTCATAGCCTTTGTATATACTGTACGTTTAAACAAAGTAATGCAAATGCTCTGTGTTCTAAGGGTTAATATACACATTTACCACCAAGCAAAACTCTTGCGTTGACGTGCAGCAAGAGCATCTATTGAATGTGGGCCGTTTTTTTTTCACCAGTGACCTAACGTCAGGTCCAGCACATCATCTGGTGAAAGTAAAGAGACAACTCAGACAGGAGGGACAGACATGTTATGTGCTTGATCCAGATCATCTTGATTCAGACTCTACCACCGTTTTTTCTCTCTCTCTCTCTCTCTTTCTCTCACATTGAAAACAGTGATGTGAGGAAGCTGAGGTGTAGAGAGGCAGGTGGGTGTTGAAAGGTTGTAAAGCACCTGGAGGTGTTTGATTTTCTCATCAGCTCTCCAGACACCCTGTATCAGCTGGCATATGTCCAAGCTTCAGTAACTTTAGTTTCATGCATTATCCCGGTGTCATCAGTATCTGACGTATCTGATGTGCCCAGACTGTGCGGTTGCCCTTAAACACCTACTGGCTTATTAGATACACAGTACACCTAATAAAGTGGCAGGAGTGCAAACCTTGTTTGTGATAAGAGGTTATATTAATTACTGTTGCGATTGCCTTTCTATCATTTTGAACCACTCTTTCTCAGACCTTGAGAATCAAAGAGGCATTTTCACCTCCAGACAACTCTTGCTCCCTGAATATTTTCTCTTTTTTGAATAATTCTCTGTAAACATTAGACAAAAAACTGGAGATCTTAAACATTCTAATTGAACTTCGGCAGGTTGTCTTGACCTTGTCTACAACAAAGTGACCAGTTAATGTATTTCAGTGTGTAAATCCACATTTATATATGATCCATGCATGAAGAAACATGTATTATTTATCAAAATCAGTGAAGTGACACACACTGTTTGACTTGACATGACGACACTTTTAGCATCGCCACACTTTCATAGAGCAAGGACAGGGGTCCAGGTGCAGAGGAGAATACATGGCAGCATTTCATATGTACATGAAGCACAGAAATTTCAAAATGACCAAAAAAAGTCATAGTGTAGTATGTCGTCCAAAATTAGTCAAAAAAGTCATAATATCGTATGTCGTCCAAAATCAGTCAAAAAAAGTCATAGTATAGTATGTCGTCCACAATCAGTCAAAAAAGTCATAGTATAGTATGTTGTCCAAAATCTGTCAAAAAAGGCATAGTATAGTATGTCGTACAAAATCAGTCAAAAAACTCATAGTATGGTATGTCGTCCGAAATCAGTCAAAAAAGTCATAGTTTAGTATGTCGTACAAAATCTGTCAAAAAACTCATAGTATAGTATGTTGTCCAAAATCAGTCAAAAAACTCATAGTTTAGTATGTCGTCCAAAATCAGTCAAAAAACTCATAGTATAGTATGTCGTCCAAAATCAGTCAAAAAAAATCAAAGGATAGTATGTCGTCCGAAATCAGTCAAAAAAAATCAAAGGATAGTATGTCGTCCAAAATTGCACCAAAACATCATAGTTTAGTATGTCGTCTGACATCAGTCAAAAAAGTCATAGTTAAGTATGTCGTCCAAAATCTGTCAAAAACGTCATAGTATAGTATGTCGTCCAAGATCAGTCAAAAAAGTCATAGTTAAGTATGTCGTCCAAAATCAGTAAAAAACGTCATAGTATAGTATGTCGTCCAAAATCACTCAAAAAAGTCATATAATAGTATGTCGTCTGAAATCAGTCAAAAAAGTCATAATATGGTATGTCGTCCGAAATAAGTCAAAAAAGTCATCGTTTAGTATGTTGTCCAAAAAAACCCGAACACGTTCCAGGATTGTAGAGAGTAATTGTTCAAAACTGGGTTTGAACTCTGGTCTTCTGTGTTAAAGGCAAGAGAACTAACCACTACGCCAACCTTGTGGACAAGCTAGTTATTATGTTGTCCTAAATTACCCAAGAAAGTCATAGTATAGTATGTCGTCCAAAATCAGTCAAAAAAGTCATAGTTTAGTATGTCGTCCAAAATCTGTCAAAAACGTCTTAGTTTAGTATGTCATACAAAATCAGTCAAAAAAGGCATAGTATAGTATGTCATACAAAATCAGTCAAAAAACTCATAGTTTAGTATGTCGTCCAAAATCAGTCAAAAAACTCATAGTATAGTATGTCGTCTGACATCAGTCAAAAAGGTCATAGTTAAGTATGTCGTCCAAAATCTGTCAAAAACGTCATAGTATAGTATGTCGTCCAAAATCGGTCAAAAACTTCATAGTATAATATATCGTCCAAAATCAGTCAAAAAAGTCATAGTTAAGTATGTCGTCCGAAATCTGTCAAAAACGTCATCGTATAGTATGTCGTCCAAGATCAGTCAAAAAAGTCATAGTTTAGTATGTCGTCCAAAATCTGTCAAAAACGTCATAGTTAAGTATGTTGTCCAAAATCTGTCAAAAACGTCATAGTATGGTATGTCGTCCGAAATCAGTCAAAAAAGTCATAGTTTAGTATGTCGTCCGAAATAAGTCAAAAAAGTCATAGTTTAGTATGTCGTCCAAAAAAACCCGAACACGTTCCAGGATTGTAGAGAGTAATTGTTAAAAACTGGGTTTGAACTCTGGTCTTCTGTGTTAAAGGCAAGAGAACTAACCACTACGCCAACCTTGTGGACAAGCTAGTTATTATGTTGTCCTAAATTACCCAAGAAAGTCATAGTATAGTATGTCGTCCAAAATCAGTCAAAAAAGTCATAGTATAGTTTGTCGTACAAAATCAGTCAAAAAAGGCATAGGATAGTATGTCGTCCAATATCAGTCAAAAAAGTCATAATATGGTATGTCGTCCGAAATAAGTCAAAAAAGTCATAGTTTAGTATGTCGTCCAAAAAAACCCGAACACGTTCCAGGATTGTAGAGAGTAATTGTTCAAAACTGGGTTTGAACTCTGGTCTTCTGTGTTAAAGGCAAGAGAACTAACCACTACGCCAACCTTGTGGACAAGCTAGTTATTATGTTGTCCTAAATTACCCAAGAAAGTCATAGTATAGTATGTCGTCCAAAATCAGTCAAAAAAGTCATAGTATAGTTTGTCGTACAAAATCAGTCAAAAAAGGCATAGGATAGTATGTCGTCCAATATCAGTCAAAAAAGTCATATAATAGTATGTCGTCTGAAATCAGTCAAAAAAGTCATAGTATAGTATGTCGTCCAAAATCAGTCAAAAAAGTCATAGTTTAGTATGTCGTCCAAAATCTGTCAAAAACGTCTTAGTTTAGTATGTCATACAAAATCAGTCAAAAAAGGCATAGTATAGTATGTCATACAAAATCAGTCAAAAAACTCATAGTTTAGTATGTCGTCCAAAATCAGTCAAAAAACTCATAGTATAGTATGTTGTCCGAAATCAGTCAAAAAAAGTCAAAGGAAAGTATGTCGTCCACAATTGCACCAAAACATCATAGTTTAGTATGTCGTCTGACATCAGTCAAAAAGGTCATAGTTAAGTATGTCGTCCAAAATCTGTCAAAAACGTCATAGTATAGTATGTCGTCCAAAATCAGTCAAAAACTTCATAGTATAATATATCGTCCAAAATCAGTCAAAAAAGTCATAGTTAAGTATGTCGTCCGAAATCTGTCAAAAACGTCATAGTATAGTATGTCGTCCAAGATCAGTCAAAAAAGTCATAGTTTAGTATGTCGTCCAAAATCTGTCAGAAAAGTCATAGTTTAGTATGTCGTCCAAAAAAAAACGAACATGTTCCAGGATTGTAGAGAGTAATTGTTCAAAACTGGGTTTGAACTCTGGTCTTCTGTGTTAAAGGCAAGAGAACTAACCACTAAGCTAACCTTGTGGGCAAGGTAGTTATGTTGTTGTCCTAGATTACCCAAGAAAGTCATAGTATAGTATGTCGTCCAAAATCAGTCAAAAAAGTCATAGTATAGTTTGTGGTACAAAATCAGTCAAAAAAGTCATATAATAGTATGTCGTCCAATATCAGTCAAAAAAGTCATATAATAGTATGTCGTCCAATATCAGTCAAAAAAGTCATAGTATAGTATATCGTCCAATATCAGTCAAAAAAGTCGTAGTATAGTATGTCGTCCAAAATCAGTCAAAAAAGTCATAGTATAGTTTGTGGTACAAAATCAGTCAAAAAAGTCATATAATAGTATGTCGTCCAATATCAGTCAAAAAAGTCATATAATAGTATGTCGTCCAATATCAGTCAAAAAAGTCATAGTATAGTATATCGTCCAATATCAGTCAAAAAAGTCGTAGTATAGTATGTCGTCCAAAATCAGTCAAAAAAGTCATAGTATAGTATGTCGTCCAAAATCAATCAAAAGAGTCATAGTTTAGTATGTCGTCCAAAAAAAAACGAACACGTTGCAGGATTGTAGAGAGTAATTGTTCAAAACTGGGTTTGAACTCTGGTCTTCTGTGTTAAAGGCAAAAGAAATAACTACTACGCCAACCTTGTGGACAAGCTAGTTATTATGTTGTCCTAAATTACCCAAGAAAGTCATAGTATAGTATGTCGTCCAAAATCAGTCAAAAAAGTCATATAATAGTATGTCGTCTGAAATCAGTCAAAAAAAGTCATAGTATGGTATGTCGTCCGAAATAAGTCAAAAAAGTCATAGTTTAGTATGTCGTCCAAAAAAAAACGAACACGTTCCAGGATTGTAGAGAGTAATTGTTCAAAACCGGGTTTGAACTGTGGTCTTCTGTGTTAAAGGCAAGAGAACTAACCACTACGCCAACCTTGTGGACAAGCTAGTTATTATGTTGTCCTAAATTACCCAAGAAAGTCATAGTATAGTATGTCGTCCGAAATCAGTCAAAAAAGTCATAGTATAGTTTGTCGTCCAATATCAGTCAAAAAAGTCATATAATAGTATGTCGTCTGAAATCAGTCAAAAAAGTCATAGTATAGTATATCGTCCAATATCAGTCAAAAAAGTCGTAGTATAGTATGTCGTCCAAAATCAGTCAAAAAAGTCATAGTTTAGTATGTCGTCCAAAATCTGTCAAAAACGTCTTAGTTTAGTATGTCGTACAAAATCAGTCAAAAAAGGCATAGTATAGTATGTCGTCCGAAATCAGTCAAAAAACTCATAGTTTAGTATGTCGTCCAAAATCAGTCAAAAAACTCATAGTATAGTATGTCGTCCAAAATCAGTCAAAAAACTCATAGTATGGTATGTCGTCCGAAATCAGTCAAAAAAAGTCAAAGGATAGTATGTCGTCCAAAATCAATCAAAAAAAGTCATAGTATAGTATGTCATACAAAATCAGTCAAAAAACTCATAGTTTAGTATGTCGTCCAAAATCAGTCAAAAAACTCATAGTATAGTATGTTGTCCGAAATCAGTCAAAAAAAGTCAAAGGAAAGTATGTCGTCCACAATTGCACCAAAACATCATAGTTTAGTATGTCGTCTGACATCAGTCAAAAAGGTCATAGTTAAGTATGTCGTCCAAAATCTGTCAAAAACGTCATAGTATAGTATGTCGTCCAAAATCAGTCAAAAACTTCATAGTATAATATATCGTCCAAAATCAGTCAAAAAAGTCATAGTTAAGTATGTCGTCCGAAATCTGTCAAAAACGTCATAGTATAGTATGTCGTCCAAGATCAGTCAAAAAAGTCATAGTTTAGTATGTCGTCCAAAATCTGTCAGAAACGTCATAGTATGGTATGTCGTCCGAAATCAGTCAAAAAAGTCATAGTTTAGTATGTCGTCCAAAAAAAAACGAACATGTTCCAGGATTGTAGAGAGTAATTGTTCAAAACTGGGTTTGAACTCTGGTCTTCTGTGTTAAAGGCAAGAGAACTAACCACTAAGCTAACCTTGTGGGCAAGGTAGTTATGTTGTTGTCCTAGATTACCCAAGAAAGTCATAGTATAATATGTCGTCCAAAATCAGTCAAAAAAGTCATAGTATAGTTTGTGGTACAAAATCAGTCAAAAAAGTCATATAATAGTATGTCGTCCAATATCAGTCAAAAAAGTCATATAATAGTATGTCGTCCAATATCAGTCAAAAAAGTCATAGTATAGTATATCGTCCAATATCAGTCAAAAAAGTCGTAGTATAGTATGTCGTCCAAAATCAGTCAAAAAAGTCATAGTATAGTATGTCGTCCAAAATCAATCAAAAGAGTCATAGTTTAGTATGTCGTCCAAAAAAAAACGAACACGTTGCAGGATTGTAGAGAGTAATTGTTCAAAACTGGGTTTGAACTCTGGTCTTCTGTGTTAAAGGCAAAAGAACTAACTACTACGCCAACCTTGTGGACAAGCTAGTTATTATGTTGTCCTAAATTACCCAAGAAAGTCATAGTATAGTATGTCGTCCAAAATCAGTCAAAAAAGTCATATAATAGTATGTCGTCTGAAATCAGTCAAAAAAAGTCATAGTATGGTATGTCGTCCGAAATAAGTCAAAAAAGTCATAGTTTAGTATGTCGTCCAAAAAAAAACGAACACGTTCCAGGATTGTAGAGAGTAATTGTTCAAAACCGGGTTTGAACTGTGGTCTTCTGTGTTAAAGGCAAGAGAACTAACCACTACGCCAACCTTGTGGACAAGCTAGTTATTATGTTGTCCTAAATTACCCAAGAAAGTCATAGTATAGTATGTCGTCCGAAATCAGTCAAAAAAGTCATAGTATAGTTTGTCGTCCAATATCAGTCAAAAAAGTCATATAATAGTATGTCGTCTGAAATCAGTCAAAAAAGTCATAGTATAGTATATCGTCCAATATCAGTCAAAAAAGTTGTAGTATAGTATGTCGTCCAAAATCAGTCAAAAAAGTCATAGTTTAGTATGTCGTCCAAAATCTGTCAAAAACGTCTTAGTTTAGTATGTCGTACAAAATCAGTCAAAAAAGGCATAGTATAGTATGTCGTCCGAAATCAGTCAAAAAACTCATAGTTTAGTATGTCGTCCAAAATCAGTCAAAAAACTCATAGTATAGTATGTCGTCCAAAATCAGTCAAAAAACTCATAGTATGGTATGTCGTCCGAAATCAGTCAAAAAAAGTCAAAGGATAGTATGTCGTCCAAAATCAATCAAAAAAAGTCATAGTATAGTATGTCGTCCAAAATCAGTCAAAAAAGTCATAGTATAGTATGTCGTCCAAAATCAGTCAAAAAAGTAATACTATAATATGTCGTCCAAAATCAATCAAAAAAGTCATAGTATAGTATGTCGTCCAAAATCAGTCAAAAAAGTCATAGTATAGTATGTCGTCCAATATCAGTCAAAAAAGTCATAGGATAGTATGTCGTCCAAAATAAGTCAAAAAATGTCATAGTATAGTATGTCGTCCAAAATTGCACCAAAAAGTCATAGTTTAGTATGTCGTCCAAAACCAGTCAAAAATGTCATAGTATATGTCGTCCGAAATCATTCTAAAAAGTCATAGTATAGTATGTCGTCCGAAATCAGTCTAAAAAGTCATAGTATAGAATGTCCTCCAATATCAGTCAAAAAAGTCATAGTATAGTATGTCGTCCGAAATCAGTCTAAAAAAGTCATATTATAGTATGTCGTCCAAAATCAGTCAAAAAAGTCATAGTATAGTATGTCATCCAAAATCAGTCAAAAAAGTCATCGTATGGCAAAATGTCATAGTATAGTATGTCGTCCAATATCAGTCAAAAAAGTCATAGTATAGTATGTCGTCCAAAATCAGTCAAAAAAAGTCATATTATAGTATGTCGTCCAAAATCAGTCAAAAAAGTCATAGTATAGTATGTCGTCCAAAATCAGTCAAAAAAGTCATAGGATAGTATGTCGTCCAAAATCAGTCAAAAAAGTCATAGTATAGTATGTCGTCCAAAACCATTTAAAAAAGTCATAGGATAGTATGTCGTCCAAAATCAGTCAAAAAAGTAATACTATAATATGTCGTCCAAAATCAGTCAAAAAAGTCATAGTTTAGTATGTCGTCCGAAATCAGTCTAAAAAGTCATAGTATAGTATGTCGTCCAAAATCAGTCAAAAAAAGTCATATTATAGTATGTCGTCCAAAATCAGTCAAAAAAGTCATAGTATAGTATGTCGTCCAAAATCTGTCAAAAAAAGTCATAGTATAGTATGTCGTCCAAAATCAGTCAAAAAAGTCATAGTATAATATGTCATCCAAAATCAGTCAAAAAAGTCATAGGATAATATGTCGTCCAAAATCAGTCAAAAAAGTCATAGTTTAGTATGTCGTCCGAAATCAGTCTAAAAAGTCATAGTATAGTATGTCGTCCAAAATCAGTCAAAAAAAGTCATAGTATAGTATGTTATCCGAAATCAGTCAAAAAAGTCATAGTATATATAGTATGTCGTCCGAAATCAGTCAAAAAAGTCATAGTATAGTATGTCGTCCAAAATCAGTCAAAAAAGTAATAGGATAGTATGTCGTCCAAAATCAGTAAAAAAGTCATAGTAAAGTATGTCGTCCAAAACCAGTCAAAAAAGTCATAGGATAGTATGTCGTCCAAAATCAGTAAAAAAGTCATAGGATAGTATGTCGTCCAAAATCAGTCAAAAAAGTCATTGTATAGTATGTCGTACAAAATCAGTCAAAAAAGTCATTGTATAGGATGTCGTCCAATATCAGTCAAAAAAGTCATAGGATAGTATGTCGTCTAAAATAAGTCAAAATATGTCATAGTATAGTATGTCATCCAAAATTGCACCAAAAAGTCATAGTTTAGTATGTCGTCCAAAACCAGTCAAAAATGTCATAGTATATGTCGTCCAAAATCAGTCAAAAAAGTCATAGTATAGTATGTCGTCTGAAATCAGTCTAAAAGTCATAGTATAGTATGTCGTCCGAAATCAGTCTAAAAAGTCATAGTATAGTATGTCGTCCAAAATCAGTCTAAAAAGTCATAGTATAGTATGTCGTACAAAATCAGTCAAAAAAGTCATAGTATAGTATGTCGTCCAAAATCTGTCAAAAACGTCTTAGTTTAGTATGTCGTACAAAATCAGTCAAAAAAGGCATAGTATAGTATGTCGTCCGAAATCAGTCAAAAAACTCATAGTTTAGTATGTCGTCCAAAATCAGTCAAAAAACTCATAGTATAGTATGTCGTCCAAAATCAGTCAAAAAACTCATAGTATGGTATGTCGTCCGAAATCAGTCAAAAAAAGTCAAAGGATAGTATGTCGTCCAAAATCAATCAAAAAAAGTCATAGTATAGTATGTCGTCCAAAATCAGTCAAAAAAGTCATAGTATAGTATGTCGTCCAAAATCAGTCAAAAAAGTAATACTATAATATGTCGTCCAAAATCAATCAAAAAAGTCATAGTATAGTATGTCGTCCAAAATCAGTCAAAAAAGTCATAGTATAGTATGTCGTCCAATATCAGTCAAAAAAGTCATAGGATAGTATGTCGTCCAAAATAAGTCAAAAAATGTCATAGTATAGTATGTCGTCCAAAATTGCACCAAAAAGTCATAGTTTAGTATGTCGTCCAAAACCAGTCAAAAATGTCATAGTATATGTCGTCCGAAATCATTCTAAAAAGTCATAGTATAGTATGTCGTCCGAAATCAGTCTAAAAAGTCATAGTATAGAATGTCCTCCAATATCAGTCAAAAAAGTCATAGTATAGTATGTCGTCCGAAATCAGTCTAAAAGGCATAGTATAGTATGTCGTCTGAAATCAGTCTAAAAAGTCATAGTATAGTATGTCATCCAAAATCAGTCAAAAAAGTCATCGTATGGCAAAATGTCATAGTATAGTATGTCGTCCAATATCAGTCAAAAAAGTCATAGTATAGTATGTCGTCCAAAATCAGTCAAAAAAAGTCATATTATAGTATGTCGTCCAAAATCAGTCAAAAAAGTCATAGTATAGTATGTCGTCCAAAATCAGTCAAAAAAGTCATAGTATAGTATGTCGTCCAAAACCATTTAAAAAAGTCATAGGATAGTATGTCGTCCAAAATCAGTCAAAAAAGTAATACTATAATATGTCGTCCAAAATCAGTCAAAAAAGTCATAGTTTAGTATGTCGTCCGAAATCAGTCTAAAAAGTCATAGTATAGTATGTCGTCCAAAATCAGTCAAAAAAAGTCATATTATAGTATGTCGTCCAAAATCAGTCAAAAAAGTCATAGTATAGTATGTCGTCCAAAATCTGTCAAAAAAAGTCATAGTATAGTATGTCGTCCAAAATCAGTCAAAAAAGTCATAGTATAATATGTCATCCAAAATCAGTCAAAAAAGTCATAGGATAATATGTCGTCCAAAATCAGTCAAAAAAGTCATAGTTTAGTATGTCGTCCGAAATCAGTCTAAAAAGTCATAGTATAGTATGTCGTCCAAAATCAGTCAAAAAAAGTCATAGTATAGTATGTTATCCGAAATCAGTCAAAAAAGTCATAGTATATATAGTATGTCGTCCGAAATCAGTCAAAAAAGTCATAGTATAGTATGTCGTCCAAAATCAGTCAAAAAAGTAATAGGATAGTATGTCGTCCAAAATCAGTAAAAAAGTCATAGTAAAGTATGTCGTCCAAAACCAGTCAAAAAAGTCATAGGATAGTATGTCGTCCAAAATCAGTAAAAAAGTCATAGGATAGTATGTCGTCCAAAATCAGTCAAAAAAGTCATTGTATAGTATGTCGTACAAAATCAGTCAAAAAAGTCATTGTATAGGATGTCGTCCAATATCAGTCAAAAAAGTCATAGGATAGTATGTCGTCTAAAATAAGTCAAAAAATGTCATAGTATAGTATGTCATCCAAAATTGCACCAAAAAGTCATAGTTTAGTATGTCGTCCAAAACCAGTCAAAAATGTCATAGTATATGTCGTCCAAAATCAGTCAAAAAAGTCATAGTATAGTATGTCGTCTGAAATCAGTCTAAAAGTCATAGTATAGTATGTCGTCCGAAATCAGTCTAAAAAGTCATAGTATAGTATGTCGTCCAAAATCAGTCTAAAAAGTCATAGTATAGTATGTCGTACAAAATCAGTCAAAAAAGTCATAGTATAGTATGTCATCCAAAATCTGTCAAAAAGTCATAGTATAGTATGTCGTCCAAAATCAGTCAAAAAAAGTCATATTATAGTATGTCGTCCAAAATCAGTCTAAAAAGTGATAGTATAGTTTGTCGTCCAATATCAGTCAAAAGTCATAGGATAGTATGTCGTCCAAAATCAGTCAAAAAAGTCATAATATGGCAAAATGTCATAGTATAGTATTTCGTCCGAAATCAGTCTAAAAGTCATAGTATAGTATGTCGTCCGAAATCAGTCTAAAAGTCATAGTATAGTATGTCGTCCGAAATCAGTCTAAAAAGTCATAGTATAGTATGTCGTACAAAATCAGTCAAAAAAGTCATAGTATAGTATGTCATCCAAAATCTGTCAAAAAAGTCATAGTATAGTATGTCGTCCAAAATCAGTCAAAAAAAGTCATATTATAGTATGTTGTCCAAAATCAGTCAAAAAAGTCATAGGATAGTATGTCGTCCAAAATCAGTAAAAAAGTCATAGGATAGTATGTCGTCCAAAATCAGTCAAAAAAGTCATTGTATAGTATGTCGTACAAAATCAGTCAAAAAAGTCATTGTATAGGATGTCGTCCAATATCAGTCAAAAAAGTCATAGGATAGTATGTCGTCTAAAATAAGTCAAAAAATGTCATAGTATAGTATGTCATCCAAAATTGCACCAAAAAGTCATAGTTTAGTATGTCGTCCAAAACCAGTCAAAAATGTCATAGTATATGTCGTCCAAAATCAGTCAAAAAAGTCATAGTATAGTAAGTTGTACAAAAATCAGTCAAAAAAAGTCATAGTATAGTATGTCGTCCAAAATCAGTCTAAAAAGTCATAGTATTGTATGTCGTCCAAAAAAACACCAACATGTTCCAGGATTGCAGAGAGCAAGAAACCAGGTCTTCTGTGTCAAAGGCAAGAGAACTAACCTCACACCAACCTTGTGGACACATACATTGCTACATAATGACTGCTCCCCTAGCAGTCATTATGTAGGGTCCGAGCAGTCTCCCGGACCCAGAGTGGTTTTGCAACCAACAGAGTTGCTCCCTGGTGTCTATTAAATATTATTACTTCTGGGTCGGCCTCTGGCAAACATAAAGATTATGCCCACTTTTAAATATGGTGCTCAATGCATATATTAGTTCTTTCAATATTTCACAAGATAAGTGAAAATGTTGATCTTGTGGTGGCGCTTTATGAAAGGAGACTCTTGCAGCTGAGCCAAAGAGAGAAAATATATTTTTAATTTATCATCGTTTGAAAAATGGGCCCATACAGAAGGTTTGGGAAACACTGCTAAAGACAGCTGGAATGTTACTGATCATTTACCATACTATAATACAATACTTAATAACAGTAACATTTACAGAGACATAAGATGATAATAATAATAATAATAATAATAATAATAATAAGATGATGCCCATAAAATAAAAGGAAGAAAAATCAAATTCAGAATGACAAAATAGATAGAGTTTGTTTTACTTCATTTATGAATTATTATTGCATGTTTCATGTTTTTATCTTTGGCTGATGTTAGGGTTTTAAAGCTCCAGTGTGTAACTTCTTTCACTAAAACACTGATCGCATTGCAGGAACTTTGACAATGATTTAAATATAATATAACTGTGTGTGTGTGTGTGTGTGTGTGAGCACTGGTGGAGTATGAAAATATTGTAGCGACCCAGCTGGGTGCTGTGACAGACTTGTCGTCCCTGGCCAATCAGCGGGGCGCATGTTGCTTGGTGCCCGATGCGGCACGCTGATTGGTGGGTGCGCGGCAGTCGAGGTTGAAATGAATGAGCCGTGTTGTTGTTGACTTTGACACTGTGCTACTGAGGCTAACGGCTACGCCGCACCATAACGCCAATAAAGGCTTAAACAAAGAGTACGCGACTCCAGCCTGTTTGTGTCGGCGTTACAATATAATTGTTGAGTGAATGTTGTATGAAGAGCAGTGTGACGTTAAACACTGAGATATTTTATAACCTGCATGCTCACGTGTGGAGCAGCAGCAATAGCAGTAGGAGGCGCAATAGCAGGAGCAGTCGTAGGAGAAGAAGCAGCAGCAGTAGGAGGCGCAATAGCAGGAGCAGTCGTAGGAGAAGAAGAAGCAGCAGCAGTAGGAGCAGTAGGACGCAGGAGCAGTAGGAGCAGTAGGAGCAGCAGCTTCCCCCTCCCTCCACATGCTGCCATGTTGACTGTAGCTCAGTAGCTTCACCCTGTGATCCACCCAAGCTTTGACATGTTTATTATGACTGCAGGTTTATGAATTCCAGGCAAGGGAATAAAACAGCTATTTAATTGTATACCGTCTCCTTCCTTGGAGCACTCACCACTCACTACCCAATAAACGACATTGCTGATCTGATACGGCAGTACTTGAGTCTGGGTTACTAAATAACCAAGTTAGTTAGGCGGCTTATACTGGGACATGGTAAAGCTGATGGTCCATTAGTCATTACCATAAAATAAAATGAGTAATCAAATAAAAAGAAAAACCTCCACCAAACACCCTCCAAGTCGTTTTAAAAAGTGTAGCCTCTTCCTGCTGAATGTCTTTGTTTTATGTGTTTATTTTCTGTGTAATATTGACTGGACACAGACTTGAAGATCACGTTTCTTTACGATCCATCTCTCTAAATCGTTTTCTGCTTAGACCAGACATGACACCACAACCATTTCACCTGGTGCAGATTTAATGAAGAGATACATATAACTTTGAATAAACAGGTCAAGCAGTGAGGAGACTGAGTGTCTGTGAGGACACAGAGGCTGTTCACACAGTCTGCTCCAGTGGGAAGATAGTCCTGTTTCACCACCTGTTACCTTATCACTCACTGAATGGAAATTAACCCTTAATCTATATGTATTGTGCTGCTTTATGACAGCGGCTGATGAGAAAGCTGCAGGGTGTAGTCAGTGGGACGTCACAGTGAGGACTTGCCGTGTAAGGGGTTACAATAGTCCAAACGAGACGCAATAAACACATGAATCGCCTGTTGGAATTAATTTGGTGAAAGATATAGTGCTTCAGCTGGTCAACTGATAAAAAGACAGGTCACAAAACCCAGCAGAATTAATAAGATAGTAAAAATACATGGTGCATAAAAGCATCGAATCGAATAAAAATCATCTTAAGAAGGAAGTAGAAAGATGTTACTGGACCCCGCTGACCTGATTCCTTTGAGCAGGTTATCCCACAAACTAAACAAACTATTTGTTACGTGTGTGTGTGTGTGTGTGTGTGTGTGTGTGTGAACCCCTCCTCTGTTTGCCCTCATGTGTAACCACTGAGGTCTCACCTCTACTCTGCAATAACTTTGGGCCATATGTGCAGTATGACCCACAGTCATATCATATCCATCCATTTTCAAACGCTTTATCCTCCACATGAGGGTCATAGGACGATAGGCGGGGTCACACCCTGGACCATACCACACCAGTCCATCACAGGGTCACACTCACACCGACGCTCAAATTAGAGTGACCAATTTACATAATCTGCCAGACTATACAAAGTATACCCCTCTAGGCCGGAGTATACCCCTTTTGTGTAAAGAGATGTTGATTGTATTTACACAGTATGTTCACTCACTAATATTTATAAACAGAAACATGTATTTACCCAGGAATAATCTACATTTTAGCCGGAAATAAAACCTGTTCTTGAAATTAGCTTTTTTTTTTTTTACAACAGCAACCTTACAAAGTGTAAGATATAGAAGTCATCCACTACTTTAGTGGGTTTCTTATATTTATCCAAAACACGTCTCTAATCACTAACACACTTAGGGTTCTTGGGGTGAAGTCATTCTTGTAATAATACAATCAAAACCTCTTTAAAAAACTCTTCCGGGGTTAAAGCGGCCTAGGCCCACTGTTATATCACTTTTATATTTAATGCTTCAGTGTGGTGTTGTGTTTTATTTAGTTATTGTATTTTTTTATTTATTTTTTTATATATAGTTTTTTGTGTGTCTGTGTAGGAATGTATGTAGTGTTTTTATTTGGTTACTATTCTATTCTATTCTATTCTATCTGGTGTGTGTGTGTGTGTGTGTGTGTGTGTGTGTGTGTGATGTTGGTGGTTGAGACACTAAACTGGTAGAAGGAGGTGAAAGAAGGAAACAAGAAAAGAATATCTGCATAAAGGGAAACAGGGAGTGGTGGTGTGTAGTCAGGTGTGTGTATTACTTTCCTTAAAGTGCCCCTCCACACACACACACACACACACAGACACACACAGTTCCAAGACACTGTTTAAACTCATTTACATGAAGTGCTAAAAAGGGAGCTGACAGAGCAGAGCAGGTGATACCAACCAACGGATACCGAGGAAGGAGGATCTAGAGAGAGCTAAAACTCAGCCTCTGAGCACACACCCTCCTACACAAACACACACACACACACACACACACACACACACACCTGTAACCCCAGCACATTGTTCAGACCAGTCCAGAGGAGGACTTCACTCTGGGCAGAGGCACAATTGAACACCAAAATCCCCACCTCTTCCCTGCTGGGATCTCAGAAGTCAGTTGGCTTTGACTTCAGAAGAAAATGAAAATGCATTTCTGACTGAGAGTGAAGTGAGTGCTGGGTCCTGCAGAGATACAGAGGAGATCATCTGACATCTTCTTCACTTACCAGGTAAATTCAACCTTGCTTAATTCTTCAAGACTTGTGAATATGACCTAAATCTACTACTATAAAGAGCACAGTGAGTGAACAGATAAGAAAACACCACATAAGAAAGCACACCTGTAACAGGACAGCCGCGCTTGGTGAGCTCATCATGAGGTGGACAATTGAGCAGCTGCAGCAGCCATGAGCACCTGTCTTTCAGTTAGGGACTCTCTCTGTGCGAGTGTGTGTGTGTGTGTGTGTGTGTATAATGTTTCCTGCATTGTCTGCCGTATTTACACATGCTTTTCTTACATGCTCAGGTTCAGTTCAGTTAAACCCCCATTACCTGTTCTTTCACACTGAGAACAGGAAGGGCAGCATTGTGGCTGACGGTTGAGTCCAACATATGGTTCAGGATACTCAGAGTTGAGTCAAATACACAAAGGGACTGAGGGTAGAAAACTACGTGAGAAGGTTAAAAAAAAACAAAAAAAAAAACATCCATCTAACTTACAAATGAGGACTCGTGACTGACAAAGTGATAGTTGTATGATATGTGTAGGTCAGTGGGAGAGGTGAAGAGGAACATGTCCCCTCTTCACCTCTAACCCTTAGATAAGATGTCACGTTTGAATGTGATATTTCAGCCACTAGTTAATGTTTGTTAATCTGCTGTACAGTCTATTGATTTTACTTCCTCACCTGGACTCTGGAGCTATAGAGTCTTACATTTTCACGTGACAGACGATTTACTGTCGTGATGCATTAGTGAATGGCTAATGATTAATGCTTTTCTTTCAAACATACAGTACATAAACAGCCTGTCGTGTCAAACCACCAGTACTTTTTACACGAGTTAGGACGAGTTGTTCGGTCTTTCTTTGCAACTTTCACTCTATTTTAAGTGTCTACAACTCCAGTTTCACTTTGCACCTCAACAACAATAATCTCCTCACTAGAGGATTTTAGGTTTTTCATCAAGACGATTTTCCAGGAAACTAAGGGAACTATTTTGTCCACTTATTAACTTGTTCCCAGCGCAGTCATAGAGATTAATAGTGTACATTTTACTGCAGGGTTAGATCGTGATGTACAGTAATAAGCATATTTTTGCATTTTTCAGCAAGAAAATGCAACTGAGCGTCTGAACTGCAGGCAAAACAGCCCGAGGCCTTAGAAAACTCTCTCCTCCTAAAGACCTTGAGGTTGATCTGTGGCCTGTGAACTAAACACAACATATACTGATTAACCTATTCATTACCTTAATGTGCGTGATGACTTCACACATTGTGTAACATTATGCTAATATTCTAACAGCCAAATGATTGTATCAGTGGAGAACAAAAGGCAAAGCCAGTCCTGACGGGATGTGGTTTCATTCCCCACCTCTTTAGTTCAGTAGTCCCTGCTGTAGCTACAGGCTTTGTTTAAGTGGTTTTTACAATAGATATTTGTCGATTTTGTGTCTGTTTGTTGTCATTTGTGTGACAATAAGAACACTCCCTGAGCCCCGTCTGAGGCTAAGAAACAACTGTGCAAATATTTGAGCATTTGAGGGACCTCCGTGAATTTTTCAGTCACTTGACACAGGTGTTTTTTTTTCCTTCTCTCTTAGTGTTTAAGGACAATTGTCACTGTGTCCACACCTGATAACACAACTTTGAGCAATGGGTCGACACATGAGGGAGCCTTTAAGCTGATAAGACACAGTGTAATAATACAGTCATCATCCCCCTAAAGCATGTTTGAATTCAGCTGAGACTGACACTGAGCGAGTGTGTGAGTTGTGTGTGTGTGTTGGCGGCGCAAGAATTTCAAGGGCAGATGGAGCGATTAAAACGGAGAACAAGCGTGGACTTTGTGTGGATGAGTGGGCTGGGGTGGAGGGGGGGGGGGGGGGGGGGGGGACCAGCCCCACGGGCACAGAGAGAACACCTGTGCTCTGACCATCCTTCATCCCTGACACACACACACACACACACACACACACACACACTTCACATTAGTGCCCTTTAATACCTGAACAACAGGTCATTACCATGTTATATTCTCATCACCCTTAAAAACGAAACAGAGGAGATGAGATGAGAGGAGACCTGGTCATCCTGCATCCTGTGTCCTGCATATTCTATACTTTCTAAACCTGGTCTATTAGTTTCTGTGATGTCGAACTGACAACTTACATTAATGAAGGATGCAGAGCCACATAATCCCATACACAAAAGTCAAATCTCAAATGAAATGTCAGCAGCACAAGCTCCTTAAGATAGAACAGTTGTTGGTATTGTCTGTCTTAACTTCACTTAACTAGTCAGCTTTATATCATTATTTATATTTATAAACTCATTGTGCTGTACAATAACATCACAGAGAACATTAAACATGAGACCAAAAAAAGAATAATCATGCACACACACGTACCCCTCTGTCTTTTTCATATATATATATAACAAAAAATAGCAACCAAAGAAAGGAAAGATTCTATAAAAATATACACGTGCAGCAGACTGTGGGTCACCGTCGGAAGCTCGTTCCAGAGAGCAGGATCATAATGACTCAATACTTTGACCTGATTTGATTTTCATTCCAGGAATTTTTATGAGACATGAGTCTTAATATCTAAGAGATCATCTAAGGGTTAATGACCACGTCAGGTATGGAGAGATTTGTGCACATGCAGTAATTACAGTAAGTCCGTGGTTAGTATTTCCACAGATTCATTGTGATGTCAGTTTCGTCCATTATGTTGCTGTTTCAGCTTTTAACACTCAGTTTTTTTGTTCATTTTATATTTTACAAAAAAGTAAAATAATACAACAGTGACACTGACACACAATAGACCTTTTTCAGAGCAGACTTTTGTCGAACATACAAAGTACAAGCATAGGTTTCACCTGTGACATTAATTAGGGTTCCACTCCAGGTTTAAGAGAGCCAGGGTTGTGTAAGTGTAACATGTATTACGTCTTCCCGTATTCTCTGGATGTGTTCCAATGAAGTGATTGAGAAATAATTATACAGTAAAAAGACAAATCTAAGTATATGGCCTTATACTTTTGTACAGTACTGTATGTCACCTCTATAATTCTCCAGGGTGCTTTTCATGAAAATGGAAACAGACTTTATAATGAACTTTTCTTCATCTTGCCCCAGAGAACGCTTAGACAGTGCAATAAGAGCATTTAAAAATAAACAAGATATTGACACTAATAAGCGTTAGATTCCCATCGCTCTGTCGTCTCTGCTACTGCCAGGTTCCTGTTGTCTGACTGTTGCGGGAGAGAATGCGTCTAATTTTTGTTTACATAACATACTTTCACTGTATTTACTTTAGAGCAGGTATGGCAGAGGGAGCTTCAAATGTCAAAAAATGTCCTTTTATCATTGTCTCCACGTGTTGACCATAAAGCTCCGTGTCAAAGTTCAATTCTATGCCCAAGTATGAGGCCAGCAGAAAAACATAACCCTTCAGCATGCTTCACATTTACAACCACTGGCTAATTATTAATGGACGCAGCGGGAAACTCAGGTGATCCATTTTGCAGTGACTATGAATAACTCTGTGAATAACTGGAACACGATGTCACTCACTAATCACATATACAGCAACAGAGGGCTCGTCTCACTGGTCAGTACAGGTGTGTCACTTTTTTAATTTAAGGTGGAATTAAAGCTGCAGTGTGTAACATTTGATCATTTTCGTTGATGTTATTATTCTGAACAGTATGTAACATTATTTATTGTATTATGCTGCATTCTTTATCTGAAAATGGGCTCTGTCGAGCAATACTATCAGATCTGACTGAG
The DNA here is from genome assembly GCF_958295425.1 of Solea solea. NCBI lineage: Eukaryota > Metazoa > Chordata > Actinopteri > Pleuronectiformes > Soleidae > Solea > Solea solea. The sequence continues at coordinate 19,769,518 of NC_081144.1, read as the reverse complement.
GGAATATATCTGTTTGCAGCCGTCACATAAAACCTATCACTTCCTGTGTGCAGCCCAGAAATGTCACCAGGCAATATGAGATCTAAAGACACGTAGAGCTGATAGACTTTATGAAGTCATTTGACGATGGTTTTATTCTAACGCACATGTGTTAATATCTAAAAGCTACGCACTACATTTTCAAGTTTCTGAAGTGCAGCTTATGCTGGGCTTGAGTCTTGATTGAAATAACTAAAAGTCAGTTTTGTGTGTGCGTGTGTGTGTGTGTGTGTGTGTCCGTTCAGAACACTGTCAATTCAAACAAAAACACTCCTGTTGCTGCAGAAGTGCTTACACAAATATGGGGGTGGACAATGTCCTTTTCAGACCCGTACTAGCATCATGTTGAAACTTTTTTGTTTATATTATTACTCAGTGTTTTTCCTCACACCCACAACTATTTATTGACCGACCAAAAGCTTTGTTTTTTTGCATGTGCTCTACGTGCAGGTTACAAAAAGCTCAAAGGTCAACATTCAGCTGGACTGTATGACTTCACTGACTTCACTTTGATGTGCTTTGTAGCCTCAGCCTGAGAACGAATCTCTAATTCTCAATCTTTGCCTTCATCCAGAGTCCAAAGGAGGCTGGACAAAGGAGAGGGAAGGCTCGATTCTGAAAATGGAACACACTGCACAGGTTTGGCGCGTGCAGGAAACAGCTGGGGAGCTGCAGAAGAAGGTGTCGGTGATGGGCCAGCCAGAGTGCTCCATCTGCTACAACACTTATGACAATGTCTTTAAAACACCAAAGCTGCTGGAGTGCACCCACACCTTCTGCCTGGAGTGCCTCTCCCGCCTCATGGTTGTCTCACAGGCCGACTACGACAGCAGCAGTGGCAGCATGCGCCTCTCCTGCCCCTTCTGCCGCCACCCCACCATTCTCTCCGAGGAGGGACCCCCGGCGTTGGCCACCAGCCGCGAGGTCCTGTGCAAACTTCCCCACCACCAGCAGCAAGAGGAGCCGGTGTGGCTGGAGGGCGAGAAGCTGTGCTACAAAAGCTCCAGGCACAGCACTGGTTTGGACGCTCCCGACAGTCCCACGGGCTTCTGCATCTGCATTGACATTGGAACAACCAAGACAGTGGACGCACCAATCCAGACACACTCAAACACATATAGCCTGCTGGGCCGGCTGGCAGAATGGAAGAGGCTGGTGATCTTCATTGTGCTCATTGTGCTGCTCATTATCATCGTGTTGTGGCCTCTACAGTGTGCTTTCACCACAGGAAACATGCGCTGTAGACGTGAAACCATCAACCCCATGATGACTACAACCACCGCTACTTACAACCCTTCCCCCAGACTGCCTAGACCCACAGAGTAACTGGACTATGTGTATAATATTGTATGACACTCATATTTTTAATATTTGGCTGCATAACTATACTTTTTATTTTATTTTATAAAGGGCACTTGATTATTGCTACACACAGCAGTAATATCGTTTTACTGATGCAAAAATGTGCAATTGTCTGTTTTTGAAAGTGGAAATTCCAGCTTTCAAACACACAGTGTCCACTCATATGTGCTGTACTTGCATCACCATTGAGTTCACAGAGTTTCTGTTCCATTTTTTATATACAGTCTATGTAAACAACATAGATTATAAACTTTCATCAGAAGTTCATATGTTAAAGCCACTATGTGGTTTATTTTTTTAATGAAATGTCTGACTTGATTGCCCCCTAGTGGTAGTTTATAGACAGACTGCAGCAATTATCAGAGGACATGTGTTATGATATCCCATATGCACATTTGCAGCTTTAACGCAACAAAGCAGAACTTTGAGTGGTTCATGGCGACCTGTAAAAGACAGTTACTGCTATTATTTATGTTCCATGGAAGCATGTTGGGAGAATCAAACACAACCACTGACACACGCTGTAGTTTGACATGAGAAAACAGGGTTTTAGATCTGGCTGGTGTGATGGAATTTTCATAAAGGGAATCAGTTTCTTTTCTAGCATTAGTGTTAAGTCAGTGTTCACCACACGTTTAAAATACTGACTTTCATTCATGATGTGAATTTTCTGCTTTGTAAATACGTGTTTGACGAACAGTCAGCGGCTAGTCATGTTTATAGTGATTACCAAGTATATCACAAATAAGAATGTATGTGATCATAATGTGCCAACTTTTTTTGTTTTGTTTTTGTATTTGTATATTTGTATTTTTTATGACTGTGTCCTTGTTTACAGAAGTGTAAAGCGAGGTTCCAACTCAGATCATGTTTTTGAGAAATAAAATCCTTGTGCATAACAACCTCATTACAGTATTTAGAATGGCATATTTTGATTGATTTAAAAAAAAAAAAAGATTCACAACAGCATAAACCAGTGGTTTCATCTCACAACGACTGACTGACTGGAAAACAGTCAAATCATTCCTTGTGTCGTTTCCTTCCAATCTAAACCTTGAACCTTTGACTATATAAGTATGAGTCTTGCCAGGATTCCTGGATTAGACTGCGATGTTTCCTGTTACCCACGTATGACATGGTTAATAAAACCACACTTGATAGGCCAGCCTTTGTTTAGGAGACATAACTTCCTGGAGCGTCATCTGAAATCCTAGTGAACACACCATTAAATACAGAGTGAATCAGATAAGATTTACACACAGTCATGCTTATGTTGTAATAATCAATTAGTTTAAAGTAGTTTATTTCATTCTATGTGCTGAAAAAGAGATAAACATAAAATAAGAGCAACATATATTTAAATCTCCCTATGTATGTCACCAGCAGTGAAGGGAAATGATAAATATTGACTAGAGAAAAATGTCTTGTCAGTTTTTTTGTGTCCTGTTAGTTGGTATGATTTTATGCAGCTTATTTAAACTCAAAACTGGCCATGTATTTTATTCAGTGTTGTCTGTACTCGTCTCTCATGGAGCAGAATTAACAGCCTGTTTTCTTGCAGATAGCAGCTACATGAAACTGTAGACAAATTAATTCCATTTCGTTTGATTTTTTTTCTTCTTTATTATATTGTGAGGAATTATGCACAATATTTACAGGCTGCTTCAACCATGAAGGCTGTTATTGCTGGTGAAATTAGTGGTTTTTGTCTCAAATGCCTTGCTTTTTAACATCAATGGCCTAATTGAAAACTTAAACTGGTGTTTGTTGATATTTTTTTTCAGTGGAGGACGTGTTACTGTAAAAAAGACACAACTCGACCGGGAAGAGCCACAGCAGCGTCCAACACACACACACACACACACACACACACACACCCTTCATATTTTCTGCTGCTTCTCCATCACAGGAACTATGACAATACAAAAACTCCCTTTTTCCACCTACACACAACAGAACACAACTAGCGATGTTACATACAGTTTTTTATTTTTATTTATTAAACTATATAATAAACCATTTGATGTCATTTTCTGGCAGCTCATTGCATCAGCAGTTGCCTACAGCCTATACAGCAAAAAGGCGTTTGGGCAGGGACAGTGCAAGAGAAAGAGGAAAGGGGAAGATTCTCCACTGAACAACACTGGGAGCCGTCAGTACATCATCACTCACTTCGGCCACACTGCCAACAACAGAGTAACAAGGAATTAAAATAAAACAAACCCCATCAATGTCAAGTAAATGTACAAGGACAAGCAGAACAATATTTGCATGTTACTACTGCACACCTCCATGTGCACTAGTTCAACTCAACAGTGACATAACAACGATTATAATCACAATCTAAATAATACAAAATGAAATAATGGAACAATCAATCAGAAAAAAAACAATAAAAAAAATTAATCCAACAACACTGATGGCAAAAAAACCTGCACTAACAAAAACACTCCCACAGCCAGTGGACATCCAAACAGCCTGAAGCCAAGTTCACACTTTCAAGTATTGATGTTTCACCAAATCACAACAAAGGCAAAGTGAAATACAAAAAAAGAGAGAAAGAAAATTATTATATCCACAGTGCAAGACAGTTCAGAAACACAGAGACAATACAACTGAACTCATTTATCCTCGATCAGATCATGATCACAGTTCAAACTGGAAAAAAAAACCCAGGGGATTCACACAGTGCTCAATTTCACTTCATCAAGTTGAGCCGCACGGTTCACTAATGCAACACACACACACACACCCACACACACACACACACACACCCACACACCCACACACCCACACACCCACACACACACACACACACACACACACACACACACAGGGCAGCCATGACATACATTAAATAAAACATAGCTAATTTTATTAAAAATACAAAATCAACTTTGAACAGGCAAAGTTTGAAACCAGGCAGAAAAATGGCCAAAACCAAGATAAATCTCAGAATTGAAGAGAAACAGTACCTTAATAATGAGTAACTGAATCAAATGAAAGTGTTGGTTGGATTTTAAATGACATATCTTAAGAGTGTTGTTGCAAATGCATGTCTAAAGAAAACAAGCGAGTCCAGCCTGTGAATGTCCTTGACCAGGTCAGCTGGACACTTGTGCTGGTGAAAAAGAGGAATGGTCAGAGCACACAAACACCACCAGGGGTCCCTCACTCGTGGGCTTTTCTTGATGATCACACATTATCATTATTACAGTATCCTACTGTGAGAGACAAAACAACTTTTTATAATAAGGACCATGACGGTCGTGACGGTTTAACACGAGCTGAGCCAGAATTCATCAACATATCTGCACAGTAAAATATTTTGTTGCTCAATCTGGAGGCTAAAAATAATGAACAATCTGCCAGACAGCAGCAAGCGGAGCGCAACACCACTGTCTTCCTTATCACATCAGTGACGTGGGCTTGCTCCCACCACTATCATCAGGCTTGGATTATGGCCATCTTCTAAATTACTTTTTGGAGACAAATCTATTCTTCAATCTCAGGCTGATGGCCATCTGGCCCACTGTAATCGGCCCCTTTGCCTTATCTCCTTGTGACGATCTTTCCCCCCGACAGATGTTGAACCGCATCAGACCTGCTGATTAACAAGAAGAGCCAGACAAATGAAGCCGAGAGACGGCGGTCAGCTAAGCTCACCTCCAACCAACCTATTCAGGAATCCTCTCAACCTCGTTTCTTCGACTTCAAAATTTGACGACGATACAAATCAAAAACAGTGCTGCTCTGGCCATTGTGCTAAAACATGGGTATTTTCCACTAGTATGCTCTTTTATAAATATAGATATATTTAAAAAATATACATTTCATATGCTACATAACCATGACGCCAACAGCATAAAAAAAAACACATGAAGAAATAATGAAAAGAAGCTGACCAAAATAAAAATGTGAGAGTAGCGGAGGCATGATGTTCAGATGTAAGATGAGATTGTGACCATGAGGAATAAGTCCAAATGTTCTCATGTTCCACTACAGAACAATGACAGAACAGATGTTTGCAACAGCACAGGATACAACGCGCAACTCATTCACAACTGGTCACATCTGCAGAAAATTAAATGAAAAATAAGAGTCCACATTTAGACCCAATTATAAAATGAGGAGCAGAAGTAGCTTTGCTTGCCCTGCTGCACTTCTGGATCCTGAAGCTGTTATGAAATTGTCCTTACGATCACTCAGGGGTCAAATTAATAACCACCACAGGTGGAGAGAGGGAGAGAGAGAGAGAGAGAGAGAGAGAGAGAGAGAGAGAGAGAGAGAGAGAGAGATAGAGAGAGAGAGAGAGAGTAAGAGAGAGAGAGAGGGAGAGAGGGAGAGATAAGAGAGTGATTTCAACAAGCAGACAAAGAGCTTAACTTTGACCTCTGCTTCTGTTCATTTCAGGTCAGGAGTAGAATCTGTGTTCAATATTTGTCAGCCAAAAGAAAACCTAGTTTTATTTCATAAATCAGCTTGGGATTTTAGGGATTGGAGAATAGTAACAGTGCAACAGCAGGTTTTGGAAGGACAGATTACAGACACGTTCTGTGAGAAGGCACTCACTGGTTTAAAAGAGAGGCAGAGAGAGAGAGAGAGAGAGAGAGATAGAGCTGGGGCACAGTGGAGAGAAAGTTTGGGGGACAGAGGCCCTGAGCACAGACACTCTGCTGCAGAGTCCTCCTCTCCATGGAGGTAGAAGTTCTACTCCAGACAGAGAGGATCAGCTGAGCAGGAGTAAGCTTGCCATCTTCACAGCGTCCACTGTGGTGGGTTGCGGTCAGAGCACCACTCCCCCTCCTCCTCCTCCTCCCCCTCCCCGTCCAAGGGATTTTCAGGTGCTGACGATGCAACACTTTGACTGAAACTGAAGAAAAGAAGCAGACAGGTTGAATTGGACAATAAGAGTCTGATGCAGTTCGTCCTGTGGACACGTAACGTGTGTATGTTAAGAGTTTGTCCATGTGTGTGTTCTGACATTTTCTGTTATAATACTTTCAACTAGTCACACAACTCCCATTCACTAACATTTTATTACATTTATAATATCAGTGCATGGAAATGTTTAAAACAGGGAAAAGGAAATTTGACCAAATGATTTATTGAGTGGGATGTTCAACTGTTGATGTTTGACAGCATGGTTCTGAAGATGATAATGCACATTTCAAAATCCACAAACATTAAATCCTTATTTATTCAAGTCTACATTGAGAATTACTGAGTCACACTTGAATACCAAGCAGACAATTTGCTTATATGTAGTGATGATTGAAGATCATCATGTAAAAAAAAAAAAGTGCTTTCTGAAAGCACAGCAACCTTCATCTGTGATATGAAGAATTTAAAAAGTTCATTCTTTAGTCTGAGAGAAACAAATCATAATGACTCGGCCGTCTGCACAGAGGCATAAAACCTAAAGAGGAGCTAAGAAATCTCTTGTCTGTTCTATTAATCACTTTGAGCAAGAAATGAAAGAGAATGTAAGAAGCGGAGTTTCATAAATGGAACCTAAATTAAATCTTTTGATACTTAAGGGGGGGGTCAGGTTTTCTTTTAAGGAAGCTCAGATACTCCTGGCAACCCTATAATTCAAACCTTGAAAATAAGAGAACTTTTGTCTTACACTTTCATGAGCAAAATTAATTGGATTTAGTGGAAGAATCTGAACTGTTCTCTAACAGAAGAGAAGTTTCAGCAGCACAGTGAGAACTGATTTAGCGGCAGATTCAGTTACTATGATACGTACATAAAAACCTCAAGTTCAGAGCTAAATTAGGGCTCATATTTTTCAGAAGCGGCACATTGAAACTTAATGGGTTCTGGTGTGTAATACCAAACTCTGCAAATAAAGCACTACTCTTAAAAAAAGAAAAGAAAAATATATTGGAGAGTGCTAATCTCCACCAAGGCTGAGCATTTGCCAACAGTGTCAAATTGGATTTCGACCAAGGTACACAATAACCAACACCTAATCTATATGTGGTACTATAACTCTCTAAGAAATAATGATTATTGAGCAGAGTTATCATTGAAAATGTCAAAAATCCCCTATTTCACCAGACTTGTTTGTCATTGGGCTATAACCTACAGTATATTCACAAACATATCTGCAGGAGTAAAGTAGCTAATATCAGAGAGTTGAACTAAAACAAGTGAAGTACTTACTAAGAGGCAAACAGAAATGAGGAGCTCCCGATGGTTTTACCTCCTGGAGTTGCTGCTAAAAGACGTCTGCGGGCTTTTAAAGTGTATGTTTTCGTACACACTCGACGAATCGTCATTTGTCATCCTACGACAACACAGAGAAAATAATTAGTGACAAAACAAACTTCATCAGGGACATGCACTAAGTTTAATTTTAAGCCTAATATTAAATCAAATGCAATTTAATACCACTTTCATGATCATACTGGTAAAAGAATAACATTTTGATTGTGAATCAGAAAGGATTAGAGCACTAACAATTCCTAATATCCTGCAATCACATAAATATTCAAGACTTTTATAATCACAGCCTCATAGCTTCATAGCTTTAAGGTCTTTTAAAAGTCAACTGATGCCCTGCACTAACCTCATGCCTGCCACGGTTCTGTGATTTTGTGTTTATATATCAGATTAATGATTACTTCACCTTGCCCACAGTACGTGTTGTACTTACACAGAAGAAGAGCGTGAGGATGCAATGCTGGGTTTGGATCGCGAGTTGGTCATCTGGGGATATTTGATATTGGAATATTCCCTTTCCTTCATCTTATTCCGCTGTAAAGTGTACACATAAATCAGTCAGGTTGAGTTTAAAAGCTGAGCTCCTTCATGGAGTTCTCGCACAATGCACCATGTCAAGGCCTGAATTAAACTTTAAACGGTGCCAGATGGTGTTCACATACAGCAGGACAGCACTATGGAAACTTGGTGCGATGGCTGCTTTACTGTTGATTGCTTCACTGCTCTAGCTGTTTTAAGACAATGAAGGTTACTGGCCACTGTTTCTGAGGTCAAACATGTTGCTGGGTCAAACTAGGGCTGTTCATTTATTAAAATATTTATTCATTAATGTTATTCACTATATTTTCCAAGTTTTCTTTAAAAAAAAATCTATTATCAACATGAGAGTGGACAAATATGCTTGGTGTACCATGAAAATGTTTCTTTTAGTTATAATTGTTACATTTCAAATCAATAAAAAACTTATTTTCCTGAATAACAATGTTACTCAATAACACTGCATGATGACAGCATAACCTGGCAAACTCAAGCCCAACAAACAACAGATGGGAACACTGACCAGAATGTAACATTACATAGTAATGCTAACACTTCTCCAATTACCTAAATACTTCCTAATTAGTGGTGCATTTATTACCACAAGGTGGCAGCAGCAAGAAGCACTTGGTTAATGGACTGCATTTGTGTTTGCAGAAGTGATGAAAGTTATGAGGGTCACCGAATGCATCTCTTAGCCACTCCTCTAAACCCAACACACTGTGGACCCCACATTACTCACACATGCACAGGTGTTTGTTTTTGTTAGTTTTCTTGGAGAAGAGAATTCCCCTCTGATGTAGAAACATAATTTCAAATCTGTTGCCTAATGCTCTTTTCCCCCCTCATAATGACTGCAGTGAAGTTAGTTTGAAGAAAGCAGATCTGAAAGTGACAATGTGAGGAATATCAGATATTATCAGGAAGCAGAGATCAAAGTTAAACTCTTTATTTTCACTTTGACCTCTGCTTCTGTCCTGTTCGGCTCTGTTGATTTCAGGTCAGGAGTAGAATCTGTGTTCAATATCTGTCAGCCTAAATTTGAGTTTGAAGGCCATTTCATAGTGTCTTAAAACAGCTGCTTTGGATTTCAATCATCAGAAGAATTCTGTAATCATGCAACAGAAAAGGAATTTCTATTATCGCATTAAACTTGACATCCCTATTATTAAGACTTCATTAATTTGTCAAAGAGTTTTCTTTTTCATTCTGCCATTTGAAGCCCTGCTGACATTTTGATTGAGAGAGCAGTGGAGTACCTGTTCCTCCTCCAGTCTCTTCTGAGCCGTGTCTATGTGCTGCTGCACAGCCATGTAGATGAACTTATACTGGGCCTCTGTTTGCACCATGCCTGACCTCTGCTGCCGTACCTTCTGGATCGTCTTAGGGATGTCGATGTCACAATCTAGACCTAGAACACACACACTGGGACCATTAGCACAGACACAGTGCAAACATATGAAGAATATAAAACATCCACTTTGTCACTTTCACATTTCTGTTACCATGGCGATTAATGATATCGATGAGAATGTCTACGACGATAATGGTTCCTGTCCTGCCGATGCCTGCACTGTGGGAAGAACAGAGTTGTAAGAAATCAAATAATGCATAAATTAAACACAACATCTGGGCTAGCTAAAAAAAAACTTATTTACTAAGTGCATTCCTGATTGTTGTAGTTTTTTAAAGTTTTTAAAACGTAGAAACAGCGATAAATATGCAGCCTTCACTCATCACTGAGAGAAATAATAAGTCGGTTTCTTTGTGTTTAGGTAGCTGAGTATTTTGAAAGATGTGAAGGTAAAATGTGGTTCAAAGTTCAGTTTCTATTCAAAAAAGCTGACTACCACCCTGTGTTTTGTTTGGGGTGAAGAATAGTTTGTTTTTCCTTTCTCTCTCATTTTCTTTTCTTTTCTTGGTGGACGTTGTTGTGTTCCGTAAGATGATTTTTATTTGGCACCACATGCGAATCCTCTTTCATTTTAGTTTATGTCTAACAAAAATGTGCAGACATAACTTTCGGAAAAAAAATGCAACCTCTAAAGAGCTGCACCTGAAGCAAGATTTTATAGAAATTCCTTTGTTAAACAAACGCATTCACTACATCTATGCACTTGGTGTGTGCAAGTGTTCACACAAAAAACGGGATTTAAGGAACTGTTGATGTGGATTATCTGCTGATGATCTGTGTTGGCAGCTCACAGAGCCTTTATTATGAACCTGACCCAGCACAAATTAACCAGAACCAGAATCAACTCGAAGAATCCTAATGTTAAAAAAAGTGTCCTCCATCTCTTAGGTAAGATAGCAATGTGAGTAGAAAAAAATCTCCATACTTTTTGCCCTCCATTATGCTCCTGGTTGTACCTGCAATGGACGACAATAGGACCACTGTCTGGAATGGTGCTTTGTGTGCGATTGACCTCTTCTAGGAACCAGAGCACACCTCCAGGCTCATTGGGTACACCGTGGTCCGGCCAGCTCAGGTACTGATAGTGCCAGATATACCTCAGAGGCTCCTTCTGTAACAGAGATACAACAAAGAAACAAACAGTGAAGTACACTAATTCTTCTGAGAAAAATGAGGGTTGTGGACTCTGTTCCTCAGTGGTTACAGGAGATTCAGGAATTGTTGATTGGAAACAGTGTAGAGAATTACAGCAACCATGAGCCATTGCCATGTACAGTGAAAGTGCACATGGGCAGATTTGTACGTCCACTTTAGACTTTTACTTGTACAGATTGATTGTTAGCTTGATTATCTGTGAGCACGATATAGAATATTAAAGAATAAGTGACAGATTTTCTTAAATTTAGGTGTAATTATTTAACATACACACATATAGGCCAGAAGTATCATTTGGTGACAGTCTAGTGAGAACAGTGCCAGGTTGTTTTTACAAGGGCTTGGTTTACTGTGTGCTCCACCATTACAGTTTTGAAAAGAGGAAAAGAACAGAAGAAGACGCAGGAAAGAAGACTTCACTGACAACAAGACTGGTTATCCAAACGTTATACACCAATTTTTATTTCTTCCTACTGAACACATATTGTTTTTAGTGTCAATTTACAACACAAGTGTTGCTTTTATTCAAGGCTTTCGTGCAAGAAAACCTACTGCAAAAATTGAGTGTGAAATTCTGAATCTGCTTCTTGTTTTTTTCAGATCTATGTTTTTAAACCTTTTCAATCCTCCTGCAAGCTTGAGCACGTGCGAGGGGATTGATTGTGTGTGTGTGTGTGTGTGTGTGTGTGTGGGTGTGTGGGTGTGTGGGTGTGTGTATGAGGTGTTAGATAATCTGACCCCAGGTTAGTGGGTCAGCTCTGACTGAGTACACATCTCTTCCTACCCGGTCCAGACGTGTCACCTCCAGTTTCCTCAGGATATAGTCTTGTGCTGGACGTTCATCCATGTTCCTCACTAACACCTTCCCAAACTCCTTGGTGGCATTAAGGTCCGGCCAATAACGGACACATTTGTTCTAAATCAGAGGAAACAGACAGACAGAGAGAGGGAATGAGAGATAGTGTGTGAGAGAGGGAGGGAGGGGGCATTACACAATCTAAAGAAGCAGCTCATCTCAAGCAGCTTTCAAATCATCTTAACTGTCATACTATCCTTGTCAGCCGTCTCTCACTGCTCCCCCCCACAGACACCCACCCACCCACCAAAACATAAACACACATCATCATCTACAATGCATATCCACTCTTCTCTGTGAAAAGATGTTGAAAACACAGAACAAAATGTTTGATGCAGAACAGTTTGATGTTTAATGAAACAAGCTAAAACGGTTTGAGACACATGTTCACAGACGGATTTTAAACATGTAATGTCATTGTTTTTTTCTATTCTGTTCTTCCTCAAAGCAATGGGACATGAACAAATTCTACAGAAAAAAAAATTAAAAAATACATAGATGGATTTTTACTTCATTATGGCATACAGAATCAACCACAATAATCTACAGTATTTACTGTACTGCAAAGTATGTACTACTCAATATTTGCTCAATGGTTGGATCCAAATGCTCACCCGTCCTCTCTCTATTTCCTTTGTGGTCATGACGATAACATGTGTGTTCTCCTGATACACCATTTTCCAGAAGTCATTGACTGTATTCTGAAGGCATCCCTGGGTGGCGATATAAACTTTGCCCTCCTCCATATGGCGCCCCTCTTCGTGCTTACTCTGTACAGCACAAAAAGTTACACAATAAACAAAGATAGTAATGTATTTTGAGGTCAAATATCTATGTACATTATAGAGAAATATACAGAACTGTTTCACTTCATGAGGAAAATAATGTTTAATCAAAATACAGAAATTAAGAAAAGGTTTATTACTGCTTAAAACCAGAAGTTTGTTTCAGACAAAGCAATGTTGACTCATAAATGACACATTTTTTAATAGATGTATTTCCCTTTGAAGCAAAATGACTAACAATAATATTAGTCACAGTGAACTTTCCCTGAAATTTCACTTGCCTTGATTGTTTGACGAATGCTGTGTATAATAAAGCATACAGAAGGTGTTGCTGCATGCTCTTGTATAAAGCTGAAAAGACTCACTCTGATGTAGTTGGCATTGATGTAGTCTGAACCAGGGACATCTGGATCACTTTCCCTGATTTCAACACGAGTTGTGTCAACTGGAAACAACAAACTGTCGTTAGTGCACCACAAAATGTCAACATTTTTTAATGCCAAAATGTTCACATGTCAACTGACGGGCTGTGAGTTATCAAACATAAATCTTGAGGCTGTGCTGTGGCCTCAACATTGTCTGTTGTCTAATTGTGTCACAGTTTCCACAGGAAGTTGGAGAGACAGGAAATGGCAGGTTGCTGCACGACTCACAGGGGAGGATATTCTTGTATCTGTTTTTGCTCTTGTTTTCTGGCTTCTGGCCTTCTTTCCGGGGATACAGCAGTTTGCACTCCTGTTGCTGGAGAACCTGATATTCAATGATATAAGAAAGAAAAGAACAAATCAAAAAGAACACAATCAAATGACACAACATCCACTATAATGTGACTGCTGCTTGTGTGATGGCTTACACCCTTTAAGGGTCACACTGGAGTGTAACATTAATGACTAGGATCACATTTTGAGGCATATTTGATCCCGAGTTTACAGTTTTCTAGCTGTGATAATTCAAACTGTTGTATGGCATAAATGCAATAAATACAAGGCCAGATAAATTAGTTAATAACATTGCCCATTCAAATGAATTAATTCCCATTTTTTGAGACAAACACATACACGGGGAAGTTGCAGTCAAGCAATTTTAATTAATTTTAAATATGATCATCAATTAAAGTCACTATCAGTAAATATAGTAGCTTAAGTGCAGGCAATGCAACAACTAGTGTATAGTGGGTCAGTAATCCTGACCCAGTTATTGAAATGATTTACATTTACATAAAACAGAAATGTAAGAGTTTAACACATCATAAGCTTCAGTTAGCATCACACTCATTATTTAAAAAAAGTAATAATAACTAGTACCGCAAGCGGTAATTGACGGGTTCGAGCTTGACGGCTCGCGAGTCCCCGTGCGTCCACGTCGCAGCGCGAGTCCTCTTCCTCATCTGCCGTTCATTCACCGCTTGTGGTACTGGTTATTTTCAGCTGCATCCCCACGCAATGTCAGGCGTGTCCTTTTAAAATGGCCGTCTTCGTGTTGGGTGAAAGGCGTGTCCGTAAACGTGTTTAGGGAAGGTACCTTGACTTACATAACAAGTTTCGTGTGGATCGGAGAATGTCAGACTTTACTTCCTGTTTCGGGAGTTGTACTTCCTGTAAGGAGGTCATCCTTTACAGACATGTTCAGGGCGGGTCTGAGGTCTGAGGTCTAACAGTGTGATTTCGTCTATAAGTTGTTATTTTTGCTGAATTTTAGAAATAATTAGTTATTTTTGTGATAGAACATCTGATGGTATAAGAATTTAGGGTGCATTTTCTCTTTTTTCCCTCTGTTACTTTTTCTCTCTTCCCATTTTCCCTGTTTTTTTTTTCCTTGGCCCCTCTTGCAGTACCTTTTGCCCCATCTTTCCCTTTCAGAGCAGCATGAGAAACTGTAAATTTTAGATTTGATAGATTTGTAGGCAAATGCCTCCATCATGTGGCGAACAAAGGTTACTGCACTGACGAACCCTCAGTAGAGTGGATCCTGTGTAGTGTTCTTATGTCAACACCATTGAACGATTTGTTATCATATTCAGCAAGCATCATCTACCATGTGTTTTACATGTTTTCATTCATTTTGAGTATGATACAATGAAATTTGTTAAAGTTATAAGGGAAATTGTGAACTTGTATTTTCTGTTACCACCAGAAGGCGCTGTTTTCAAAATGTACAGTTTTTGCATAAGCATCTTCAGCAAGATCCCATCATCGATCGTCACGATTTTGGTTAAGATCTGACCTTCCATCGCAAAGTTATAAGAGTTTGTTGTTGTAGCGAAGTACCAGACGTCATATTGTCTGCCGTCAACAGGGGGCACTGTTTTTGAAAGTGAATATTTTCATATAGGCATCTTCAGGGATTGACTATCATCAATCCTAGCAAGTTTGGTTCAGATTGGAATAGCATTCGCAAAGTGGTAGCAGTTTGTTTTTTGTCGCAAATATCTGACTTTGCAGTGTTGTCATTGCAACACTGTTGAACAATTTGTTATCATATTAGGCACGCATCATCTACCATGTGTTTTGAATGTTTTCCCAAATTTTGAGTTTGATACAAGGAAATTTGTTAAAGTTATCAGGGAAATTGTGAACTTGTACTTTCTGTTACCACCAGGTGGCACTGTTTCCAAAATTTACAGTTTTTGCATAGGCATCTTCAGCAAAAGCCCATCATCGATCATCACAAATTTGGTTAAGATCTGACCTTCAATCGCAAAGTTATAAGAGTTTGTTGTGTATTGCGAAATACCAGACTTCCTAGTGTTTGCCACCACCAAGAGGCGATGTTTTTAAAATGTACAGTTTTTGCATAGACATCTTTAGCAAGGGCCCATCATCGATTGTCACTAGTTTGGTTAATAGCTGACCTTCCATGGCAAAGTTATAAGAAATTGTTGTGTGTTGCGAGGAATCGTGATTTTCGCCAACTTTGCCGCCCTTCTTCTTGTTCGCCGTGATACTTAATGAAAAGATTTTGATACCTTTGGATCCTCAACTTGTCCACAGTGACCTCACAAAGTTTGAAGGTGATCCCATCAAAGCTCTATGACAAGTGCGTTCACATACCATTGGTGCGAAATGGCCAAAATCTGCTAAAAATGTACTTTCAATCCAAGATGGCGGCTTTCTTGTTCGTTTTAGAGCTTAGGCTGCTTTGAATTTTTTGACCGTCCCGACCTAAGGAATGCGTGAGTACCAAGTTTAGTGCATGTACATTAAACATGCTCCTCAGGAGGACAAGTGTTAGGGGTTATAAGTGTTTTGCCTTTTGTTGTGAAGAATATGAATGAACGCCAACTTTGGCGCCCCCTATCTCAAAAGCCATGCGACATTTTGAAAAACTTTTAATATCTTTAGATCCTCAACTTGTCCACAGTGACCTCACAAAGTTTGAAGGTGATCCCATTAAAGCTCTATGACAAGTGCGTTCACATACCATTGGTGCGAAATGGCCAAAATCTGCCAAAAATGTACTTTCAATCCAAGATGGCGGCTTTCCTGTTCGCTTTAGAGGTTTGGCTACGCTGACTTTTTTGACCGTCTGGACCTAAGGAACGCTTGAGTACCAAGCTTTGTGCATGTACATTCAACGTGCTCCTCAGGAGGACAAGTTTTACGGGTTGTAAGAGTTTCGCCTCTTGTTGTAAAAAATATTGATGAACGCCAACTTTGGCGCCCCCTATCTCGTACACCGAGCGACATTTTAAAAAGCTTTCAGGAACTTATGCTCGGCAACTTGTTCACAGTGACCTCACCAACTTTCAAGGTGATCGCACAAAAACTCTAGGACTAGTTCATCCAAATATCAGGTGTCATAGTGTCTGCTGTCACCAGGAGGCGCTGTTTTTGAAAGTGAATATTTTCATATAGGCGTCTTCACGGGCGGACTATCATCAATCCTAGCAAGTTTGGTTCAGATTGGACTCAGATTCGCAAAGTTGTAGCAGTTTGTTTTTTTGTCACAAATATCTGACTTTGCAGTGTTACCATGGCAACACCGTTGAACGATTTGTTATCATATTAAGCACGCATCATCTATCATGTGTTTTGACTGTTTTCACAAATTTTGGGTTTGATACGATTAACTATGTAAAAGTTATTACCGAAATTGTGTACTTTTTGTATTTTCTGTTACCACAAGGAGGCGCTGTGCTAAAAATTTACGTTTTTTTCACAGACTTCTTCAGCAATGGTCCATCATCAACCCTAGGTAATTTGGTTGGGATGTGACCTTTTATCCCAAAGTTATAAGAGTTTTGTTGCCTGTGGCGAAAAATAAAAATGTTCACCAACTTTGCCGGCCCCTTTCTCGTACGCCATGCGACATTTGAACTAACCATAAGCATCGTAAGCTCCTGAACTTGTCCACAGTGACCTGACCAAGTTTGAACGTGATCCCATGAAAGCTCTAGGACAAGTTCGTTCAAATACCGATGGTGTGAAATGGCCAAAATCGGCCAAAAATGAACTTTTAATCCAAAATGGCGGCTTTCCTGTTCGTTTTAGAGCTTAGGCTTGCCTAGGTTTTTTGACCGTCCCGACCCAAGGAACGCGTGTACCAAGTTTCGTGCATGTACATTTAACGTGCTCCTCAGGCCCACAAGTTTTAGGGGGTGGAGCAGTTATTTGCCCCGCCCACTTTCAATTTTTAATGCACATTCCCCGAAACACTAATAAACGTAAATTTACACCAGGTCTGATGCAGATGCAAAAATTGGTGAGTTTTGGGGCATGTTCAGGGCCTCAAAAACGCGATTTACTTTGGTGAAGAGGAAGAAGAAGAAGAATAATCTTTACAATTACAATAGGGTTCTTGCAACCAGTTGCTCGAACCCTAACAAGTTTTGTGGGGATAGGACAATGTACAGCCCAGTTAAAGGCCACTTCCTGTTTAAGATGGCCAACTTCCTGTTGGGTGAAAAGCGTGTCTGAAACGTGTTCATGGAAGGTCCCTTGACTCACATATCAAGTTTCATGCGGATCGGACATTGTACAGCCCAGTTAAAAGGGCACTTCCTGTTTAAGATGGCCAACTTCCTGTTGGGTGAAAAGCGTGTCCGTAAACGTGTTCATGGAAGGTCCCTTGACTCACATATCAATTTTCGTGCGGATCGGACATTGTACAGCCCAGTTAAAAGGGCACTTCCTGTTTAAAATGACCAACTTCCTGTTGGGTGAAAGCTGTGTCCGTAAACTTGTTCAGGGTAGGTCCCTTGACTCACATATCAAGTTTCGTGTGGATCGGACATTGTAAAAGACAGACATTGGTGAGGATCAGAGCAGCACATTGATTTGTTTTTATAATGCATGCTGTTTCATTTGTGCATTTATCTTGCCAATGAGCTTTGAAGGAAAATTACATTTTGCTGTTTACCTGTCAAAAAAAAGAAGAAGGAAAAACGTTTTCAATTTGTTAAGAGCCTTGAGAAAATATTGCAACTGATTTTATTTATGTTTTGCTTAATTTAATTTAATTATTAAGTGCAATATAGGCTGTGGTATTGGTATTGGTTCAATATGTGCAATAATTGCAAGTTTTAATAAACATTGAACCAGCCCGGCCCTCCACTTGTACCATTTTGTTTTATTTTGGCCCCCCCTGTATTTGACTGAAAAACTGTTTATGTTAGATTTGAAAGATTTGTAGGCAAATGCCTCCATCATGTGGCGAAAAAGGGTATTGCATGGACAAACTAATGCATTTTTGCCATTTGAACACCGTTAAACGATTTCTTCTCATATTAGGCACGCATCATCTACAATGTGTTTTGGTATTCTTCACAAATTTTGAGTATGATACAAAGAAGTCTGTAAAAGTTATAAGGGAATTGTGAATTTGTTGTATTTTCTGTTACTACCAGGAGGCGCTGTTTTTAAAATGTACAGTTTTTGCATAGACTTTGTCAGCCATGGTCCATCTTGAAGCCCTAGCACATTTGGTTGGAAAAGGACCTTCTATCGCAAAGTTATAAGAGTTTTGAGTGAAACCTTTGCAGTGTTGACATGGCAACACCGTTGAAGGATTTGTTATCATATTATGCACACATCATCTACCATGTGATTTAAATTTTTTCACCTATCTTGAGTTTGATACGATTAACTATGTAAAAGTTATTACCGAAATTGTGATTGAAATTGTGACATGTGTTGTATTTTCTGTTACCACCAGGAGGCGATGTTTTCAAAATGTACAGTTTTTGCATAGACATCTTTAGCAAGGGCCCATCATCGATTGTCACTAGTTTGGTTAATAGCTGACCTTCCATGGCAAAGTTATAAGAGATTGTTGTGTGTTGCGAGGAATCGTGATTTTCGCCAACTTTGCCGCCCTTCTTCTTGTTCGCCGTGATACTTAATGAAAAGATTTTGATACCTTTGGATCCTCAACTTGTCCACAGTGACCTCACAAAGTTTGAAGGTGATCCCATCAAAGCTCTATGACAAGTGCGTTCACATACCATTGGTGCGAAATGGCCAAAATCTGCTAAAAATGTACTTTCAATCCAAGATGGCGGCTTTCTTGTTCGTTTTAGAGCTTAGGCTGCTTTGAATTTTTTGACCGTCCCGACCTAAGGAACGCGTGAGTACCAAGTTTAGTGCATGTACATTAAACGTGCTCCTCAGGAGGACAATTGTTAGGGGTTATAAGAGTTTTGCCTTTTGTTGTGAAGAATATGAATGAACACCAACTTTGGCGCCCCCTATCTCAAAAACCATGCGACATTTTGAAAAACTTTTAATATCTTTAGATCCTCAACTTGTCCACAGTGACCTCACAAAGTTTGAAGGTGATCCCATTAAAGCTCTATGACAAGTGCGTTCACATACCATTGGTGCGAAATGGCCAAAATCTGCGAAAAATGTACTTTCAATCCAAGATGGTGGCTTTCCTGTTCGTTTTAGAGCTTCGGCTACGCTGACTTTTTTGACCGTCTGGACCTTAGGAACGCGTGAGTACCAAGCTTCGTGCATGTACATTCAACGTGCTCCTCAGGAGGACAAGTTTTACGGGTTGTAAGAGTTTTGCCTTTTGTTGTGAGAAATATGAATGAACGCCAACTTTGGCGCCCCCTATCTCAAAAACCATGCGACATTTTGAAAAACTTTTAATAACTTTAGATCCTCAACTTGTCCCCAGTGACCTCACAAAGTTTAAAGGTGATCGCACAAAAGCTCTAGGACTAGTTCATTCAAATACCAGGCGTCATAGTGTCTGCTGTCACCAGGGGGCGCTGTTTTTGAAAGTGAATATTTTCATATAGGCGTCTTCAGGGCTGGACTATCATCAATCCAAGCAAGTTTGGTTCAGATTGGACACGGATTCGCAAAGTTGTAGCAGTTTGTTTATTTGTCACAAATATCTGACTTTGCAGTGTTGCCATGGCAACACCGTTGGACGATTTGTTATCATATTAAGCACGCATCATCTATCATGTGTTTTGAACGTTTTCACAAATTTTGAGTTTGATACGATTAACTATGTAAAAGTTATTACCGAAATTGTGTATTTTTTGTATTTTCTGTTACCACAAGGAGGCGCTGTGCTAAAAATGTACGGTTTTTTCACAGACTTCTTCAGCAATGGTCCATCATCAACCCTAGGTAATTTGGTTGGGATGTGACCTTCTATCGCAAAGTTATAAGAGTTTTGTTGCCTGTGGCGAAAAATTTAAATTTTCATCAACTTTGCCGGCCCCTTTCTCGCACGCCATGATACTTATTAAAAAGTTTTCAATAACTTTAGATCCTCAACTTGTCCACAGTGACCTCAGCAAGTTTAAAGGTGATCCCATGAAAGCTCTAGGACAAGTTCGTTCAAATACCGATGATGCGATATGGCCAAAATCATCAAAAAATGAACTTTCAATCCAAGATGGCGGCTTTCCTGTTCGTTTTAGAGCTTCGGCTACGCTGACTTTTTTGACCGGCCCGACCTAAGGAACGCGTGTACCAAGTTTCGTACATGTACATTAAACGTGCTTCTCAGGCCTACGCGTTTTAGGGGGTGGAGCAGTTATTTGCCCCGCCCACTTTCATTTTTTAACGCACATTCCCCGAAACACTAATAAACGTAAATTTACACCAGGTCTGATGCGGTTGCAAAAATTGGTGAGTTTTGGGGCATGTTCAGGGCCTCAAAAACGCGATTCATTTGGAAGGCGGAAGAAGAAGAAGAATAACTCTTACGATTACAATAGGGTTCTTGCAACCAAGTTGCTCGAACCCTAATAATAATACTTTAAAAATCTCTCTTGATAGAGAAGTAAAACAAAATAACTCATCTGAAACACAGATAAGGGTTAAGACACCAGGGGACAAACAGCCTCAGTCATTTAAGATGACTTTTGAATTATTAAACTTGTACAAACACTGAGTGATGAAACAGTAATCTGTTCTGCACTAGAGTTAATGAAACTGTCATAAATAGAACACTTCTCAGTGACAAAAATGTACCATCTGGGGAAAGAGAGTGAATCAAAAAGTTATTGATTTGACATTCAGCTTTTAACTGAGGCATAATTTCAAAAAAATGTTGACCAACAGTATTAGCAGAAATATAAAAATACTCATATTTTACTTTCTGGCAGTTTTGAAGTCACATACCTCAAATTCTTCCCAGAATCCTTGCTTTGGCTTCTCAGAGTTGTCTGCTACTTTGTTGAGCTCCCGCACTCGATTCTCAATGTTTGCGGCATTAATCCGTGTGGCATTAAATGGCTGTTGTTGTTATGTTGGGACAGAGAAATTTAATTTGACAATGGAACAAAACGTTTTTTAATTCAAAACCACAAGCAAAAACTACACAAAATGTTGTTACATTATCATCATTGTATTATTATTATTAGCCCCACACCTGTTTGAGGTGCACTACAATGCCACTTTTCTCCACCATGGGATTCTTCTTGTAGTGATCCACCAGGTCAGCAAGGGTATCAAACCGCTCTCCTCCGCCCACATCATATTTACAGTCCTGCTGGAGACAAACATCAAAATTCTAACTGTGTATCTCAGTCCAGGTAAGGGTTTTAGCTTCATATAAGAATCCATTGGTGTAGACTGGGCTGGCATGTGCTTTGGCTATTTACTAACTTACTAATCCAACTGAACACAACTGATTAATTGTATGTGCATGGCAAATGTTCTGAAATTACTTAGCTCACCTGATAGCGTATCATAACATGTGTGACCTTGGTCTTGCGATCCACATTTTCATGTTTCTCTTCATTGGTAAGAACTGAGAGGACAAAGTCGCCTGGTTTACTCTGGCTCTCCCGTACCAGGAAACTGCCAGCCTTGCCTTTGTCTGTGAGCAGTTTCTCTGCATCTCGCCCAGAGAGGTGACCGTGGTACCACCTGGAAATGAGTGAGAAAACAGACATAAAAACAATACTCCAGAAACAAATTGACAACTTCAGTGACAAAACATGCAAACAACAACAACTTTAAGAGTGAATTTTGTGTCTTTATATTAACTACATAATAATCTACTATGACTACTAAGGTTAAGCTACAGTACTTAAGGGACATGAAAAAACAAAACATGCAGCTGACAGGACTTGTTGAAAAACACAGAAAATATCAGTGTCCATTATTTCAGACTGGCTGCGTACACCATCTGCTTCTCAAACTCCGGCGGGGATGGAGAAGTTCAGCCTCAGGCTAGATGTGGTTTAAGGTAGATGAATTATCAGGGCAAGTGAGAGGAACTGAGGCAGAAACTTGGCCAAATGAGTGGGAGGATAAGAATTATGCTTTCTGCCTCAAGGGGAAAAATTTTCGATTGGAGGGTTATAGGTTAACATAATGTCTATCTGTATGTGCATTGTGAGAAAGACATGTACTCATGAATAAAAGTCTCTTTTGCATTGCTGAATCCTCAAAAATGAAAACCTCTATGCCTGCATTTTTTTCCTGTGTGGTGAGCAAGAGTGTGTAGGAGGAGGCTCTAACAACAGATGTATGTAGAATGGAAAAACCACGTAAACCACAGCCATAGATCGCAAGTTGTTTTTAGACCTAAACAGAAACTGAGATACACACGATCTGCAATGTGCAGAAAAAAGTGAATGTATACAGTTCAACACTTTCAGCATGAGAAACACAGCTGAAAAGTGAGTTGAATTCTTTCTTTTTCATTGCAAATGAATATAGGTTTCCAAAATACTTCCTGTGTGAGTGAGTGCAGACACAGATTCCAGGACAATGCACCAGCTGTGTTAGTCTCACATTTCCAATGAGTTGTGTAGGTGTGATGATGTGTTTATCTGCGTCCAACCTGTGTTTATAAGGATGTGTAGCAGTTGAGCAACTAGTGAGTATAAACAAAAACAGCAGTGCCACCCACCTACTTTGTTTGAAGATGCACAAAGGAATATGCCACAATTTATGCACGTTAATTTGAAGTGCATCTGAACTGAATGTGTGGGTGTGTCATGTGTATGCACAGAATAAAGCATCCCATCTACACACAGTATGTGTTAACACACCAGCAAGTTTTGGTGCATAATGTGTGAGTAAATGGATAAGTCTCTTCTAGTACTGTTCTAGTACACAATCTAAT
Organism: Solea solea; assembly: GCF_958295425.1. Classification (NCBI taxonomy): domain Eukaryota; kingdom Metazoa; phylum Chordata; class Actinopteri; order Pleuronectiformes; family Soleidae; genus Solea; species Solea solea. The sequence continues at coordinate 19,746,594 of NC_081144.1, read as the reverse complement.
TAATCTGGTTGTATAGACCAGCCATTCCCCAATTTAAGAGTGCCGGGGCCCACTTTAAAATCTGAAAATCCTCTGAGTTCCACCCAAACCTGGAATCATGATTCTGATCAACACACAAGACTAGGATCAATAATTCACATACATACAATTTTGTTTTCATGTGAACATCGGGATACATAAATTCAGTGCAGATTAATAATTAGTCCACTTCACTTTATATCTGAACTTGCATATCTTTCAACACATGCATGTGGTTATTACAGCTGGTGTAGACAATAATTCAATTGTAACGCCTACATCATTTACTGGAAATTGTGTGACGATATCATAGCACAATTGAACATTTTAAAAGTGTGGTTTTCTGTTGTGTTTCTATAGATCTAGGTTTAGTTTAATGTTTATGACAGGTATTAACTGTCTCATAATTAAATTGTCGTGTTTTTAATCTTCATACTGTGACAAACACAATAATAAAAAAAGAGTGTTACTTTTTTAACATGTTTGTTTGGAAACACCACATTAAAATTTAACATCATGTTGCTAATCACAGGCAAATGTCTAACTGTTATAAGTAAAACATGGGGAGCTCCAGGTGTTTCATGGCCACAGCTGTTTGGATGGAGGCATGTGGGGGGAATAAAGTAATGGAACGGTTAGATCACTGTGTCAGGTGTCTCACATGGATGTTTATTTGCACGTAAGGAATAATAATCATAACAACACGTTTATGTGAATGTGTTAACAGTTGTTTACATAAGTACTTTGCAGTAGTTTTTGCAATGGATGTAAATAGAAAAAGCCTTAAGAGAAACCTAACTGTACAGGGAAATACCAGTTCTCTTATTTGTACTGTGATGACATGACAACAGAGACTCTGGTCTCACTAGTTCGTTAATAATAATAACATGCTATATATTATTCATTACTGTGAGTTTGTTAAGATGTGTATTGCAACATTACAGTGAAATGGCCCCTGTAGCTGCAGGATGGGGGATGCACCATAAATATGCAAAACCTAGAAGCACAATATTTTCTGCTAAAAGTATTGGATAATTTGCATAATGTTAACTTAAATGTTGAAAATGCCTCACAAACAGCTGTAAAAGGATTTTGTAACTATACCAGGAGTTAAACTTACTAGAACTATTCTCAGATTGTTTAGCTGGTATTCATGGAAACTGCAAGTTCTACATCATTCCATCCCTTAAGCTATAGGAATAAAAATAACTGTCTGTGGTCAGGGAGAAGCATACATACAGTTATAATGAATTCAGAGAAAATAGCGACATAATGAACTGACCTTCAGTATATTTTATTTGTGTCTGTCTGCCTGGATTGTTTAGGCGTATGCAAATGTGAGCATATTGGCTTGTGTGGGCATTAGTGTGTGAGATTGTCAGCACCTCTCTGAGGTAGGGTCCTTGCAGTTTAGAGGGTATTTGAGCTCGATGACATGACCGTTCCTTTCACGCAGGAGATCCTGTTGTTCTGTGTAATACTGCACCAGCTCGGCCAGTGTGGCAAACTTCTCGCCTCCATACAGGTCATAGTAGTCGCCCGAGTTCTGGATTTTAATGTGGGTCACCTCATCGTTACGCCTGTGTAGGAAAAACCACAGAACTCTCTGTTTGTTACAATGCATGTAAACAGTGGTGGACTCACTCCAACAGGGCATTGTATTTTTCTGTTTGCTTGTACCCTTCAGGTTTTTGCTCACACAGACACAAACAGTTTATGCTCCTACAAACAAAATTTGAATTTTAAAAAAAAGAAAGCACATATAACAGATCAGTAAAAGTTAACAATTGATAAAAATGTATACAGTGATGCCTTCTTTTAAATATTTCCAAACTACTAACTTTTCATAACTATTGTGCTATTGTGTTATCTGCATCTGCAATCACCTGCAAAACATTTGCTATCACTTTACATATTCAAAGATGTCTGGCTGGTTTGAATAGGTGCATGCAATGTAACTACACACGTATGGCATTCAGCTCTATCAGCTATCTGCGAGAAGCAAGTGAAGAACAATGAGAGGTTCAACAGCTTTTTTTTCTCTATGTGAATCTAATTCTCCATTTCACTAAGCATGTTTCCTGAGCACATATGAACAAACAAACAACGTATAAACAGATTAGATGTAATGGCACACAAACACATAACTGTTTCAGAGACCAAAGGGAAGTTAGGCAGGTTATCAGTATCTGATCTCCAGACTGAGATAAAACAGACTCCTCTCTCCCTTTAAGTGATTATCAGCTAATGGTCCTATCAAATGTCAAAAATCCTGTTTCAACCATCACGGTTTTTTTTTTATCTGAAAAATGTTACATTCCCCTTTTACTTGCTTTTCTATCCATCATACTCAAACTGCAAATCATCTGCACTATTCTTTGTATTCATCTGCCCCATAATCCACATCTCTCTCTCTCTCTCTGTATTTCCTGGTAATTGCTTTATGGCTCTATTAGTGGCTGTTGGCAAGGTACAGCAGCTCTGTGGCCATTCTAAAGGCTCCTCCTCATCTCTCAGGCCAAAGCCTCTCTCGTCTCGGTGTTTAACACCATTAAATATTACATTTTTATTCACTTCCTGACTCTCCTTCTCTCAGACATTGATTAACTTTATATAAGGCAGACTTCCTTCAAGTAGGAATACAGAGAGGAAACTCCAGCATCATGTCTACTCAGCTTTAGCTCACAATTGTTTATTCCAATACATGGCAGATTGTGTACTTTTTTTTTGCAATGACCATTATTTATTGCAAAAAACAAAAAAGCCTAGATTTTCAAGATGAAATTTGACTCACTAGTTGGATTACCTGATGACAAATGGGATTATGCTGTTTTGCTGTTTTGTTTCACAGCATTAACGCACAAAATAGGATAATTATTTATTTTTATTTATTTATTTTTATCCAAAGGCAAAAATACAAAGTTCTTTTGGTTTCACTTCAAATTACACTGTGAATAAATGTACAGGTATAAAACCTGGGTATTATACAGTTTATAACAGTTTGTAAATCAAATAAAAGTCAGTCCGTACAGTGCATTTATCTCATGCTGTGATTCTGTGATTCTGCTTTACTAGAGAAAAAAATGCAGAGACAAGCAAGATAATTCTGTCCTTGTTTTATCTGCAAACTGCTTTGCATTGATAGGACCAAGTGAACGGAGGCACAAATGTACATATTGTCACAATCCATCCAAGCACTTCTCTATCAGAGCCCTGCATTGTTATTCTGCTGCAGCTCACAAACAGCAAACAGATCACATCTATGAGCAGGATTATGAGGCAATATTGTTCAACGTGCAAGCCTGAGCAGAATGAATCCTGTAACACTGTATTTTTCTGTAAATAGAATGTAGATCAGCATGACTACATTGTTTCATACAGTATACAAACAAGTATACAGACATGGACAACTAGGAAAGATATTGCTTGGAAATGCATATCCTTATGCATATATAGTGCTTGCTTTACCCTCAAGCCATTCCAAGCAATATTATCACTCAATACAGCCTGATACCACTGAGAAATCGCTTTCACTGCTCCCAGTCCACTTATCAAATTAAGGCAGATAAAGTTTCACTTGCATCTGAACAAACTGCCAAACTGTTTTTAACCTAAATATTAAGAGGAAAAAAGTGTAAGAACTGTCTATATTCTCTATTTTCTCCAATAGCAGTCAGCAAATTTTTAATGGCGAGCCAAATTAAGAGGTGTTTATGACGAAATAACTAATAATTAATTTATAGAATCTATGCAGACCTGAGGAAAACATCGAACCTCAAACTGGCAGCCTTCTTGTTGTGAAGCACCTGTTCACATGCTACTTTACCAACTATGTTTCTGATTAAGATATCTGTCTATGATGCAGTTTCACTGTCCCAAATAGAGATTTCACACTCGCTTTCTCACATGCGCCCGCACGCACACACACGCACACACACGCACACACACGCACACACACACACACACTGCTGATTCTTAGTTCAAGTAGATGCAGACAAAGTGCAAAAGTGTTATATATGCAAGAGTAGAAACATGTTACTATTACATACAGGAGGACAAATGCTGCCTAGCATAAAGTTCAGTCTCACAATATAATCTAAAAATATTTTCTAATTTAATATAAAACAATATAATAATACAGCTGTCTACATAAAACTATTTTCTTTAGTGTGCAAGAATTTTAAAATAGACATTGAAACAAGTGAGCCTTGAGGAAAATAAAAACCTGTTCTACAAACAAAAGCAATATCATGAGAGAGTACACAGAGAAAGTTTAATTAGACTACTGTTAGCATTATGGACAAACAACATTTGTTTTACATTAAAAAAAGGCAACAAACATTTTTTTAACATAAGCGCAGCTTGGGTAATATGGATATATAGAAAAACAGTCACAGAGTTGGCGTTGTTCCGTCTTTGTCCTCACTGACATGCAGGTGTAGCTAAAACGAAGTACTGCTTTAACTGAGAGTGTTAGACTGTACAATATCATGATGTGGGAGGTTAGATGATAAAAGGCAACGTTTGCACTCAACACACAAACTGCTGAAACTGTCAGAAAAAAAGTAAAAAAATAAATAAAATAAATTAACATCCATACAAATGATGCTAAATTACTCCTTTACCCAACTGTGTAAACCTTATAAATGGTCTTGCTGCCGTGGACACATATCCAAGTAATCCCTGACAACAATTATATAATACAGAGCCAGGAGGAAATCAATTTGCTCTCTGTGGTAATTTGCCTTGGAAAAAAATCTCCACATTTCCCTTAAAATTCCTCCTTTAGGATGTATAAAAAGCATTTGAAATTATGGAGAAAACTTAAGCAGAAGCTTAAAGTTTTGTTCTCCCTACTTTTTCTTTTCCCTCTTTGAGGTTTACAAAACTACAGCGTGATTAAATTTTTAACACTCTAAAAAGCTCTCATTAGCATCTCAACACGTCAGCCTTTGTCAGTTTCTGTACACATCGTGGACCAGAAGAGAGAGGAGGCGGTGGAGAAAAGAAGTGGACAGACATATAGAGGAAGTTAAGACAGAAGGGGGGATAAATGATTCCCTCTGTGTCCATTAAATCTGAACATTCACAATGACAGTCCCACTACTAATGGCCCTAGTAAGATGAAACCTGGCTAATGACGAGCTAATTAGGCTCTCCTCTGCTCTGATAAGACACAAAGTGTGTGTCTGTGTGTGTGTGTGACAGAGAAAGAAGAGAAATGGAAAATGTGTTAGATACAATGATATCCAAGCTAAGAATAGCTTCTATAGATCTGCCAATTATACCCAGTGTGTTCCAATAGTTTCCACACTTCACAGACTTTATTTGGTGCTAAACACAATTGGGAAAGGCCTGTCAGTGATGCTCTCTGAACATCTTATTCCTGTTCAACACTTTTTCCATAATAGCTGTATGAGAGCTGAAGGTGTTTCAAGTGTAATGAAATACAGTGAATAACATAATATCCACATCTATGCCATGATGTCTGTCAACTATTAATAAAACAAATTATAAGTAATGACAAATAAAACATTTTCCTCCCCCTCAGTTTAAAATGACGCTCTACACTGACCACCTGACCTTTGTGTGTTTGTGTATGTGTGCAACAGCGCACATAAATGTTTAAACCTGTCAAGACCACAAACCACAGCTACGACTTAACCCATCGACCTTCTGCGGTGTAGACAGACACTACCACACATACACACACCATGCACACACATGCACACACACAAATTACAGTGAAGGTAGAAGCCTTGACAGATCACTCAATCTTTAACATCATTTCAGAGCAACTGAGTGTTTAACTACCATTTCCTTTACGCTTGTCTCTCCGTTTCAGCTTCATTCCCTCTTTATATTGCTCACTTCCTCACAGACAGACACACAAATGCCAACTAGTCACAGAGTAACAAATGCAGTTTGCCGTACTTCAAGGCACACAGACGACCGGTGGATCTCTAAAAAGCTTGCGTTGCCAAGGAAGAGCCACTCTTGTGTTACTCCCTCTTCTCCTGTGTGTTTCCTGCTCTCTGTAATCGCCACAGCATATTGTGCTACATCCTACTTGTCAGAAACTGTACTTTCTCTGTAACATAACAGGGCTTTTTCTATTTCTATTGACTGACAAATACAGCACAGGGTTACAGTCAGTCATCCTGATGACCACATTAATCTAAATCTTGCCAAATGGCACACAAATGTGTGGTCGAACAAAGTTGTAGAAACAACTGACACCAAACTGCTGCTAAATGTCACTGAGACAGGCAGACACAATGATAAACTCATCAAGTACTGACATGTCAGACTTGAAGTGCAAAAGCACAAATTCTCCTTTTTACACATGCTATGTTAATGTGCTACATTATAAATGTGGAGTAAAGAATATATATTGTGGGAGTGAAGAATAATAACAATTCACCATTTACTCTTGAATAACTGCACCTGCTCCTACACTGCTTCCTTTGGTTTGCTAGCTAGCTGAGATGTATTTGTCCTGCATATGTGTCTTCTCTTTAAAAACGCAGTGAAAAGCTCTGTCTCTTGATGAGATGAAGTGGGGAAGAAGTATAGAAAGATGAACAGACTCCTGCTGTGAGGCTGCAGGTACCACTGATAGAGAAAGAGAGAGATGGCAGGACTGCAGCTAAACCATCTCTCTGTTTACAGTATGTCGTCAAGGTGTGACCAAAATTGTGAAACTGTCACTTCTCTACATGTTTGTTGAACAGCTGAGCATTATGTTCATATTCTGTGCAAATACTTTTAAACCTAGTTTTTAAACACATTTGGCAAGATAGACAGTAACACATTTCCCTGAGGGTGTCAAAGTCAGAAGATATATTTGTATTGCTTAACACGGAGAAAGAGGAAAACAATCATTCACCATTCTAGGATGCCAAACTGACAAAAGCCACAGATTTAAATGTGCACTCTTGATTTTTGTTTGTGTAAGTTTTGGTCCCTCAGGCAAATGCAGTATTATATACAGCAGTTTAACTACGTAGACTGCGATGGCCTGCCATTGTCTAACTTTCCCCACCAAAGTTTCACAATGAATCAAAACCATCATAATTTAGTTTTGCTCTTTTGCTGCATTGCAGATTCATGAAAAGTGTTATGTGCAAAGATGTTTGCCTCGTACTCGCACATCAACAAAGTTAACACTGACCATGCAGACACCAAGACCTTTTTCACCTGCAGCTGTGCACAGTGACACAAACTTCTCAATACACCACACATACAGTGACGCTGATGGTGAACAATACTACATGAACTACATGGAGAAGAAGGGAGGAATTGTCAATGAGGTATTACCTGACAGAAAGGGTAAAATCCCCTGGATTGCTCTTGCTGGGCCGGGCCAAGAAACTGCCGTGGGCTCCCCGGGTCAACAGAAGCTGCTCTGCCTCGAATCCGGTAATGTTGGGGTGGAACCACCTGAAAAACAAGGGCAAAAAAACCCCATTGAAACCAGGTTTGTGCACATCCATCATAATACAACTGGAAGGGACAGTGCATGTTAATGAACATTTTAAGAATGTAAACACACAAGATTATTTTCCAACTGTTGTCGCCAAAGATGTGAACAGAGGCAGAGATAATAAAAAAGAAAAAACCCCAGGTAAAAAAAAAAACAATCACATTAACATAAGTATTATCATTATTATTATTATCATTATTGCTGCAGTGATAGTTGTCTTTACTTCTTTTTGTATTGTTGAATGTCTGACTATTGTGCTGTCAGTATTGTTACTGTGTTTGTGCCTGCACTTTGTTTGGCTCTTTGTTTAAATTATGCCCATTACATAATGGGCATAATGTGTTTTAGTTGCACCTTGTGTGTTTTAGTTGTGTGTTTTAGTTGCACCTTTGTCACAGTGAAATTGTGTTTCACTTCACTATGCACTGCGGATATGGCTGAAATGACAATTAACAGACTACTACTACTACTACTATCACCATGTGTCCACGTTTGAAGAATCTATGCAATCTTTGTCCCATAACACACCAGCTTAGGTGCCTATATAGACGAAACAAAGATATTTATGTGCAGTATTTGACATATCTTAGAAGTATACACAACACAGAACACAAATGAATTCATGCAGCCACAAATATGTGGACAGGGAAAAGGACACCCTTTCTATTGTTATGGCTCTCTGCTCAATCACTGTAATGTTAAAAACACCAACTTTGAACTTTAATTTGAGATTGATCATTGGGAAAATAATGGCCTCACAGTCGTAAGACTTTAAAATGTTGTTGTTTAAAGTACCATCCTAAAAGAAAGACCAGCTTTTGCAAAGAAGGTTCAATTAATGTAGTTGGCTAGACCTGGGACTTTAAAAATATACTTCAAACAAACTGGTCTCTGAGATGAATGAAAGAATTAATGAAACCTTTACTGTCCCAAAAGAAAATGTGTCATGAACCGAGAGCATATAAACATAAAATACTGTAACAATCATAAAACATAATAGACATAATTCAACTCCGTTGGACAACTAATCCTGTGCTCCGAGTTTTTACAAGAAAACAACACAATGATTTGAGTGGGCAGAAGTACTACTTACTACCATTCTCCATAAACTATTAACAAAAATTATTTATCTTCCTCTTTCATAACAATTTACTTTAATTCATTTTCTACATATCAATTTATGGATTAACTTGTTTCCTATTAAGACAATCTTGTCCAGTTTGTTTTTATTTTGTACAGACAATGATAACCAACAAAACTGGAGACAAAAAGGTTAGGACACTGTAAAGATCAAGATGACAGCAATGTCGTACAGCAGTTTTCAAATTAATGGGGCCACTCATTATTTAAGAAAGAAAGTAGTTTCTGCAGATGAATATAAATGTAAAACTTTTTTTCCATTTTTAATTGTTATGCAAAATGTATACCAAACAAAAGGTCTTACACAGTCTCACAGATTTGATGCTTAAGTTTACAGCAGTGCAAACCCAATGCTAATAATTACATGTTAGTTCCTCTATTGCAAAACACTCTAGGCAAATATTTATGCATTTCACTTCTCAGTTATGTCAAATGATTATCTGGCTTGTGCACCCTTACTAGAGTGTTTGACAATGTGACTTATAACCAAACCCTATACATTAGATAATATTCAGATGCAGTTGCAAGACATAAACCGTGTGCATCTGCGCAGTGGCACACTGGCATGATCGTGTTGCGTAACCTAACAACTGTGTTTAATGTCTGACAGACTATATTGGTCTTGAAGAGGCCGTGAGTAGGCAGAGCAGGAATGTCCCAGTGAATGGCTGTGTGTCAGCTCTGAGGATTTACAGCTCATGTTTAAGCAGGGTTCAGTGGGTTAAACCTCCGCAACTACTGTTTGCCATCACTGGTTAATCCAGACCATCATTAGCTACCCAGAGCCCCGTTTGTGTGTCAAAGCGAGTGGAAGGGGTGGGATTCACAAAAGAAACTGCACACATATAGAATATAGCAATATACAGTGAAACTTCTGTTGTTTATCAGTGGTGAAACTAAATGTACACTATGAGTTATTATATACAGTATAAATGAGTATAAATTATTGAAGCTACTGTAGCTAAGATCAGTTTGATCCAAATCTATATTTAAACATTGAATTATTTAAAATTGTATAGACATACAGAGAATGACATTTCTTTTAATCTTTTACTGAAAAAGACATGCAACTATGCTTTGCAACTAAATATTTCGTATGGTAAATCTTTCATCATTAAAAAAAAAAAAATCACACTACCATTTTTACTTTAAGTCTCTGGATTTATGACAGCTTGTAGCTGCCAAGTACAGTACTATTTTGAATCAGTGATGAAGAAACTTGGCTACAGTGCAGAGTTGTCAGTGTTGACAAATCTACTTTAGTCAAAACACATGACATACTCTCCTACTTTTGTAAGAGAAAATAATACATTAAGAAGACTCATGACAAATGAATTACTACAAGATCAATTATTATAGGTAGTTATATGAAACATTTAAGAACAGCAGCAGATTATCACATTTAGGTAACAAATTGTAACCAGATTACACAAATACAAAAATAACCTTTACTTGCAGCCTTTGTAAATGTCAATGATTCCAGACAGTTTTGTGACCATTTTTAATTGTAGCCTTTCATTACAACCCCCGACACACTGCAAAGAGTTATTATTGATTAATATATCCCAGTAGAGAGCAGGCAGCAGACGCCTCAATGAAGAAGCTCATGTTGAGAAGATTATATCTGAAAGCCTAAACAGTGGATAAGCATTTCAATGGAACTGTTTTTGTACAATGTAAGACACAAACCCAAGACGGTAAGATCAAAATATAACTCATGTGTTGGCTCAGTTGATCTAGTGTCACTTCAGAGCAGCAAATACAAGTCAGAATACTGTTGCGATCTCCGGAAGCAAAGGTCTGAATCTCAGCTCGGTGCGTGACAAAATTCATCTTATTAAGTTTGCAAACCACAAAAACATAATCGCAATCACTGTGTAACAAGAAAATGTAGACTTGACATTGATATTTGCTGACATATTTACTTTACTCGACAGTGAAATTTACTAAAACAAATTGAAAGAGGTTACTGTGAACTTCAGATGTATGTTTTTGCTGTTGAAGCAACAGTAATCATAAAGCATACGACAAAGGAACCAAAGTGGCACTGTCAATCACAAAGCGGCTTAGCTTATTTTGACTTTGAGTGAGTGGAAACATGAGACCAGTGAAAGCAGAGACAGGTGAAGTGAGAGGCAGGCACCACCAGAGAGTAAGTAATGATGCTAAATACGAGATGGATTAGTACAGAAGGGAGGGGTACATGACATTTAGAGCAACACAAGACACTACGCCTCTCTGTTGCTGCCATTGTTGTTATTAATTATTTCGTTTTTTGACAAAGACAAAAAACAATGGAGGTGTACTGCTGCCATGCCAGAAAAATAAAATGAACCAGTATCACACCATGACTTAAAAGATGGCAAGTTATAAAAAGGCATGTACATGTAAAGATATGTATGTATATGTATGCATTGTATGTGACAATATTGTCACGTAACATGATACATTATCACATTTCGCCATCTCCAATACCATGTACATGAATACAATGTTATTTAGAGGTTAACAACAGGACAAAAAAACAGGCTGAGTTGGCTGATGACTGAACCCTCGCCATGAACAGGACCACAACACAACACACAGACAAACAACCCCAGAACAGAGATCTGACTCAGACCTTACTGGGAGGCAAAAGCGATCTGAGGTGCTTCTACTCTCATGACAAAAGATGAGGAAGCAGATTATAGGAGAAATTTCACTGATAACTGGGAGATGAATGCATGCGCAGAGGAGAATGTGATCTGGACAAGGCCCTCCCTGTGACACCAGAGAACTGTCTAGAAGTCTAGCAGGGAGGTTGGGTGGTTGGCTTATGAAGGACCATGGAGACAAACAGGAAATGATTCAAAGGCACTTAAGAGAGTGATAAATGTATTATCCACACTGCTCAAAGTGGATCCATGGAGATACTGCACTGTATATAAGTGGCACAGTAAAAATGCATTGATGATATGTAGGTTAAGTGTATGAAGACAAACTTACTTTGTCATACAATCAAATCTCCATACTGGAAGTGTATTGAGGATGTTTGTATGAAAACTATGTAAACTATGTTTTTCCTGTTTTTATTTTTGTAAAGATGTCTTTTGCCTACTGTTTATGTTTTATTGTTTTAATTTCTAATATAAACACAGATTATGATTAAATATTCTTAGCTGTGGACCATGGCACTCCTTGGCATGGCAGTATATTTTTATTTATCAACTACAGGTGAGGCTGGACTGAGATTTCTATAAACTTTTCACTATAAAACACTTATTCCATTTAATAAAAGGCATGTAACAGAACCGATTTGCTGAGTTATAGCCTAGACTACACAATGTATATTGGGCTGTACATTGAGGCCTACAACAATGTCAAGAGTTGTGATTTAAAAAATAAATGCTGTCATGAAGTTTTTGCTGTTTTACAATTCATGCAACCAAATAAACATTTCCAATAACTCCTGATATTTGTTTTATAAGGATCATTACCATAATATGATTTGATAGTTTTAACAGTTTACAGTGAACAATAACATCACTATGGTCCATTTCTGTGTCTTGTTACCGATCTGACCAGGTTACACATTTGCAATACCCACAAACTACAACCTAACATAGTTTTTGTCACAATCATTGTTATGAAATGCAGTATTTCCAATCTTTTACTTGAATATATTTTTTTAAATATTACACCTGCTGTGTACAATGAACCTCAATCTAGTCACTGTATTTGGGTTACTGTAGTGGGGAACCATTGACAGATTATGGGTATTGTCTGGTGGACAGATTACTTGGGGTATTGTTTGGTGGGGAACACACAACAGCTTCTCCTGAGTGTCTATAAAGCAACTCAGCTTCTTTCTTTACAGTCTTTACATGCTTTCCTCACACCCACCTGTTCTCCTACACCACTGGATCCAGTATGTTATATTAATCAAATTACAGAAGAGTTAAAGGATTTTTTTGAGTAAAGAGGAGGGGTTAAAAGAAGTGCAAGGGTCATCCTGCAGCAGGAAACTGGCTGTAGATGAATGGTACTTGTTTCTACCCTACCTCACCATTCTGGTCGAAGCCTGCAACAGCCGCCTGCCTCAGCAGCGTCAGATCTCAGTAATCCAGCATTGGGCACTGTTACACAAGGGAGGATCAGCACGAGCAAGGAAGATATAGAGACTAAAGGGGGAGGGTGGGGGTGTTTGCAGAAGTGTTACTGGGTTAGACAGAATAGAACAGAGACAGTGAGTGAAATAAAGGAGAAATGGAGTGGTTGCTTTGAAAGAGTGTTAGAGAGAAAGAGAGTAAGTGTATGGTGGGAGGGAGAGCGAGCCAGGGGCGGAGGCTTTTTAATCTGGGATTTGGTCAAGCGTGCACAGGCCTGATACCAGCACTCATCGGCACTATCAGGCGTCCCCCCCCGCCTTCTCTTGTCTCCCACCTCAGATGTATGTGACGGGCACTGGTGGTAGGACAGGTCTACCACCCTTTACTTCCCTCCATCAGTCTCACCTTCTCTCTCTAAGAGGTCAGTGGCTGTCCAGTGGCTGTGCCCCAAAGCTGAGTCTGTGATCTTAATGCTAACAGAGCTTTTTTTGGCTGTAACACAGACCAGGCCAGGCCAGATCTGGATGCCATGTCTCTGGGAGCTGCAAGGTCCATGTTATCTTGTCAGAGGCTAAAAGCAACAGCTGTGTTGCCAATGCCTGCAGATTACACCTAATCATTCATGGCATAGTTACACCAGATCATAGTTTGCGCTCACAAACTTAAACCCTCCAATCCAGCCAATTCAGCAATATGGCATTAGGCACATATTTATGCAGGGGTGGGTTAGAGAAATCTGCATATGAGTGTAAAATACAAAAAAATAACAAATGAACAATTGGAAAAGATACATGTAATGACCGCTGGATTTGTCAACTATGTCAAATTGTGGCAATTAATTGACTTATTCCTCTTCAGGAATTTGAATACAAATCATTAGTTTGTTTGTCATCCCACATCCTTTTTGTTAGTTACTACCCACTTCTACACCAATATAGACAATCAGGCTGTCTAATAATTTAGAGCCAACAGCCTTAGTTGAGTGAGTGAGTTTGTGCATCTTCACAATTCCATTAGATTACAATTATCACTTCAACAATTCAGTTAAATTTGACTCCATGATACGTCACGCTCCACCGCATCCTGAATTTCCTATATTAATGCAAATGGCTACTTTTTCTATCAATACTGGCTGTGATATGAATACAAACTCCCCTGTTATTTATACATTTCTTTACAAATTAAATTGAAATGTTCCACCCTCAAAAACAAAACAAATGTCCAACATGTACAATAATCATCTGTGTCTGTATCACAGTGCATCTTAGAAAAATGTATTTCAACATCACAAATGCTAATGTATCTGTGCAACTATGTGTTTAAATTTAGAGATGATGTTGTCAGTATTTCAGTCAGTATTTTTATAGCAATCATTAAGTAGTTGTTGACTAATCACCTGGTAGTGCCAGAACGCCGCTGAGTCATTAGGGTTGACCTAACACCTTCTATCTGACAGTTGTTAAGATACAAAATGAGTCTACTTGGTGAACTGACCAAGCAAACCAATAATGAACAGACCATCATTCATTGGAATCACAAGAGCCAAGCCTCCAGTGTTGCTAAAAATATTACGAGTATTAACTACAAAGTGTAGTGTAAACTACATAAACCACAATGCCTTAAGTTGTGTTTGAATTGAATACAGCCAACAAGAATATTTTCTCAGTTCAATCACTTCATAAAACTGTGGCCTGATATGAAAATGCCTGGTTTGCTCCTCTTAAGCCTCATCACAGCTCCAGCATTGTCACAGGAGAAGGTAAATGATCACCACCACACACAAATTTTACACCACAAAGCTTCCTATTGTCCCAAAAAAGGGGACTTTTCCCCCATTACTGTCTTCTACTTTTAATGGTGAGAAGAACGAGAAGCTGGAAGTTGGTTTACGTTTCTCAAACCTTCAATCCATAACCTTTAATACTGACATTCTGGTAAAGTGCTTACAGTGATACTGCAATGCACTGTTTGGTTTTTGGCTTTGGTTCCAGTGCTGTCCTTTTCACACAAGACAAATCAAAGAGGACATGTTATTTTTAATTTTGAAGCTCAGTTTCTCTAAATGTCACTTATGCAATCCTGGCTGCAAATCTGCCTTTTTCCCAAGAAGCATTTATGAGATGTGCAGTGAATCATTTGGCTGTCTGCACTGTCTCTGCTCAGGACAGAATACATTTGCTCTTCCTTTTAGTGTGTGTGTTGCTCTGTTTAATAATTAACTTTTAGGGCATTACTCACTAAGACAAGCTAGCAGATACAGGCCTGCTACTTGCTACTTGAGTCTAGAACTGCTTGTGTGTTTACTTAGGTTCAAGTGTTAAATGAATCTTAAATATATTAATGCATTTTTTCCAGTGAAAGTTTTTGTTGATTTAATGACATTGTGTTGATTCTACAATACTCGACAAACACGGTTACTGAGGTTTCAAAATATATCTACAGGCCAAGCAATTTCAAATAGTGTTTATCTTTATAATATAAGTAATATTATTATTATTTAAGGAGATAGGATCAACTTGCCCCTCCAATAAAACCCTATCCATGATTGCTCCCTCCCTCGCCTCCTCAGATCATGACCACAGCAGCAGGAGTGACTCAGGGCTTTCCAAGAATAGGATTCCCTTTGAAAACTACCAGACGCCCTATATTTCCCTTTCTCTGGCCTTGGTAGTGAGAAAGACAGAGACATGTTTAAAGAAGTGGCGATTTGAAGGAACCAGGTTCTGTCTGATGAGACAGGAAAGGGGGGAATATCCTGGATGTATAACAGGAGTGTGTGATGCAGCTGAGAGCTGCAGGTTGGGCCCCAGGCTGGTTGAGGGGAGACCAATATGCATCCAGCCACAACTCTATCCTCTTACATAATGTCTCAAGTTCAATATAGCTCCAGTTGGCTATTTAAAGCACTCCTGTCTCAGCCCACTGACAAAAAGGTGATATACTTAGAAGCCGCAGTGCAGCATGAAAGCCTCAGTGAGGGATATATCGGTCAAAGGCAAGTCCTGGGGTGTGGATTTTTGGTAATGTTGTCATATTTTTAGCCCAGTTGACGAGTCAGTGTATTTACATGGGGTCCAAAACTTGCACACACCCCATCACTGAATATTTTACTTCTCTGTGTTGCACCAGCTTAGAAAAATAAGGTAAACAACTAACACAGGAAGTCAATGCACATTGCACATTAAGTATGTTTAACACTTAATCTCTCACAGTATGTATAACTGACTGATGCTTTCAGACTAGTTAGACATTTCTTTAAAGAAACACTAATAGCACAGGATATCCATAGTTTTTGACTCTAATTATTTATATGGGGTAAACAGGACTTATTGGTAAATAATTACTTACTTATTTAATTAATACTGGGTATTTTTCAACAAAACCAAAACTTTACGGAAAAGTGACACTGAAATTCTCACAGGACTTGTGCCCAGAATGGCAAACCCAGATAAGGAAACAAACCGTGAAGTAATCCTTTGATAAGTGTTCATCATTTCGACTGCTTTACAAAGCACATTTGTCACACAAGAAACTCATTTTTTGAAAATGCAATCCTTTGCACTTTTGCCCAGTAGTATGCATAAGATTAAAATAATGAAATAATCCCTTTTTCATTTTGGATTAAAGGCTGTACTGGAAAAAAACAACAACATGTATATTTAACATTTAAGTATATTAAACATAAAACTAATATTTTGTACTTTTTTAAACAATGATGTATTGTTTTAAGCTCTGGTTCTCCCACACAATATATACACACACAACAACTGGGACTTTACAGCCTTTAAGGGTCAGCACATTATAACTGTGGTTAAATTAGATATTCAGTCCATGGGGAAATTGTTAGTTATTACAATTATATTATTAAAAGCAAATCTATAGGGATATTTGTGTAAGATTTTCCTTCTTTCCTTCTTTTTTTTTACTATGGGATACTAATGACATATTGTGAAATCCATTTGTGAAGATGAAACCCCCAGAAGGTCAAGTCATAATATTCTCTGAAGCTTTTTGGACTGCCCCAATTATCATTCATTAAAGATAAACAGTCCTGTGGCTTCTCTTGAGTATTAGACACTAACATTACAGAAAACACATTTTAAGCGTAGATTTATCTTGATACAAAGATACAGAAGTAGTTTCTTCTTCCTGGAGCCTTAATTTGCACATGGGCCACCCTGTTGCACTCGAGCAGTTAATCTCATAGACAACTGACAGTTTCCTTAATGGAGACATTAACAATACAAATAGTCTGGATATCATTTTCCTACTAAATGTAAATGTTAATTATTTTGTCATTGAAAATGTCAATTAATTTAAGTTCAATCATTTTTCAGAGCAACTGTAAAATGATTGACAGCTACAGGAGCTAGCTGCTAACCAATATCAACACAACAACCATTTACTCTCACATTCACACCTACGGGCAAATTAGAGTGTCCAATTAACTTGTGCAGGTTTTTCGCATGTGAAAGAAAACCCAAGCACACACTTCTTGCTGTGAGGCAACAGTGGTAGCAACGAGCACCGCTGTGTGGCCCACTAATAACATCGCTTACGGTAAAATCTGTACTTAAAGTCATTGTCTATAGAGAAGAGCCACAGTCAACAGCAAATGTTTCATTATTCACCCAACAAAAGCTAAGCTTAGATTTACACGGCTCAGTCTGCGACCAATGTCATTCTGCTGTATTTTACGTCCAATATTTGACATTTACCTAGTTAAACATGTTCTGTCTTCAATCAGAAGTACCTTTCCCTTTAACATTTAAGCCTTAAAGACTGTGTAAAGCAAAGGCAGAGTTTCTCCTCTTCACACATAATATGTTAGAAAATAGGTGCTGTGAACCTGTAAAAAAATTACAACTATAGAGTCAAGAACTGTGGAGTAAAGACTAAAAAGTGTTTCTCTCCAGTCTTCTGTTGAGAATTTTTCAGGTGTGTCTAAAAATATGACTCGATGCACAGGAGACATAGTTAGCATAACGTGAGCAGCTTACTGTTCACTTGTGAGTCATTTCATCTGCTCCTACACTAGGGCCTTTGGTTTGCTAACTAGCTGAGATGTGTTTATCCCAAAATCCTGTCTTACCGTGATGCAAAAACACACAGCAAAGCTCTGACACTTGAGATTCAATTTGTGAAGATGGGAGAGATGGGAGAGGGAGAAAGAGAGAGAGCAGGACGTCGCTAAACAGTGCTGTGTTCGTGTACAGTATGTGGTTTAAAATGGTGAAAATGTCTGTGTGTGTGTTCGACTTACAACGTTTCAGAGCCATGAATGTTGCTGAATTTTACATGATTTAAAACCTACACTTAGCCACTATTTTAATCATTCAACTTTGGCAAGTGAGTAGCACATTAAACTGTGGTGAAATATTTTTCAACACTTTACTTAGTCTTTAAAGGGGACATATTATACCCTATTTCCCCCATTAAAATAGTTCCCTGGTGTCCTAATGAACATGTCAGTGACATGCCTTGGTCAAAATACCATAAGGATGAAGCACAATAGCAGTTCAATAACCCTGCTAAACCCGCCCCTTTCAGAACGCTCGGTTTTCGTGCATGGTCCCTTTATATGCAAATGAGACACAGGCAAACACACACCCACTTCTTCCAGGGGGTTTCTGATTTCTGATTTTTCTTTTTACAGCGCTCACTCGCTCAGCTGCTTCTCGTCTCCCCCTCCCTCCACTAGTTCTCTGACAATATCAACATGGCAGCATGCGCAGAAAACAGCGAGAGTGCCGTCAAAGGAAGAGACGTCCTACATAAGGATCGAGCCGAACAGTGCCGAACTGTAAATCAGTTAAATACACCTAGGGACAGCACAGCTGATCGCCACCGCTGATCGCCAGCAGCGCGCGGCGATCTGAATAAACTGGCGCTGTATCAGACCGGTGACTGTATGCTCCGGAGCTGGCGATCAGTTTAGGCAGCTCGCCGCTCGCCGCTGGCGATCAGCAGTGGCGATCAGCTGTGCTGTCCCTATGTATCCATGTGTCGGAGGTCTGTTCCTGTGACGGCACTCACACATACAGCGCCAGTTTAGGCAGCTCACCGTTCGCCGCTGGCGATCAGCGGTGCTGTCTTTTTAACTGATTTTCACAGAGAGTGCAGCACCGCTGCACAGAGAGTGCAGCACCGCTGATCGCTACCGCTGATCGCCAGTGGCGAGCAGCATAAACGGCCGCTGTATGTGATCAGACTGAGTCTGTGCTCCGGTCATGGAGGACGTACTGAACAAATATTTTTAATTAGGACGTGTCAGAATGGTTAGTTATGAGCTCCATGTGACCTTTTCTTAAAAATGTGTGTGTTTGTACGTCGGTGAAATAAGTTCGCTGACTAAATACGGCGACCGCTGGCCGCAGTCTGATGCGAAGTGGTGCGAACACACGTTTGCTGACTTTATCCGGAACATTAGCTTCATATATAAAATCCTCTGAGGCTGGAAGTTTGTGTAAAACACTGTGCTCCACTGTGCAGCCACCAACAGCACACTTGTCCCTCCACGTTGACATAATACCGCTCTTCCTCCCTCGCCTGCACTCTCGCAGGGACAAGGTGGAGCTAAGGTGGAGCTCTCGAAGTAAACTTACTGGTGGGGCGGTAACATTCGCGGTGAAATGCGCATGCTGACGTCATAAGCGCAGGGAATTCAACATCGAGTGTTTTATCGCCTATACTTACACTTAGGGGAACCACGAAAACATGACGGAGTATTCTTTTTCCACACTTTGGTGACTGGTAGGGCCCCCATAGTCCCAAATATAAGTATTAAAATGGTTAAAAAGTTGATTTTGCATAATATGTCCCCTTTAAGTAACAATCAGTGGAGAAGCCAACGTTACAATTCTGGATGAATAAAAAAGCAAAACAAGTATCTGGAACAGTTGGTTCAGTCCTGGAAATGTTGCCAGTTATCTTATTCCTCCACATGGGCTGTTGTTTTCCTGTTGGCTTATCAAAAATACTGACTCACTCTTCTCAGCTGGTCAAATGAGTTTCAGTGACAGATGACGTGTGCTCCATAAACAAAGGGGAGCAGAGGTGGTTTCCAATAGTGGAAAGTTTGTGATACTACAAAGAATCAACGGGCAGTGTAAAATGGAACAGCAGACTAAAGTGATTGTCCATCAATACCTGTTTCTCTGGGCCAGCAGTTATAATGCTTAACAACTGCTACTGCTACAACAGACAATACAAACCCTTTCTTTGTGACTAAGCAGCACAACATTTTGCTATACATTTTTGGAAATTCCAGCCCAACTCAACATTATGAAGAACCACAATCCTTCCTGAAACTGAGTGATAATATGATCAAAAGGAGAGCAGGTTCTTCACATCAAGACGGCATGCTCTGTGGTAGTGTCACCCTGTGGTATTTCAGCTCAGGAAGTACAGAACAAGCCACAGAGCAACAGTCATATAGTGTGTTATTCAGCCACTGACACACCATGGAAACTGGCAGACATGAACAGCCACCATGGGTATGGTTTGGCCCAGGGGCAACTATGGTGATTTAGCGAGAAATTATATTGAGAAAAACTCTCTGTTGTGTAACATTTTATTCACTAGCCCAGCCATTCTTAAAGTGCAGTGTGTCACGGCCCGGTTTGAATTCCGAAAATCTTCTGCGTCCCATACTAAACTTAATCATATCTCTAATGAGCACACACACTTTCCTTTTTCCGTCTGAAAGCTATTGCTCATCATGTTCAACTCAGCACATAATGCAATGTTCCACTAACTATGATCCCCATGAATAATACTACAGTTAAATATGTTACTTCTGATTACCCTTTAAAACTTTTGTAAATGTTTTACAGTTATTTCAATTTGTTTTATTTTTTTTAAATTACAAAACTGAATTGTTCTTTTTTTGATTACCTCTCATAGCTCACCTGCACTACCTTCACAGCCTACCAGGGGGCACACTTTGAGAATCATTACTCTAGCCAATTGAGATTTTAATCAAGAGGAGACCCCTTAACAACAGACACAACTTTTACCAAACCTGCAATCTGAATTATTGATCTGAAAGTATTTAGTGAAAATAAAAGTAAAACTAAAGGGTAATATCCCAATAAACTAGTTGATGGGATGCCAATTTAGTGTGCTTATTAACATGGAAGTGCAGTTTGATTAAAGTCCCTGTAAAGTGAAAAGAATAACTCTTCTGACTTTGTCACCTCACAGAAAAATGTGTTTCTAAACACTTTACTAAAGTTGAATGATTAAACTTTGGGTGAGTTAGGTGAGTTCACTGGAGGAGACAAACACACACGTGCACATACATACTGGTTTATATGCTTTAGTGGGACCAAAGTCCACAAACGTCACTGTTTGTCCATGTTTGTACAGAATATAAACATAAACACACTGGTATCAAACTTCCTGTTCACCGGACATGTACAGATGCTTACTATAACCCCAGTGCATCATCAAGCCATATTTTAGACACACATAAAAAATTCTGAACAGCACCTGTTGTAATGTTTTCCGTTGTAATGTTTTCACATGTTCTCTACTCCTCCTGACATAGTATATAATGAGTAAGAAGGAGAATCTGTGTATTTGCTTTACAGGGACTTTAACACATAGACAAAGGGGACCATCAAATTGGAAAAGACAATGTGTTTCTGATGATTTATCTACATTTTGTTGATAATTAATGACAAAAAATACTTTGCATATCAAACAGCAAAAACTTGAAAACTAATAAAAAGGTGAGTGATGCAAAACTGTGCATGGATGTTTCTAAGAGTGTTCCAGAAAGCAAGTAAGACATGCTAAGACCAATTATTATGGTAATGTTGCGTGTTATTTAATAACCCTAACCTTGGCTGCCTTTACCGTTTCTGAACTCCCTTTGATGTACCACTCATTAAGCCATATCCAGCCGGATTCTAATATGAAAAATGTCATTTGCTAAATAACATGGCCTTAATTCAACAGTCTTTGTTCAGAGGAGAAAAAAAAAAGCTTTTGTGTATTGTGAAGCTGGACTAAAATCAGTAGGATGGCCTTTTGACCTCAAAATCTTCACCATTGCAGCTTTACTTTCCAAATGCAATCATGATGTAATAGTCACATGACAAACATAATCAGATATTAAACACATGTACAATCTTTTCCACCCTTATAATGGCAGTCTATTTGTATCGACTGTAAACTTTAAAATGTGCCAACTCTGCATTTTCTCAAATCTACTACAGCCATAATAGTCAAGACTAAAGCTGACTGCTGGAGTTTACATTTCAGAGGTCACCTTGTAATGAAATCTGCACCCTTACCCTAACAGTTGTTTCCCTTATATGGACTAATAGTTATGATAAGCACCAGACTTTAAACAGCTGTTTTATACTGCACAACTTCACACATCACACTTAAAAACCAACACTCTGATTACTTCTTATTCATTATCTATCTAAAGTGCCGGGAAAGGGTCATTTAATTTGAAATCTTATATTTTATGAATCAGTAATACAAAATCTTAGTCATTTATGGCATACTGTATTTATTAATTTATTGTATTCAGCAACCCCTGACTCCTCATATACTTAACTGGTCATTAGTAGTCTACAGATGTGCATAACACATGGTTAATAATACATTGGAAGAGGACTATGGTATTGTTTTGATAGTAGGCAGAATACACACAACGTTATTTCTTAATATGACTAAAGGGACCAGTCAGAACTAATTCCAGTGATAGAATTAAGGTCCAGGATACACTACATTCGACCACCAACTCAGGCCAAACAGGTAATTTCACACTGATATTAAATAGTTCATGCTAATAATTATCATTATAAGTTCCAACTAACGATAACAAGCACTGGGCATATTAAGGACACCTGGTCAACTGTTCGTGCAAATATCTGAAAACACAATATGTCAAACCTTGAAGCACATGGGCTACTAACAGTAGACGGTCACACCAAGAGCAATAACATGTACAAGTGTAAGTGTATAAGTAAATAAAGTGTCACTTGATTTGCTTTGTGGTTCTCAACAACAGATTTGACTTAAATTCCCTTTTAAATGTGTTATGTTCCATACAATGTGTGGGGGTTAGATTCACAGGAAGCTGTAGGCCAGTTTCCTGCACTGAACACACACAGGTTTGTGCAGCTATTCTTCTTAGGACACTGCATTGACCTCCATTCATTTAGACAATTTCCCTAACCACAACCAGCTAATGCCTAACCTTAACTTTAACCCAACCACAATCAACCCTAAACTTAAACAGTTCCTCAGAGATGAGGTTCTGCCTCAGTATGAACTGGTTTTGGTCTTGTTGAGGACTACTGGTCTGATAAGGTCAGTGTTTATGTCAGAAAAGGTCCTGAAGAAGTAACACACACACCGAGAGAGAGAGTAGGACAGACACAGAAATAGACTGGGGGAGTGTAAAGACTTCTCAAAGCTACAACGTGTTGTGTGTATGTGTGTGTGTGAAAATAATGATATTTATATTAAATGTAAAGTAAGCTCAGACACATGTCACACCATTCACAGACACATAACGTTAATTATCGTGAAAGAACACATTCCCTCTACAACAACAAGACCAACAGCAGCTAAATCAAATTCAATTCAATTCCGCGTTCCCGTCAACTTCACTTTCGTACTTTTGACACAGTTGTTTAAATAACTTAGACTAATTCAAAATAAACTTGACAGCAAAACAAAAGGAAGTTCCCTTGAAAGAAAGTCAAAATACGAGGCGGCGGCGACAAGTGTCTTCGTTAACTGTTCCCTGAGTGTGTGGGACGAGAAAAGTTGAGACTCCGCTGTTCAGCCTCAGCTCAATCTCATCAGCACAGTTGTGTGAGTGTGAGACACTGCTGCTCGTTACGAGTTCCGCTCAAACTAAAAACAACACTTTAAACAAACCACGCTCGTCATTACCTGCGAGATGTCATCGCAGTCTCTGAAAGCTGTCAATTGTCCTCAATAACGGTCCCCGCTGTCTCTGCCTCCTCTGAGCCGCTGTGAGTGTGAGAGCTGGTGAACCTGACTGTTCAGCTGCACACAAGTACTGACATCACTTCCGGTTATTACCTTCACAACAAAGGTCGTGTTTGTGGGTTTAAAGGTCCAGTAAGAGGTGTGTTGGTATAATCCAAAAATATACTAAATGCTACCCATCAGTACGATTGAATCAGTGTATAAGTGTTTTTCTTTTGGTTTCTGTTGCCTCAGAATGAGCCCTTTGTTTATACTTTGGTGAAGGGCCTTCATCTACGCAGGCCACCATCTTGTGCCACCTCAACATCAGCCCAAAAGGACAAACCCACCACAGCGTGTTTCGTGGGGGGTTTCATTGAGTTTTGTATTTTATTTATGTGGCATTTAAAGTGTTTTGACAGTCAAAGCAACGAAAAAACAAAGAAAAGAGACCCAGGAACATGAAAGACAACATGAGATCACTCAGAATAACAAATGTTAAAAAATAAATAACAGTACAAGGGAATTAAAGGATGAAACAATGGAAAGACGTCACACGAAAGCAAGTAAGAGCAAATAAAGAATAAAAATAATTTAAAAAAACACTTTTTTAAAGAAAAATCATGGTTTATAAAAACACATCACATCTCGTCACATTGACAAAACAATCACAACTCACAAACTTAAATTAATTGGTCTTTTCATATTAATTCAAATACTTTTATTTTGCATGACAACCTGCTTTTCCTGTCCTGTTCTGACTGACTCCTGCTAACTTGATGCAACCTTGAGAAAACTGTCAAAGTTCTTATTGACATATTCAGGTTAATAACAGAAGCTCCATGACCCCACAGTCACTGAAAATGTGCCTATAAATAGATCACTACGTCCTCACCTCTGATTGGCTGACTCAGGTTTGAGTTTGAACACAGAGGTTGAAACATGAAAGAAGGCTTTGTTAAATGTTTTCTATAAGTAGTTTCAACATTTAGGACAACATAATGAAATACATGACATAAAGTAGATGTCCCTATACGGAGGTTGTTATGTCAAATACTCTGAACATATAGATAAGTATATGTTCAGTTACGTCATATACGTTTTACCTCATATGTGTATATGCTCACTGACCACTTTATTGGGTACACAGGAACACCAAATAAAGTAGCATTGGTGTGTTCAGAGATAATATTATGCAAACTGTGTGCGTAATAAGTGGTTATTTAA
The DNA here is from genome assembly GCF_958295425.1 of Solea solea. Taxonomy (NCBI): domain Eukaryota; kingdom Metazoa; phylum Chordata; class Actinopteri; order Pleuronectiformes; family Soleidae; genus Solea; species Solea solea. The sequence goes on along the minus strand of NC_081144.1, from coordinate 19,721,673 downwards.
ATTACCGTTGTCTCATCATTGCATCATTCTTTATAAACTGTGGAGATGGCTTTGTGTGAAAATCCTAGCAGATTAGTTGTTTCTGAAATAATCTATATTTACAGTCATTTAAATCCCTTCTCTTCTCCATTCTGATGCTCACTTTGAACGTCAGCAGGTCGTTGCTGCCATGCGATGGGCTGACTAGATATTTGAGCTAACGTGCACTTGAACAGGTGTTCCTAATAAATTGGTGTATTTTCATAAATGCAAATGTAATGTATGTGCATATATTACATTTGCATAGAGATATTAACTGGTTAACAAAAACAAAGTAGCATTCAAACCTATATCATAATGCAAATAGGCAGTATTTTCACTTATAGTAGAGAGCAATAAAAAAAACAAGGCTAGTTCTCAACATTAATTCAATTATTTTGCCCATTGATTGATGTCCCAGAGGCTTCAATAGTAATGAACATACAGTATGTAAAAGGCTAAAGTCATTAAAATGATTGCGTGAAATCTGTGAATTCAGTTGTATGGTCACAACAGGAGGATGGACTTCCAGCTCAGAAGGAAGTAAGAGAGTCAGAGCAACGCTGACGTCACCAGCCTGTGGTTATCAGTCCTGGTTAATCTACTGGGGGATGGATGGGCTTATGCAATTGTCTGTAAGCCCACAGGCTTCATGTCTATGGATTTGCTTTCCACTATTTGACCTAATGTGCTGCTGGAGCCTACAGACAAACACTGAAATGATGGAGTGGGGATTTCTTCTCTCTGTGGAATTTCTCTGTGCCAAATGCAATGTGCTTCAAGCAGGATAGATGGGATTGAACATAGGCTTTATTGTTTGGGTCTGCTGAGCAGTTACACTGATCCTGTTGCTGAGTGGGAGGACATTAATGTGTGATTGAAACATTGTGGATATTGACAAAGATGGAAACAAACAGCTGCATGAACATTGACTGTCTAATATTATATTTGATTGATACAAGACGTGTAGACGGGGAAACAAAACCATTATTATCATTTATTGGTTGTCGTGGTTGAGGTGCCTTTTGGTTTAAATGAAGATGGACTGTGGGTCTGTCTCACCCAAGGTAACCAGTATCTCTGCTGTGAGGTAACCTACATGTATATTAGCTTAAAAAACACACATTGCTTTCTAACAATGACATTTTGTCAAAAATGACTGTACACCTGACGCATTATTTTAAGGTTTCTTGATAGATTGTTGTACTGTACAAAAAACAATTGGACAAGTGAGGATTTCTGACAGCTGTGTTTGGATGTCATGGAGAGAGTGTTTTGGTAAATATATTGTCTCGTAATTAATCTGCCAAAACCCACTGGTATGCTCATTAAAAGAGATGAAGAATAATGCCACAGATTTGTTGCCGATGGAAATTTATGACCAAGTTTCCAAACAGCAACGTTCACTTTTTTTATTTTCACAATGCAGAGTGATGTCCTGTTGAGTCTGTGAGGGACAAATAGACTCAAGAAGACAAAGCCTGCTTTCCCACCCAGGGGAATGGAAACAAGGAAGTCCAAACTACCCTGAGGTGGCTGCTTCGATGGAATTGTGGCCTTTGACCCCTTTTGCCTTGAGACTTGCAAATGTGTCTGTACAAAGCCTGGAAAAAAAATGGAAAGGGAAACAAAGAGGACTTATACTGGGAGTGATGCAGCTGGACAGCTGGAGGAGCCTTGATGAGAGAAAGAACTTTTATTACCATTTGGACATAAAAAGCTGTGAGAGAGGAACTTTGCTTCACAAAGGGAATGGTGTGTTGCATGACTTGGGGATAAAATCGGATGTTGAGGGAGTAACGGTCTAAACCGCTCCTCAGAGCTCATTTGCTGGTTTTCAAAAAACAGTTTTTACCATCACTAATGATGTCATGGTCTCCACTGAGCTTTTTGGCCTATATTTGACTTGGATGATTGGATGATTTGATGAAATTTCATCCCAAAAGAGACCTAGAGTGTGTTGTATAATTCAAAAATCCACTTCGACCAAAGGAAGTGACTGCTTTTCCCTGATGTGTGTTAAAAAAAAGAAAGAAAGAAAAATCTGGCTAATTCAGAGCTCAGGCAGCTTCTTTCAAAGGCAGGCAGTTGCTCAACGCATGAATCAAAATGAGCTTTCTGTGTGTCCTTGGTTCTGTGAATCCAACGTCTCCCAAAAGACATATTTCACTCTGAACTGTCTCAACCCTCCAGCTCCCCCGAGAGCAGCCGAAGCAGTAAACCCTCTTTTTCATTATTTAGTTATATATTTGGATGTCATATTTTGTTTTGTTTGAAATCCCCACAAGACCCTTTAATCAACCTACTTACACTAATTAACTTGAAAACAATCTTTCCCCAGAAGGATCCCTCAGTGGGCAAAACCATTTAATCTGCACCATTTCATGGAATTTTAATTAACTAAACACAAGATACAGTGTCCTTCACTCACTGTCATTAGCAGGGAATAAATTAAACTCATTACATCTCAGACTTAATGAAAAATGCTCAGGACAGATGCTGGATGTGCTGAATGATGTAAAACTGTGTGCACCTCCATTTCTCCTCTTGAAATCATGAGTTTCAATTAGCAGCAGGATACCAGAGATTGCTGAAAGTGATTTGAATGATAAGAAGCAAATATCACTATAGCCAGAAATGCTGTGTCATGATGTGAGTGTGAAGGAGTGATAGCTGAAATTGCTTTTGCTTTAGAAAAACACTTTGTCATCGACACTTCAAACCTCACTTCAAGACATAAAAGAGACAGAAGTGTTGAATTGTGATTGCCTTGATAAACATGTCTGGAAGCTAATGTGGTGTGATTTAAAGGAATACTTCACCCATTTGCATTTAGTTTTGTATTACTAGAATAGGGGTAGTATTTTTAAATGTGCTTCCCAACCTCAGTTTCCCCTGAGTTGGGAAATATCTTCATCTTCTTTTCTTTGTTACGTGCTCACCAGTGACACTTGGTCCTGTTAGCATAGCTGTTAGCAAAGATGGCGGACACTGTTTACATTCTGGGAATGAGGTCCCGTCCCTCTACAAGTGTCACTGGTGGCCACGTAACAAAGAAAAGAATTAAGATATTTCTCGACTCAGAGGAAACTAAGGTTGGGAAGCACAAGTTTTTAAAACTACTACTAAGTGTTCCTTTAAGACACCGACACAGTCAAAAGAAGAATATTTTATATGTCAAATTTTAGTTGTTCAAATAAGTGGCCTAAGCCTGGACATATAAAGCAAATACTCCTCGACAGGCTCTCTTCCATTAGCTCTTTTTTTAGGTACTAGAGATTTTATATCAGCACTATATTATATTAAAAATATTTAAAAAAATCTAATTCACATCACACTGCAATCACATTGCCAAGAAAGAAAACATGATCTCGATAATCCTGCAAATCCTTGACAAAATAAAGTTCCACTTGTGTTTGTCTTTTAGGGACAACTATTACCACACAATAATCAAAGACCAAATCCAACAATGAATTAATTTGAAGTCCTGTCTGTGTGTCCATTTATAGTATAATATATACATATATTATTCATCTGTGTCATAGAGCCTCATTGTTGTCTAAGGACTATTAAAATACATCAAAGGTCCACATTGTTGGACTGGGTGACATGCTCCTTTATTACCACAAACATGATAAAGAACTGTTGACAAAAGGTCAGCTAACTAGTCCTGTCTCGACCTTCCAACTGCCTCATAAAGTCTCACGTCAGAAGGTCTTCCTCAGGGCGTTGGTGGACAGTCTGGAGGAAGCTAATAGGCCGGAGATTTTTTTCTTTCCCAGTACACTCTCCAATGTCTGGAGTCATGTTCAACGTTGACACTGGAGATTATTTTATACTTACTTGTATATTGTTTGTTTTCTTTTTATCTATTGTTGAGCTGCTGTAACGCTGTTTTCTCTCCACTGTGAGATAAATAAAGCTATCTTATCTTATCTTATTTTGCCACAAACACTATCTTGGTGCATAAATGTATTTGCTCAGCCAAATATTCATATGGCATATTCATCCATAGCTCCAAGAAATAATTGAATTACTCCTGGGTTGAAAAGCAACAGTTTGGCACTTGATGTTTTGTTGTCCGTAAACATTCTCCTGAGGAGTTTATCGGTGAAGTATTCCTTTTATGTCTGTAAAATGGCACTCACTGTCAAATCAGATATGTCATATATGTCAAACCCCCCCCCCCCCCCCCCCCCCCAGATGATGACAAAATCAAGATAGCCGACAAGACTGGGCTCCATTTGGTTGACATTTTATTTCATGGTGGTAGGAACACAAGACAAAGGTCATAGAGTTAGTAATGTTCAGGTCATGCCACTCTTACTCGGTGCACTGCCCTTTGAGAAGGTTTGCGCAGTGAGACAGTAGTTTACAGAGGTCAGACATGGAGGGCCATCCTCATGTAGACATAAATAAGAAAAAGAAAATAGATTCAAAACAGTAAATAGAGGATTTATTTCTGTAAAAAGCTAAAGGGGACGTTTGCATAGGTCCCCTGGGATTTTTTTTTTGTATATGAGCATTATTACTAATATAATTATTATTATTATGCTTTACTCATTGACATTATGGGGATGAGGCTAATACACTGACTAAAGTAAGGAAACAGTTACATGGATGATGTATTTGTCACCTGCTCAGAGTCGAGGTGACGGGTTTTTAAGGCAATTCATAGTTTCCACCCGAACCATAGACTGTTATTGTCATTACTGTTCTCGAGTCCAACCAAATATACAAGAACATCTCCTGTATTAAGCGTTACCACCTGAATGGGTCAACTTTGAACAGTGCAGTAAAATAAGACCAGTCTAAGGTTTACAGAGTGAGTGCTGGAACTTGAATGTGTCTTGAGACACCAGAGAAGGGCTTCCTGCTCTGGTGTGGACACTTGATTACACACAACACAGTTACAGCTCTAGGGCTTTCCCTCCCCCATGTACATTAAGTATATCATTGAGTAGGTGAAGAGACAAGTCAGACGTGGTTCCAGTGTATATTACTAAAAACATAAACCTCCACAGATCACACATTTTGCTAAATTTACACTTAGAAACTGCAGGGCTGTACAAAAACAGTTTGCTTGATGATTAAAGAAAGGGAACAAAAGAGGATTAAAAAAAACAAACAAACAGCACAAGACCATTGATACTCAACCACAAACAGGCATGATTTTGTCTTAGAATATTGCCAAGGTTCTCATATCAAAACAAGAAATGTCTTTAAGTCAGTCAACACAGCTTATTGTAGTTCAGCAAAGAAGACTCCACTTTGCATCAGTTGAAAGTTATAGAATTCGCACTAGTAATATAAACTCATGCGTTGCTATGTTAATTTGCAAGTCGTGTAGGATTATGCATCTTTTCCCATTTTTGTGGCTGTTATGGCTTCAAAAGGTCACAACAACATCACAGTCTCTCTCTCTCAACAGCCAAAAATATAAGACTCCTCCAGGAATGTTCGAATATGAAAAGAAATTAACGCCTCAGACGGAGGTTGTTTTTTTTTAAGCATTTTGTTTAAGTTGACTGGTGTCTGACATAACATTTCCAAGAGTAGTACAGTCACTCTCTCAATGATAACATCTCTCCCTTTGCCTCCTTTTGTCTGTCCTTTTCTTCAGTCCTTGCTCTCCTTAAGGTCAGATACGGTAACAACTCTTCCCCTTATGCACCATTCAAGGTCCTGCAAAACCAACTGCTCCCAAGAAAAATAACAAACAAAGACCCAACAAAAGCTACAGGGAATGAACGAGCATAAAACATTGCTCGTCTCTGTGGTTTTTGAAATTACATGAGTGGAAATAAGACACAAATTAATCTGTTTACGTCATTGCAAAAAAAGACAAAACAAAACAGTGGCATTTTTTTCTAATTATCTAGTTTTGAGGAAACACAATGGGGAAAAAAAAAAACTTTACTAACAAAACCCCGATTCAAACCAACACTGCAGAAGTGCATGCATTTATAGTGGTCATCAATAATTCATATGCTGATTGTAAAACAGAACGCACAATAGTGGATGAGAAGCACAGTTCTCCAATGAGAACCCATCTTACATATTCACAGTCTCAGGTATTATTTATATATTCTATATTTATAACATTTATTCATGTTTATGATTAATGTCTTGACTTATGACTAATGATATGCGAGTCATTGTGGAACACAGCACTCTCTCTCTCTCTCTGCCATGTCAGCTTGCAGTGTTAGTGAGTCATATTTCAAAACTTTCTTTTCTTTTTTAGGGCGCTGTGGGGTTGATCGAGTAGTTTTGACTCTGTACTTTCTCACCGTAGCAGCTTGACTGATATTTGAAAAGTCCCATTACTTACATATAGTGGGCTGCCAGGGCTGAATACAGAGTCATGATGGTAGATGTCAGCTGGCTGCACCATTGAACAACTGCACACAGCAGCTACTGCACACACTGCATCCTGCTCTCGCGGGGAATGTATCTATATGGTCATAGGTGTGTAAGCCATGCTTGGGGAATGTGGACGATAGTGATGGCACCAAGACAAGGCAGCAGCCAATGATCACCAGCAAAGTCCACCAGTGTTCAAGTAATGGGCGAGGAAACACCGCTTTTTTGTTTCTCCTAAGTTGGCGTTTGTTTTAAAACAACAAAACTGACAATAAAATATCTCCTTTTCGCAGAGATGCCTGTTTTTTGAAAAAGAAAAAACAAACAAAAAAAAAAGACAGAAAAAGAGCCAGGCGCAGAAAAAGAAAATGAAGAACAGAGGAGCAGATTTAAAAACAAAAGAACAAAATATAAAAAACAAAAATTAAAACAACATATTAATTTCTTTCCATATAAAAAGCAATGAAAAGTATACAAAAATAGAAAATAATTACAGCAGGAGACATGAGCGCTATGGAGGGAGAGGGAGCGGGTGTCGGGAGGGTTTTCTCTTTTTTCCCATTTCTCTCATCGTTTTGTCTCTGCTGGGTTATTTGGCGGCAGAACAGTGTAGTATTTGGGGGCTGTTTAAGGCGTCCTCCACCAGGTGGAGCTCCACGCCATCCACCACCACGTCTTTGATGCAGCCAACAAAGCCGGTGCTGTAGGCCTTAGGCAACCGACGGGCCACTGCTAGCTCCTCCAGACCACCTGATGGGAGACAGAGGATAAATAAATCAGCTCCTGTGTACAGAGACGCACACGGAAGAATGACCGATGTGAGCATCACACAATCACAACGCCAATCTGAGGCGGGGTAGACTGTTACCTGCTACAGCAGCAGCTGGTTTTATGTATTTTAATGAAGGGTTGCCAGGTTGCTGAGGTTACAGAAGGTTGTTTTGACCTGTTTTGCAAACATGACAAGGGCCCAAACTCTGAGATTATAAATAGTTACATGATTTATTTTTTGCTGTGCAACAAAAGGGCCTTCACATAATGAATTAGGAAGTTGAAATGGATGCATTTACTTTTAATGTGGTGGCTCATTTGTGTAGAGTAAATGTATGCAGTATAAAGAGCAACACCCGGGGTGGAGCAGGATAAATGGAAGAGAAATTGGTCACCACATTCTCTGAGCTGTATTTTATTTAGAATAAAACACTGCGTCTTATCATACTAGGCCATTTCTGGACTTAGGTGAAATAACTTTTTAGGGTTAAACTCAACAACACATTTAGCATGATAGCAATTGATGCTGTTGGGTTTTAAAAGCACTGTGACAGCAATAACATAATGAGCTCTTGTTGGTGCTGGACTGGTTTAGATTGACTCAACAAGCAGACCTGGCAACCCTGATTACCTACGTTATTTAGCATAAAAGCAGTGTTATGTTTAGTCTTCTGTAGCACATGTTTTATTAAAGTTTTAAAGTCAAAAGTACATCTATAGATGCATTCATGACATCATGATTTTCTCAACAGAAGAAATGATACAACTCTGTGTGACCACTAAACCGAGCGTGTATGTAAAATCCATGGAGTCTGACGCTTTAAAAACCCAACACCAGGAAAAGGGTTTGGATTTCACAACAAATGAAACCTGTAAATGTGATCAAAAGACCTGAAACATATTTGTGTATAGCAGTCACTTGATTTGATTTTGACAGGTTGCATTAAAGGCTTTGACTTTTTATTTATTTATTTTAGGATAATGACACCATGGTTCTGTCATGATGAACATGACAGGATGACACTTTATTTGTCAAACCACTGTGATCAAAGAGGAAGGATTCCTGCTGGAAACTACGCCGATGAAGATGAGGGAAAGATTATTCTATTATGTAGACTTGTAGCAAAAACTGACCCTTTACAGTATCTGTGAACCAGATATAAGCCGACTCAATTGTGTCAATATTAATAAGTCAAAAACGTTCTTTTTTCAGATGAAAATATCATGGATTTGTGCTTCACTTACTCCTCCATTTCAATTCACCCAAGCCCACCTTTATTTCTTTTCGTTTTTTTCAATTTAATTCTTTTTGGAGACTTGATGACCTAATTGCAGGGTGTGTGATTCTCATTTTCTTTCTTGATAGTGTTTTGAGCTACTATTTGAGCCAGGACACCCAAAGTAGTCATTAGTGTCTTTCTCACTAAATCAGCATGAAACGTCTTTATTGCAAATTTCTAGGCTGCTGTTCCGTACGGGGAGAGAGGCTGACCCTGATTTCTGATGTGCTGCAGTTCCCACACTTTTCTTGCCTTGTGTTATTCTAACTCCTCTTCCCTGCATCCTGCATCCTGCATCCTACGTCTCCATCTTCTACATGTTTTCTGTTTCCATCAGTGAGGCTGAGACTGTTCTTGTCCCTGTCAATCTCTTTACATCCACTGTCCGTGGCCCCTATAAGCGAACTGTGTGCCTCTGAAATCAGGGACGGACGGGGCTAATTTCATACGAGTTACAGATGAATTAATGATGAACACTGAAAAGGGGATTTAAAAAGGAGAAGGGCTCTTGATGGGAGAGCTGTGTGAGGATTATATATTCTTGCTGCAGGGCTCACTCAGCACCTCTTCCACTGCACTGCCTCCCTGTGTTTACATACATTCAGAATCTGTGTGTGTCTGTACATGTTTACCTGACTGCATGACCGTGCCACCACTGTCTCAGTTGTGTGTCTCTTAAATGCCACTCAGGTTTCCTCTCCTCTTTGCCACTGTGTGCTTTGCATTTTAAAGAACCGTGTGACATTATTTCACTGCCCGTTCTCCGTGTTATTTCTTCAGAATTTTTCCACTCCTGCCGTAGCATGTGTTTCAAAGAAAGGTTTTTTCGCCTCGTTCAGGCCAAATTGAACTACAAGCACAAAGCTGTCTGAATTTGGTCATTTTCAATTCAGGAGAGCAGACAACTTTTTGAGTTAAGTAGATAGCCTTTCATTTCGACACTCAACACCTGAACATGCCTGGACATTTTTTATTTTTTCCCTTTTCCTTTCCTTTGCTTATCCTCTGCAATGCCAATGGGTTCATTGCTCATTTTCTTGCTGCTTTCTTCCAGTGGTGCAGATAGTAGAGTACTGCAGAATTACACGTATTCTGCCAACATGATGTATGGTATTTGTAGGCACATCCTCAAGTTGGACTGAGAGTTTGCTTTCTTCTTCTTATGTGAGCACCTACCCAACCACAGCGCTCCATCCGTGTCCAGCTGTGTTGCTGCCAAAGGCGATGACCCCGTTACTGCTGCCTCATTGCCGACCTGTAGAGAGCCGTCTCTGAGTGCTCTGAGGAGGAGAAAGAATCGAGACAGATGCAGTTAGAAGTTGGTCTAACACATGCGCGTCACACCGAATATGACAGTTTCATTTAATCTGAAGTATCAAGACTTCATTGCTCCACTGCCGGCACACTCAGCACTCACATAACTGCTTTTGTCTAGGGGCATTCTAAATGTGCCTGTCTACCAGCTCACGCTGTAGATGCTGTTATAGCACTGTGCATTTTAGACTGCGACATGTTATGCATTAGCACACACTTGTGACAACGGGGGTAATCTGAGCCCACTAAAGGAGGTTTCCAACAGAGTGCGTGTCATTAAAGGCAAGAGGCAAACACAGATAGCTATATAACTATGGGAGCTCCATGCCACATGCTAAGATTTACATCATCATAAACATCCAGATTTTGTCATCTTCCAGCAGCTCATGTGGCCTTCCTGTAAGCCCGAGATGAGATTTGGCCAAATCCCTGTTTGAAATGGATGCAGCAGCTTTTCGGGGATGGATTATTCTTGCCTTAAATGATGAAGCCAATCTAATCATCTTCCACACTTCCATTCTCAGCAATGTGGAAAGCAAATGTTCAGCAGTGATAAAGCAGAGATCACACTGAAAGGTATTAAGTGGGTCGTTTTCAAAGTTAAGGTTGCTCATTTGCTTTTAATGAAGAACTCCATTAGTGTGACATCTCAGTGTAACAAAACAAGTGCGGCATTAGTGTGTGCTAAAACCTGTGCCACTGTGATTATAAGTTATTTATTTATGTTTCTATTGTATACAAAAAGAGTTCCTGTTTGAATTTCATTAATAGTATCTTCATTATTACTTTAGTTGGTGACATGCTCATATGCTGCATCCTCCTTGATTAAATTATGATTAATACAATTTCCACACAGCAAACCTGACAACTGTGATATAATACAAACACAACATCCCCCTCATGGACATCATTTCTGGTCTTGCAGCCATGAAGAAGCTCCTTGCATCTGTCAGCTGGTAGACTCTACCATTCTTACATCATTATATATTGAACATATTTTCAGGTTGTGGGACTCTCTGAAGGTTTACAATGGGATTTAGGCTGCTGCTTGTGTGCTTTGAGTCACTGTCCTACTCAAACACCAAATACCTTCATATCAAACCTAGTTTTATGACACCACAAAACACAATATGCTCTAAAAGGTCATAGTAATCTGATTTCAGCATTCTATTGCTTTGCAGCCTTCACTAGCACAGGCAGCGAAGCAACCAGTAGCACGACAGAACCTCCACCATGTGTTGCTGTTATGTTCTTTGGATTTTAATTGGACTTTGATTCATTATCTACAGACAAACTGATGCACTGCATCTCCAAACAGCTCTATTGTGGTTGTATGTGTCCATTGGACACCGTCTTGAAAATATTGTGGCTAAATGATTCAAGTAAAAAAAATATCCTCGCCTTTTTGTGCCTTTCTTTCAACAATGGTGTCTTATTCTCCTTGTCCTTTACTAAATCAAACTATATATAACTATATTGTCTTTGAGGAATTCATCAAATGGGTGCAGACAATTGTATGTGTGTCTTATGATCATTGCCACACACAGAAATAAGAAGTTATGGATTAATTATAATCCTAGTCTAACTGTAAAAGCTTTCACCCGCGATCCATGACTACCTGTCATCTTCCATCTTACCTGCTGGCCTTGATGCGAATCCAGCGATTGGTGTCGACGCGCACCGAGGAGCGCAGCACCACAGGCTTGGAGCCCAAGTCATATGTCATCTGGATGTGTCCGTCCACGATGGCCAGGGCGATGTAGTCTGACCGCTCCACACCCTTCCCGCTCCACAGCACCAGGCCCTGGGTTGCCTCTGTCCGGATGCTCAGCTCAAACTTGTTAACCAGCAGAGCTTTCTCACTAGGAGAACAGAGAACACACGCGTTAGCTTGTGGTCAAAATCATCAAAACCACACACCTCAGTCGGTCGCTTGTGCCATCTGAATATGTGAAGCAAGGGACTTCTGCTGTTGTCTCAAGGATACAGTACAAACGACTCAAGCATTACACATGGCTATGTTTTACTTGCACAGATAGCCAGACAGCTTGGTGGCTTGAGCTCCACAGCCTCATAATAACAGTACTGTGACGAGTTTTCAGGAGATTCCTGAGGCAGAATGGCAAAGGTTTGGATTTTTCGGCTTTACAATATCCTATTGAGCCGGAGCTGCAATGCTGCTCCGCGTTGCTTTGTGTTTGTGTTGAATGCGTTGTGTTTGAGCTCCAGTCTTCCAGTTCCTCCTTTGGAGGCACTGTGCATCATTGTCACTGATTTGTGAAGAAAATACACACCTCTATTGTACACCACCGCACATCCTTTGCTGCATACAAACAAGGTTGAAGCTTTTAAAGTCCCCCTGTTGAGTCCAGCAGAGATACAGTAGACTTGGAAGAATTATACCTTTAATTTGCACGTGTTTTGTGTATTTTTGCAATTGTGTGTCATCAATCAGCATCTGTGCAACTGTCTGCACAACTGCCAAATGGATCTACGTCCACATTATTCACAGAGTATTAAAGCACAAAGACATAAACAGGGTGAAAACACAAACGACAGAGAGCCAGTGACACACAGATTAAAAGAAAATATCAAAAACAGCAGCGAAGAGCGGTAGATTAGACAAGACAGACAAGACAAAGGATTCAGGGCAGCAAGCAGAGACACTCACGGGAACACAAACAAGCCAGGATATTGAAGGGGATAAGGAGAAATTCAGTCCGGCACTTAAGCTGTAATGAGGCTTAAATGCCTAAGTATTTACATTTAAAAGTGAGTGGTAATAAAATAAGGAAGCAATGGAGTGATATTAAACTGTTGGCCTAAGGCAATGTAACTTTGACAGCTCAGACCAACAACAGTCCCATTTCACCTCAGCAGAAAGAATTCTGAATCACATTTTATTCCCTGCAACAAAAACATGCTCAGGTTGGAAACTTCAACCTCCTTCATTAACTGAATCTGCTGAGGTAAACGGGAACAACAAAAAGGAAAGAGTATGATTTAAGAGCTTCACATTCATTTTTTTTTTCTACAGTGAGAAAAAACCCCACAAACAGCTCAGTGAACCCTCTCCTGGCAAACCCTCAAAGAGCTTACAGGCCCCAATAAATCTCCATCACAGCAGCTTGTCAGTGATAAGGTTAAGGTTATTAAAAGTGCTGAATATATCATGAATAAAAACAGCGCAGCACTGAAAACAGTATATACACCTACATCTACCTGGTGTGTTGCTATTTCCTACTGTAAATAGATGAATTTTATCTCCTTCATGTATTGTAATTCTCAGCAGGCTTCTTAAATGGCAGTGCTCCTTTTAAACTCTAGGTGGCAGTAGTAGTAAGAATAATAAAAAAAACCACCAGGGAGGACATTTAGTGGAAATAGGCTGCAGCTCTGACTGGTTTTTGTGCTGTTATCAGAGCTCTGAACTTCAGTATTAATTGAAGCATGTGCAGCGGGATTTTTGTGACTCGTATTAGTAAAGCTATCTCAATAATGGAAACAATGTTGTCTCTGCAGAGGAGAATTTAGTCCTGTGAGAGGTCAGGGAGGGGTTGTCTTGAGAGAGACAGAGAGAGAGAGAGAGAGAGAGAGAGAGAGAGAGAGAAGCGAGAGGATGGCACCAATTTCTAAAAGCTTTGAGAGACTCACCTCTGGTCAGATGGGTTCTCCAGAGACTCGGGACTTAAGGGAGCAGGGGAGAAAGTCAACGGCATGCAGTGTAAGCGCAAGAGGCCAGCGGGAAAGAAGGAAAGAGGGGAAGGGGAGGGGAGAACGATTTTGTGAGCTCACGGCTGTGACTCACAGAGATCTTATCTGCTCTATCACAGTATCAACCTTGTCAGGGGTCAATAAGAACTGTTGTGTGATCATCGGAAGCATGTAGCTTAGCCCTGATCACAGCACATCCATAAAAAAAGCTCTCAATGGAACCACTTGGATCAGGATGGATGATTAATGCACCAAAATGCCCTGGGATCCAGCATTTTTTACAAACATAGATATATATATAAAGTAAGCATCAAGATTTAGTACATTCATGGTCAGTGTCCACACGAGTATGAAGCCACTTGCAATTATTGAAGAACGCCTTCACATTTATGGTGCAGCACACCACAGTGCAGCAGCAATTACCTTCTGTCTATAGATGAAAGCGGTGAATGAGAAAAACGGGAAATTGTCAAAAAAAAAAAAAGGGGGTCAAGCTCCGCATCAGTTGAGAGTCATGGCCAGTTATGATTTGTCACTGAAATAATGGGGCTTGAGCAAATCGACCTGAGCTTTCAGATGTGGGCAGAGAGATGAAGGAAGGGTTACCGAAGGGGGCTTAAAATAGTAAAGGAAACATTAACCTAAGGAGGAGTGGTTAACACTTAGGCCTCACCCAGCTCTTAATGGCCTCTGGAGAAATGTGTTCATTTTCTTCACAAAATCAAATCACGCCGAATCGATCGTCCTTCAAAATGTTGCACCGTGGTTCAGGATTGCTTAGATTCATGCGTATTTTGACTCTCAGTAAATGTTACATCCATTTAACTTCTGACAGTCTGGCCGCGAGGACCACTGTCCCCTCCCGCTAAGTGAGATTGATGCCCATGGCTACACACCGCAGAGAGATCTCAATTGGAGGTCTCATCTACAAAGGGAGACAAATCTGTGATTAACAAGTCACTGCCTCTCTGTGTGACCTACTCTGCAATTATTCACAATTACAGTTAGATACTTGGCAAAAACAAAATGGCAGGGGCTTTAGTATGGACTGGAATGCTGGGCTGAAGCCAGTCAGCTTTAAGTTAGCTGCTTCTGGGATTTTGCTTCTGGGATTTTTTTTTTTTTTTTTTTAACTGACCAGGCTAATGAGCAGGATGAAAAACCCTTAATAAGTAAGTCATGACCGAGGGCTTCCCCAAGCAGAAACTAAGCTACGGAGTATTTAGTATATCCTCCTTATACACTTTTCAAGGGGCCTCATTCATTTCCGCGTAGCAGATAATGCCATTCAGTGTAAAGTGCATGGCAATTCATTTTGTTTATGAACGAGTTACGACCATGCATAAAATATTGCACATTCTTAGTACAGCAATTCATTTTTGTCTTGGGGTGAGCACAATGCTTATCATGCACTCATGCATGCTTCACGTTGCACTGGGTAAAAGAAGAAAGGTTATAATGATGCTGCAAAAATGTCTTTCAAATAATGAAATCTGTTAAATTAAAGTATGGCCATGGAGCTTGGATGTAAGATATGACTTCAAGATTCGGAAAAAGATGGTCTTTGTGTGGAAATTATAGCTGGAAACTGAATGTACTGGAATCTCTTCAGTTGGGTTAACTATCAAAAAATGGCTTTGTTGTTGCTGTTAGTTGGTCTTGATTTGAACCTGGGCAAATGCCCATTCATAAAAGTCTACTTACTCTGGGATCTCATTGGTCAGTTGGCTTGAATGAAAAGGAAAGACAGTGAAGGACATTTATAGGAGACAAGACATGTGCAGACAAAGACAAGTGAAGTCGCTGGTCAGATCACAGAACAGAACGACAAGGACACACAGAGGGACACACACACACACACACACATGAAACAGTTCTCAAGATTCTTGTCTCTGAGTGAGTGTGACTTGAGTGTGATGATCTGCAAGCCATGGCCCAGTTTTTCACACTTGTGTGTTTTGTGTGAAGAGCTGTGAGACAAAGATACAGAGCCATATGCTTGTTGTCTTTTCAGGTTTGTCACAAACATTTTTAGTTGATGCCAACCTGAACGCACACTGTTGCCAACCTCGTGGATGGATGGAAGAGTGAAAATGTCTCATCAGCTGCCAACATGGACATGATTTGTTGTTTTTCTCCAGCAACCATTTTATACTTGAAAGTGTCACAGGCGTTTTGTTTTCAGAGGCCAGCTTTGAGGAGTCATACAGTCCTATACACTTTCAAAGTTGGATAAAAAGTTTAAAAACTGCATATGCACTTTTTGTTTAGAGTCAGCTAAGCAGTGGAGTACAGAGTGAACTGAGCATGCTCAGGGCAAAACTAAGAGTGTTAACCGCCTTGCTAATTAGTGAAACACTGTCAAGAAAGGAGCAGGACAGCTACACACACAAGGGACGAGCTATTAGCCAAGCGCCTAGTTCACCCCGAAGCCCAGGCACTGATGATATCATCAACACTGTCATCACAGCTCACCAAGGGAGTGGATGGATAGACAGAGGGGCTATTTGGCTAATAGCCATTACAAAGGAGACATTAGATGAAGCTGAATAGATGAGGATGTTCCCCTTATCCTCTTCCCTACCTCTTTGTAACAGCATTGTGATACTCTATGAATGTCCGCCCGTCAAAGGCGATGGCCTCGGTCTCTCCAGCAGACTTCTCGTAGATGGCTGTGAAGAAGGGGGCAGGGAGAGGGAGAGAGGATGAGATCATCGCAATCAATAAGACTGAGGGTTCAGTTATCCGAGCTGAAGGTAATGGAGTGCTCGGAAACAGGGGAAGGGTGGAAGGGTTGGGGCTTTTGTACTTTTAATTAAAGTGAAAGGCACAGCCGGCCACGTGCACAAGGTTAATGGCAAAGGCAGGCACTGAGTATGTAAGACAGATCAGACCAGACTGAGCATGTGTCTGCGTCTGAGTAACATGATGATGATGAAAGGGACATGCAACTCTTGAAAAGAGAATTTCATGAATATTCATATGACACATTTCATAATTTTCACAACTGCCGCCTTTGTTTAAAATCAATACATAATAACCCTAACATAAAAGAGGTTCATACGTCTTATATCACGTAGTGTTATTACCTTTCCTAGACAGAAAACCTTAAATAAAAATAAACAACACAAGAGGCTTTACAGAAAAGCTACCTACTAGTTCACCATCCAGTGAAACAAGCCAAGAACAGGCTGTATTACATTAAGCATCAGCGATTCAGTCCCACTCATGCTATGCTTTAAAAGCAGCCAAAATGCTGCCAGGTATCCTTTTGAAGTAAAACCAAATAACATTGAATGAGAAAATAGAACTGTTACAATGACAGACTGCAATTGCCCACCGCCATTTTAAGGTAATCTCAAGCCAACAAGTAGTGTTAGCCTTTGGCTCACACACAGACCAGTCTGTACAGTATTACAGACTCTTTACAAATGTTTTAACGCATCATAAACTCAATGCAGCTCATTGGCTTGTAGTGTGCTAAAGACTAACATGTTCAGATAGACAATAATAAAGATGATATTGATGACTCACTGTTCTGACAGTGTCCCCCTGAGAATCCATTGAGACAAACACACTCATAGGTGTCCAGCTGGGGACTGCAGAGCCCACCGTTGTGGCAGGGCTCCTGAGAGCACGGGTGGTCCTGGAACATGGCTATGTTGCTGGCGTGCAGGGCGTTCTCCTCTCTGAGAATGGGCGTTCCCATAAGTATGATCTATGAGCAGAAAACACCCGGTTAAAGAGGCCTCCTGTGCTTTTGCACACAAACACTCTAAAGGTCATATTACTATTTGTCAGCTTAGGAAAACAGCTGTGTAATGTCATCTGTGGGAGTTTTATCATCCCCAAGAAAACATGATGACCTCTACCATGTCATCAAGAGCTATTTGCCAGTCACTGAGAGTTTGGTCAGATTTAGTATTTGATTCTAAATGTGCTAAATCCCGATTTGTGCACACACATATAATTTAGCTTAGCATGGCATGCCATATATCTAACATTATAGTAAATATATCCTTCATACTGTAGTAAAGCTAATAATATGATAGTAGATCTGAAATAAATAAGTAAGTACATAAATAAATAAATAAATAAACAAATACACAAATAAATAAATAAACAAATACAGTTAGAATGTTAAGTTTAAAAAACAAACTAGATTTCCCTACATGTATTTATATAAAAAAAAAACTATAACATAATACTACTATTTCTTTCTATGGTTGAGTTAGTGACTATTGTTTTTATATCTAATGATCTATATTTCACTGCTTTTCAGAGGAAAGCGTTTGAACATGAATGACACACAATCAACATACATGAAAAACAGCACAAAAATGATCCATTAATACAACACACATGTAAAACAGTATATTAAACTGATAATGCATACCATCCTCCTCATAATTAACTATTCATTATGAGCCAAGCACGACAAACGGCACATTTAGCTTTTGATTTGCTAGAAACTGTCGAGGGAAACTTTGTCGCCGAAAACTAATGACAAGTTTGCATAAACAGACACATCCTGCCTTTGTTCTGCCGAGTTATTTTTGACAATCAGAGACGAGCTATTTGTTGGCAAGTGGAGGGAAAAAAAACGGGAGGGCTGTCAGGGAAATATCTGAAAACAGCAAAAATAGAGGGACTTCAAGTGTCTATTCTATTATTAGTGCATGCTAATCCAAATGAGCAGAGCCACTGCCCGTCACAGTGGGCACTTATAATGGAAAATTACTAATGTGAGGGTCTGTATTGTGACAGCTGTACAGCTAAGAACTTATCATTTGACTTTGCCTCTGTATCTCTGCGGTGCCAAGGGCCCTGAGTCATTAAAGTAGCATTCTGTATTCACATTAGCATAATAAATTAACAGAAGTCTTGTAAACACATACCTTTTGGATTGTTCCCTTGAATCCATCCGTGAGAGCAGCTGCCCGTGCCAGTCGGCTGTAATCAGGTGCTCCCCCAACGAATAGTGACTCTTTCAGGTTAAGGTCTACATGCAGGTTCTGATGAGACAGGACACTAAGTTTTTCAAACAGTCAAACTTGAGCAATGTTGATAAAAGCTCTACATACTTTGTTTTTCGTATATTTTCATACCTAATCTATTCAGCCCATAATGGTTTACGGTGTATTTTAGTTACTTTGTGTCCAGGGAGCCTGACAATTTTTTGTATCCTTTTAACTGAGATAATCAAGAGTGAGATTCATATGCTACACCACCGCATAGAATGTAACATTAAAAAGGATTTATCCATACTGTAATAAACTGTTGACAGTGTTAACTGTTTTCTCTCTCTTGCCATCCTTCCATTTCAATAGACTTGATACATTACAATATAATTGAATCTATGTTTCTCAGAGAGAGTGGTCAATTATCCTCTATCAGTAAGACATAAAACAGGAGACTACAAAGGGAAACCAGGAGCAGGCTGGACTTGAGATATGAAAGGTTCTTCATAGACATTTCTAATGAATAGCTGATTATAAGCACCGACCTTTCAAAGAGTTGAGTGTGGCGCCACATTAATTGCAATTCATTTGCGTGACAGATGGCTATGAAATTCAATTCTTTCTACCAAACCTTTGGGACAATTGCTTTACATCAGCAAGTTGCCACATTTTCCCTTTTGCATGGCCGAACTGAACCAAGGAAGGAATTAATGATCTTTATTTTATGTAGGGCAGTAATTGCCAGAGGGGTAAAGAGTTAATTGCTGGAAAAATGACGGAAGGGGGCAAATATAAACAGGGTTTGTGCAGGCGAGGTGGCACTACAGTAGCCTGGTTTTTATTGAGGATGGGATTTGAAGTGCAGGAGGCAGCGGTGCTTGGCTGAAGCCTGGGGCTCTGTCGCTGCACCTTGAACCACTTCCAACTGAGAGAGGGTGGGGACCTTCGCTAAAGCTGCAGAACTTAGTTATGACTGTTGCTGCCTCTAAACATACCCAAAAGTTGTGATGGACTGATTGCTCTGCAACACTCACTCACTCACTGGACCTGCTTAAAGCTGCAGTGTGTGATTTGTATTGTCATTGATGTTATTATTCTGCCTCTGTTTAATCTGCATGGACAGGCACAATGTAACATTATTTGTACGCTACATCTTCATCTAAAAAGGGGCTCGGTCCAGTAGTACTCACAGACCTGACTGAGGGAGCGTTGGTGTGTATATACCGGCAGTGCAGGGGTGGGTGGAGGCAAGAAGTGTTGATCTCATCAACAGTAGAAGCACTTAAACTTTTTTGTGTGATTTCAGTCATACTCCATCCTTTTTGCAGCTGTCTCGCTTTACTATGACAGTGTTGCTGTTGCCTCTGTCTGTCTTGACATAAAACTAATCACTTCCTGTGTGCAGCACAGACTAAAACAACACACAGGATTTAACCCCCTCTATAATGAGAAACACAGAGACAGTTGTCTAGGGTTGATGAGCATAATCAGCATTGTGTCAACTCATTGTTTATATTTATATTTAAAAGCTACTTGTATCACCTGTTTTGTGAGGTAAGACTTTAACTTTACACTTGTATGCCTCTAAAATGAGATTTCATGCAATGAAATGATGCGTGACGGTCTGTTTTGTCTCAAACAGGTAATATTCTGCATTTGGTGAAGGAAGGTGGCTGCTTCCATGGAGTGAGTCTTGCTTGGTAATGTTCAGTGAGTGTTGTTTGTGTTATGGGCGAGTGTGGGTGGGTGAGCAACTTCACAAAATTATAAAAAATCGTTCCTGATTGCAAAAGAAGTGAGAGCAGATGACAAAAGAACAGCCCAGCTTGGCTTGGCACCTCACGCTCTCCTGCAGTGTATTTCTTCCCCTTCACTCTCACTTTCTGTGTCTTCGCTCTCACTTTTGGACAGCCACGCAGTGCTGGCGTGATATCTCCGCCTACACCAGACTAATGAAGACATTTCTTTGTTGCTAAAAACAATGGCCGTCACAAAGATGACTGCCTTCTTTCGTTCTTCCCTCCCCCTTCCACCCCCACAGCAGATGGAGCAAGGTGAAAGCCAAACCGTGTTGTTTAAGAGCATCTCTACTTCAGTGCTGTATGTGTGCATGTGTGTATATGGGCTTATGAAAATGTTTTCTACAGAGCTGGCACCTTTAGAGCTGCCTGTCGCTCTGCAGAAGTACCTTTTTTTCTGTGCGGTTGTGTGTGAAATGAGAGTGAGAGGACGTCATGAATGACTCAAATGAAATATGGGCTAAGGTGTGTCTCATTACCTTACGTGATTTCTTATTTCCAGACAGCACATCATAGATAAGGACAGAAAATAGGGAGGAAGAGAGTTATTAGGGGAATACTATAAGTGACTGTGGAGAAAGGCATGCTGAGGTATAGCAGGCAAGTGCAAAAATACACACGCAACGCACGTGTGGGAGCAGTAGACCTAACCTAAGTAGCTGCAGTGTAGCACAAATATGTGATATAAGTACATTGAAAACATGCAAACAACCCACTTTTCTGCACATGCACCTTTGCATTATGTAATATACACACATACACCCGCAGAGCTGTGCAAGTGTCTGTTTACATTTGAGAGAGTAAATGCAAATGACTTTGCATGAAGCAGATGGTGTCATGAAGAAAAGATGAAAAGACTGTGACTGAGGCCACATCATCCTCAAATACAGACTGCTGCCATTCAGTGAGAGGTGAAGTACATATTTATTTCTCCTGTCTGTGCAGTATGTGCCTCTGACAGTATGTGCAGGATTAAAAAAAATCCCTGACAGGGATTTATATATATATGTAAATGTACATATACATATACATAAATATCTCCATAGGCCTGGATGTGTGAGACCATCTTTGTTATTCTATGGGCTTCTCTGAGTAAAGCAATCTATAACATCCTCAGATGCGAAAATTACCTGAGAGCCACACTCGATGGTGTACTGAGCTCCATAACTAGTCTCAACTCATCCCTTCTGCCCTCCTCATCCTTGCTTTTGCCTTGCCCTCTCTAATAATAAGATTTTCCTCCTCTGCTACTGGAGTAAAATACAATTACCAAGTGGACGACTGAAGGCAGTGGGGACAGCAGTGCTAGAAAAAAAAAGAGCCCTGCCCGACAATGGTGTTCATAATCACAAATTAATAATAACATTGTTTAATATAATTGGATGATTTACAGGCTTATCAAACTATTAGATCACCTTCAAAGCATATACCTGCTTTTATTGGGCTCGACGTGGAGCTGAAGCGTTTCATTACGCTATTCCTGCTGCAGCTATCTCTTTTATCTGCCTCTGCCTCAGATGCCACCTAAAAGCCTGCATTTATAAGATGGACTGTAGACCATCAGTGCAAGCTGCTTTACTGATGTTTTATCAAGTTTTATCTCCAACATGTCAGCAGGGTGAGAGGTTTTTCTTATTAAGTGGACTTACAGGACTTGCAAAATTAAGACAGGTCGTCAAACTGCTCCTCTACATCTTTCACCACATTGGATGTGGGGAGACAGTGGTATATTTAAAGTGAAGTGGTGTGGAAAACCTCCAAAAAGTTTTCTCAAGTCAGTTGTGCCTGGAGTAGCAAGTTAAATGAATTTAAGAAGGGCAGCACTAAAGACAGAGGCTGTGGCGATTATGGCAGCATGTAGACAATCAAACATATACAGTATGTACACAACAAGCCAGACTAGTCTAGCACAATGACCACAATAACTGCTATTTCTTACCGGTGCCTCTCCTCGGACAGGGTCCTTCTTGTTCACCATGATCTCTCCTTTGCGGTTGGAGCGCTCCAGGTTGATGGTGTTCCACACATTCAGTCTAATTGCTTCTTTACTCCTAAATCGCGCACAGGCATTAATGTGAATCGTATATTTAAAGGCAAAGGCCCATTAAAACCTTGTTGCTATTGTGTATATTCGATGTATTTAATTCACTGTACTTCTTGGACATGCTCACCTGATGATAGCGGGGCCCTTGCCCAGGTCATAGCGGAACTCCAGGATCCCATTGTTGAGCGATAGAGAGATGAAATCTCCTTTTCCATCCGATTTTTGGCCGTTGTAGAAGATCACGCCATTGGAGTCATTGGCCATTAGAACCACTGTCATGCTGACCTTTTGACTATAGTCACAGAAAAGCCAAGTCAGTATAAATAAGATACGCTTATTTCTAACATATACCACAATAATAGAACAAAGTATGCTTGGTGCACTGGTATACTGTCTATATGAAAATTAGGTACAGCTACTGCGTTCCACATGCTTAAGCGAATATAACATTATTTGTGTAACCCTCATTGTAAATTCAGCTCAGGCTTAAAGAAGGAGCACTGCCTTGGGCACAGTACAAGCGCTATGAAAACAACACACTGACACTGCACAAGACTCGTATGTATGTATGTACACACTTTTCATGCAGAGACATTTTTACTTACCGCAGATCATGCCCGTAGAGATGGAGCCCTTTTAGCTCCAGGTATGAGTCTCCATTGAACTGTGGCATGTAAGCTCCTCTTCTTTCAGCCACTGCAAAAAAAACAAAGAGACTGTGTTCACCCTCAGGTCCCATCTTTGGTGCTGACAGAATCAAAATTCAAGTACAGTCAGTATATCTTCTAGGGATCCATTGGCATTATGGAAAGAGACAGATTTGTGTTAGCGTTTGGGATTTAGACTTTCTCTTGACTATTGAGTAAATGAAAAAAATAAAAAACATTACCCCTTATGCCAGACTGATTATACAACCTGCCACGATATGACAAAGAACCTCTGGAGACATGTAGAGTTTAAAACCACAGCTGGGACCCATGACATAATGCAGCCATTGTATCTTTGGCAGGGCTTTTTACAGATTCATCTCTTTGTAACAGGTCTATGTGTGCCTGTCCCTTTCTGGCTTTTCTGGCTGTCTTGGGTGATTAGAACAGGCTCAGTGTCATCCCTCCTACAAGTGGCTTGACATTAAAAAATCATTCAAGTGTCACCTGGGGTTATGTGCTCATGGTGTTTGCAAAAACATTATTCAGAGCCATGTGTGCCTAACTAGATGCAAACGCACACATCTACAGACACAAACTAACACTCAAACTGACAAACGTACCTACGCATCCTGCAAGGAAGCTTTTATTTGTAATTGGCTGGGATTAGCTGAGTCGAGACAGGATGGCAGACGGAGACGAGGAAGCTAATTAGCTATTTTGCAGAAGACTGCTAATGATGATGGCGCGCAACATGGAGGAGAGGAATTGTGCACTAACCTATTAAAGTAATATATCTGCTCACACAGTGGCTTCTTATAGGGGAGTATGAAGGGAGTGTGTGTCTAAGTTACACTCTGAGCTCAAAATAAAACCTCAGCGATCGATAAGTCACCAGAGGTCAACGCATCGGGAAGAGAGAGTGACCAGCAAAACCCACAAGATGAATGAGGAGTCGATATTGGTGAAAAGTTGAACTTCACTCAAAAAAAAGGTGCTGTTGCAGCTATTGCTGAGGTGAGTAAGGAGACTTTGACATTTACTCATTTAGAGGATGCTTTTATCTAAAGTGACTTACAACTCAGGGACACTCAACACTCAGCCTCAGTGCAGAAGAAGACCTTCAAATAAGTGCAAAATCTGTTCAAAAAGTTTAAGTGCAGGAGATCGAGGAAAAAAGAAGCCAGAGGAAATGTACCAATGGGCATGTTAGTGTGTTTGAGGTGTTAGGAGAAGAGTTGCTCTCAGGAGCGATGCCTTCTCAAGAGATTCTTGAACAGAGAGAGGGACAATCCTGCTCTAGGTGATGTTTAAATGTGATGTTACTTTATAAGATCTTGCTATTTTATATATATTAAAGCAAATATAAAAAAATAAAGAGATCTGCCTGTTAAAAATGGCTGCAATCAAAGTTGGTCACTGGCTTAATTCAGCTTCATGGAGGAATATAAAACAGTGTTGAAATTCAAACTCTCCCCTGCAGTTGATTTTGTTCGGTCGACTTGCGGTAATTTAAGTAATCCTGTTTTCATCACTAAACTGTAATTATTTACACTATCACAGAGTAAAAGCACTGATAAAAATAAGCTATTCAGTTTTATTGGAATATAGTGAACTACACTGATGAACTCTGGCAGAATTGAAATGAAAGCACACCTCAGCTACACCCATGTACACACACTTTCTATTCTGACTAATTCACCTTCAGGCGTCTGTTGAGTGGACTCTAAGCTACCTGTCTTTTTAGCTGTTCTCAGTGCAAAGTCCTCCTCAAAGTCTGTGTCCGCCTGGCTACAGCCTTATCTCTGAGCTCCTGTCTGACACTCTGGCTGAGTGACGCTCCTATTAATCATCACGGGCGGGGAGGACTGATGCGATTAGTCATCTCATTGATTCCTGAGAAAAAAATGGTCTTTTGGAATGGGAGATGCTCTCACTCACAAAACATTGATTTTGGTTCACCTCAATTTACTTGGATCACCCCTTTGACTGAGACTCAGGGCTTAGAAGGAGGGTATTCCCATCTGGCACTTTGAAATTCCCAGCAGTACAGCGGGTGCATGCTTCTTTTTTGTTATAATACTGTACATGTGCAAGTATATTCTCTTTCATTCGCAGCTGCAGAAACTCATGACAACATCTACAAAGGTGGGGAGTGAAGAAACACAGGTAGCATTCACTGCCAAAGGTGCTAATTATGAACTTTACCAGCAGCTGAGCTCTGCTCTGTTCTGTTCCCCAGTTGTGGCTTGGTTCTGCCATGTTTGCAGCTGAGTAGCAACAAACATGTTTGAACATAACACCTGTGGAAGGGAGGGGAGAAAGGCTGCTGCCTGGCTGCCACTTAACCACTAACAAGCCTAGCTGGGTCAATGTAGCGGAGGGCCCGACGGGGCCAATCATCTACCTCAGTTCTGCATGAACCTCCTCCAACTCACCAATCCCATTGCCCCAAAGGAACAACCATCTCCCTTATGCTTTTGATCTCCCTTCTTTGATTCACTATGGACAGAAATGTCACAGAGTGGAAAGAAAAGGGGAGGAAGAAAGGCTAAAAGGCAGATTGTACTGCAGCTGACGCCACACCAAAAACGGGTGCTTTTTCATCAGCAAGAGAAAAGCAACAGAGGCACAAGGTAACAAGGTTTATCCCAGAATATGCAGTCATTAGTCAGATTACCTTTTTCACAGTGCCTTCCTTCACGCCCCATGGGACACTCGCATTTATAGCCTCCCTCTGGCAGCGCCTGGCACTGGGAGGATGGATGGCACCGGTTTGGCTCGCATGGGTCTTGGACATCAGCACAAGTTGGACCTGGACACACACAAAAATCCATAATGAGAAAATTGCTGGTGATAATCAAAAAACCTTGCATTTTCAAACAAGGGGGGAGGTGGGGGAGCGGTATGAGGGTTTCCTCCATAATAGAGTTCATTTTCTAATAGGATCTGAAAATATTAGACATTCAGATTAAACAGTATAGAAGCCTCCCTGCCATGTGGCCGTGTTCTTGGGCCAACACTGACTGTGGGAAAGGCTCGAGATCATCTGGTGGGTGATGGTTTTGCACTCTGCCTCAGCCCCATCTAAAGTCACCCATCATTACTTCAGCAGTCAGAGCCTGTGGTGAGAAGAACACTGTAATGAACCTCATCCCTGCTGAGCTCAAACCCCCCCCCCCCTTTCCCCCCTCACTGTCTTTTATCCGTTCTCACTACTTCTCCAACACAACTTTTTTTTCACATCATTTCCTCCTCTTCCGCCATTTTAACTGTTAATGTGCCTCCCACCTCAACTCCTCACCTCCCTTATTCATCCGACATCCTGACAACAACAGTGTTTGACCATTTATTCTCTCTTTCTCTGTCTTTTCTCTCACTCTTAGTGTGATCAGTCGCTCCCTCCTACACTGGCAACTTGGCCAATTTCTAAATTGACATGATGACAAAATTACCATGACTATGATTTGGAAGGCAATGATCCAAATCTCATTATCACCATTTATTGTCCACAGTGCTGCAAACTCAAGTTTGATCACACTTCACAGTGGAGGGCTATCTTTACTTCGTCTCAGGCTTCTCAGTAACAACAAACCATTAAAGTACCAACTATATGAAAGGTAGTAAGAGTGCAACATGATGCTATATTGATCCACATTTTACCTTCAAGGAAAACTGCTCCTTTGGGAAAATGTTCTCCCTAACCACTGAGATGTTGGAGAATAAAATCCTTTACTCCTCAAGCACTAAAGCTAACTCTGACAATTTATTTGGTGCTGGTATGAAACTTTCTGCAGTAACTGCAGTACAGGGAGGAGCACGCTTGGCTGGGCCCCGATGGTGTCTGGTCTTAACTATTTTCTCTGAAAGTTGCTTGTTATTCGGCATCTGCTGGAGGGAGAAAAGGAAAAGGAAGGGATGTGGAAGGAGAGACAGGCCAAAGGCCAATCACTTTTGATGAAAATGTCTGTTTTCTGTAGCGCTTGAACATTTAATATCTCATTTCTGCATTAGACACCCAGATATGATGGTGTTGGTGTTTCTTTGTGTCTACCAGTGCTGGGGGTACGAGTTACACTATACTGTCAGGCTTTGCTAGGGTATGTGAGTCATGCATGTCACAGTGAATCCCCGGAGAGACGGCAAAGCAGAGATATAAACAAAAATGTTTAAATGCATAGAGCTTTCCTCAGCAGGGAGTTGTTGTCTCATTTGGTTCCCGTGTGTGTTCGACTTTACAGGAAGAGCTTTGGTGGTACAATGCACCGCAAATGACAATGAGCGACAATCATTGTGAGCCATCAGTGACAAACACACACAATAAAACAAAAAAAAGACAATACACTGGCTAATTACTGAATATTTCCTTTCTCATGTGCTGGAGATGTGTATAAAAGAATGCATAAATGTTACATATAATATTTTTAAGGGCAAAGAGGAAGAAAAGTCTGAAAAGTAGATATGGACAGGACATATTTTCTACTTAGTTTCCCACACACACTCGAATAAACTTCCATAAATAAAATAAAATAAAAAGTACCATGACTGGGAAACCAACCCAGATTGACATTAAGGAAAACCACTGAACTTCTTACCCCAGAATCCTTTGCTGCACTTGCAGTACATCTCGGCCTCCTTCACCTGGCATGCAGCACTGTTCTTACAGGGATTTGGCAGACAGGGGTTGTTGCCACATTCACCCACACCACTGCCGTACAGAATGTGATCACCATTCTCTTGCAAGTTGAGCACTCGGTTGTTGACATCCAGCAATCGGATGCAGCCCACCAAACCTGTGGCCACCGCTGTCCTTTCTCTTACACTGAGGATAAAACGAGACATGGTGAGAGTGGTCTTACACATGTACCATCACAACTATCACAATGATAATGGATAACACTGAACTTAAGGTTAGAAGATGCTTTATGCCTTCTATTATTGCTGAGTGTAATGAAATAATAAGCCTCAGTTAATGACACTAAAGGATGGTGTTTCGTTCAGTTTGTTTTCAGTTATTGGTGGATCAGTATTTAATTACAGCACTAGCACTATGACTGCTTACAGTATACTGAGGTGACTCCGTACAACTACACAAATTACCTTAAGAGCATTTTGTTTAACAATTAGTTCACCTCCCAGACCTTCTAATCAAATCTAAAGCAAAGGCAATTGGCAGTGTTACGATGGCAAGTGGAATAACAACTGCCCTTATCAACAACAAGTGTGTAACATGTTTTAGTCAAGGTCGAAATCCAAAAACAAATTTACAGGGATAATTGGGACGAGGTAGTGACATAATATATCTTTGGTAAAAAAATAAATAAAACCAATTAAGTTCAGTTTGAAACAAGTGAAATACTTAATTCAATAAACAAATACAAACTGAAGATTATTAGAGTTAATAGAAGCTGCAGTTGATGGATTTCCTGCCTTGATTATAGTCATAATAATGTGTAACTGTACATGTAAGGTACTTACTCCTGCTTCATTTCCCCGGGCACTCCTCCAATGAATAGGTTGGTGTCCAGGTTAAGGCCCTCTGTGCCATGTGGGCTCTGGCCCTCGATGTGTGGCTCGTTGTCAACGCTGAGCATGGCGTTTCTGCGATTGCGAGTTACCACGAGCTGGTGCCAGCGGCCCTGACTGATTTGTACTTTGCTGACCACAGTTCCTGTGCCAGAACCTGTGTTGAACCTGGGAAAAATGGTACAGAAAAGGTGTTGGATGCTCATTCAAACAGCCTCATACCTGTGTGCTTTCACACAGTTTGTTGCTCCTTTGGTCCTTTATTAAGGGTTTTAATGACCTGGAGGAAGCTGTTCATATTTCTAATAATAATTAAGCAAATCAGGCAAATACTGACTAAAAAATGTCTTTCTTGCCCTCTTTCTAAATTCAACATTTTATCAGATGGGGGTTTTTTTTGAGAGAAAGATTCTAATATCACAGAAACGAGCTGCTGTGCATGTGCACCCACACATATATGGTTGTATTACCACAACAAGATGGCAATTATCTGCCACAAATAATTAGTCCCTCTTCCCACGTCTTGGATTTACAGAACAGTGCGTGGTAATATCGCAGCTGTGCCTCTAAAATAAAGGTAGAGCTCCATTTGAACGCACAAGTGACTAATGATCTCCTTAAGTTTGCCATTGATTTTACTCTGAATAGAGAAGTCTAACGAGGCCAGGTTGGGAGGAATTTAAAGGACTTCGAGGTGTCAGAGTGAAACACACAACCCGAAGATTAAGAAAGAGGATGGTGTTTCGAATAATAGGTCTACAACACATGCTGTGCAGGTGAAGAAATGATGTTGTTTATCCAGGATATATTTTATTTATTCATTAGATTTCACTGTCGGAGAAGAGATGAATACTCTGTGTTTCCGTGGGTGTCTGATGGGAGAGTAGTCTACATTCAACAGATTTAATGAATCTTTTAGCTGCAGTTGGCTGGAGTCTAAGACGGATAATACCACTACACATCTATAGTGAACATGAAACCATTTATACAGTACACATCAGTGACTGTTTACCAAACAGGAAGGGGCTAACAAAACACGCCCGAGTTGCACTTCGGAACAATATTTCTGGAGTTTGATCCCAAAAAAATGAGGACGTCCTGATCTCTGCTGCACTGATTTTATCCATTCTTTTTTCCAGTCTTGCAAGTATCAATGATAAACACACACTAGCTAATAATCACTTGGAAGATATAAATAAAATATTAATATATAACATTATGTTATTTAAATGAAATCCCTGAAAATGAAAAACAAATTTAACCATGAAAGTCAGTTTCATCAGAATTGTGGATATAGGATATCACGTCATATAATACATAGATTCTGAAATGTCTTCAAGAAATAAGCATTTTTACATTCACCAGACAAGGTGATGTGAGTGAGTAAACTTGCTCAGTGTCAGTATATTTTTCTATATAATATATGCTACTTTTGCTCTGACTGCACAGTTCTGATATAAAACTGATGAGCCATTGCAGGAAGCATCTCTATGTCATTGATTCCATCTGTAAATAATTTAAAACATGACATTTGCACATCCAGCCTTAGTTCCATATATACAGTATGTCACTATATATAACAAATGAAATACCAGACTTGGATTTTCTCTGCATATGTTCCCACCGTCTGTAAATACGATCAGTTTGAACATAATTCTGAGAGTAACAGCCTTAACCTGCAAAACTGTCACGAAGCATCTGTGTCTTTATTTTCTGGCAGGATTGTTGCCTTTTTAGCACGTTTAGCATCTTGTGGTAATTATTTGCCTCATTATCTCGAGTGCTCTCTGTTTGCTTTAACCTTATCTTCGTCCTCCCTCTCTGTTGCCCCTGCAATGACCCCCATTTCCTCCTGAGAATCATTAAAGCTTCATCAAATCTAAGCAGCACTCACTTGAGCTCCACTCTGCCATTGACCAGAGCCAGAGAGATGAAGTCCTTCTTGCCGCCCTGGCCATTGTAGAGCAGGATGCCAGTCGCCTCTGATGCTCTGAACTCCATGGCGATGCGCACTGTGTGGTAGGCACTCATGGTCTGGAAGGCCAAGTACGACTGTCCTCCGAATGACGGGATGAAGTACTTGATTACTGTAAAATAAAACAGCCAAAGCAAGCCATTAATATAGGATATGGTTTATTGTGGCATAGAAAGTATTTAGTGTGCATGACTAAGGGTGAGGGTTGGTGTTACGTCACTGAAATTTGATCTAGTTTCCAAAATCTGTCACACATTTATCAAATGAAAAAGAGCTTTTCACAAAATTCACTAGTCTTACACATTCATGTGCACATGCACACACAGTAAACCTTAGTTTTTTGCTACTTAACATTTAGGATTATTAACATCAATTTCTGACACCAAGGCTCATTTTCCTTTGGTCCATCTGTCTTTCTGAGGAGAACTGCAGCTGATGAGCCCTATCTGTCCTAATGATATGACTGATCAAAGAGGCTTGTGTTTGTGTGTGTAGCTTTATGTGTGTGACTTCTATTCTGCCACTCTAACTCCAAGACACACACTGATTCTCACCAGCTAATCCCATCAAAGCTATTAGTATCAATTATCTTAGGGTGCAGCTGTGTGAAGTTGATTTTGTCCACCAAAATCCCAAACCGGTTGTACTTCCCGAAAAAACTTTCACTACAGATTTTCTGCAGAGAATTGTTCTCTCTGATCTACCAAAGTGTTAGTGAAGCTGACTTTTAAAAGGGAGTAGCGCTTGCAATTGTTTTACACATTGCATGTTACACCCACAGCATGTCAAGCTCTACAACATCTGTGTAAATCCCATTGAAGTTGTACAACCCAAGAAACTTGAAATTTCATCTGTCTGCGTGTTCTGCATTTTTAGTCTAGTCCTTCAAAAGTCCTGCACGAAAAGTGTGCCTAAAACCCTCTGTCACTGTAAAATCAATGTAAAGTCAAAGTCAGCCACTGGTGGTTTCTTTAAAACTGTAAACTCCTATATAAACTCTTATCATTTTATTTGAAATAAGCTCAAACTTTAACTGTTTGATTTAGAAGAAATACCCCTTTTAGGATAACGAAGGTTGGAGTGCCACTCACCCTTCTCACACACTGAGCCTCCTCGCCCGGCAGGACACTTGCAGATGAAGTCATTGCCGTCATCCTCACAGGTGCCCCCGTGCAGGCAGGGGTGGGAGTCGCATGGCTTTGGGGCTTTGTGATGAAACTTGCCCCTGAAGTGGACGATGGTGGTGACTGGAGGCAGCGCCGTTGTGGTTACAGCCACCGTGGTGGGGAGTGGTGTTGTGACGGGCGCTGAGGTTGTGGTGGTGCGTCTGGTATTGAAGGGCCTGCGGGTGGTGCCTGGCGGGCGGCGGGTGAAGTAAGGGGAGGTTGGTGGCAGCCTGGTGGTTGTTGTTGTGGTGGTGGTGGTAGTGGGAGCAGCTGTGGTGACGACTGCTGTGGTGGTGGTGGTAGTGGTGGTGAAGAAGGGGACGGAGGAGAGGCCTGTCAGCAATACAGAGGAGAACAACCAAAATTAGAGAAAAACCTTTAAGTACGCTGAGCCTGAGGTGCTGAGATTTCCTATTCAAACTGAAACCCTTAAAACCTTTGATAAATCACCTCATGAATAACTTAAAACTCCTTTTCAGTTTAGAAATCCCTACACATTACTGTATTACCATAATTGGTGAAGTGAATATTCTCATCCTCCGGCTTCTTGACGGCGATGCTGCTCTCTCTGGAGGCCTTCAGCTGTTTCAGCAAGGCTCCTTCCATGTCCTCCACTGTGTATCTTGTATCTACAATAAACCAGAGGTAAAAGCACTCAAAACAAAGGCCTCTGAGGAGCATTCCAAAGCAAATACAGGACTCAAGACTCTTTAGTGAGACACTGGATATATCAGAGAGCCCTGCATATGACAGGTGTCCTCCACGCATTGCCTGTCCGACTGTGTTCCAGATGAATTGTTCTCATAACGTTTGCTGCAGATGTTCACTTTACTGTCCATGGAGGAGTGTTGCTTAACAGCACGCACTGCCACGTATAAAGCCTGTGATGGAGGCTAAATGATGACACTCGTAAAAAAGACAGTTGAATCTTTGAGTGGTCAGTGTTGTACAACATGAACCACAGCACAAATATCATGCACGATATCTTATCAATTAGTTGAAAACATAAATCACCGATTGAACCATTTGCAGAACAAGAACAAGAGAAAATTACAGTAACTCACACCGAGTTGTTTTCTGTTTCATGTATAGTTTTGTTAACTGTTAGCACAAGCCAACCCTCTCAGTGGCACTGTACAGTATTTTGAGGAACTTATTGTGGCTTTGATAAATAACTAATACCAATCTGAACATCTACGCAGAGGTAAAGTCCGTCTCATGATGTTTTTCTTTGAGGCAAATTGTTCCAACCAAGAGATTACATTGGCACAGAAAAGAAAAGAGATAAAAATGAGTAAAAACATTTAGTGCCTCACAATATCATGAGCCAAATAAAAAATAAGAAAACACTCAGACACCATATACCTCTGCCAAGGGTGTACAGCACTGTTAAATTTGTCATCTTAATAATAGTAAGTTTTCAACCTGCGTGTGATTCTGCAGCAGTGTACACAGCAATATAAACTGTAATATTTGGGAGAATGGATAACTCCTTGTAATGTTTTGCACATAGAGGAACTGTGGAAAATTTAAAGTTAGGCATAACCACTTCGAGTTACGGTCACTTAAATCACCGTTTTATAGCTTTAGTGCCACTTAGTGTTCAGGCAAATTGCCAATCAATGTCGCAGGTTTACTCTGTGTGGATACACATGCAGGTACAGTGTGGCTACACAACTGACATCAAGGATAATGGGAAATCATGTCAAACAGGTCGGTAATAATACATATAATGGATGTAATGTTAAATATATAATTCAAAAACTGTTTTCTTTTGATTATGGAACACGTCTGTGCCTGACAACAAATAAGCTGAAAGGAAAACTTCAATAACCTCTCACCTGGTCTGAAGTGAGCCTCCACAAAGGCCAGGATGGATCTGCTGGGTGCCAGGTTACGGACACGGACAGTCATAAAGTCTTTGTGCACCTCTGATTTCCTGAACAACTCATTGAGCTGAAGGAGGACAGGGAGAGACATAGAAAAGGAGGAGGGGACGAACAGAAGAGAAGAAAAGAGATGATAAATGAGGGCTGGTAATGACATCCATGCTTTCATAGCAGCAAGTACATCATAGAGGACCCTCCTCTAGCTTCAAGGAATACAGAGTGTCTCTCAAATCTGGGTGCCGAGATGAAACTTATTGGGTGTGGGTGCACAAACTGACATTTAGCTGCAGCTGTGGCATTAATTACTGGAACACATTTTCAGCATGAGCTAAGATAAATGTCATGTTAGCCTGACATGTGCTCCTGATTGGTTTTGCCTCTGATACCCCTGCTGTGTGCATGTTGTCATAGCCAGAGGAGCTCCCGCACGGAGTGCGGGAGCTCCATTTGACTGAAATTTGACTGAAATGTTTCTTTAAGCCAACGGCAGCATTACGTTAGTTTGATGCTGCATTTCGCCAAACATAGAACGAGAGCACTTTCATGCTCAAAACACACAGAGTCTCAGTGTTGCCCCACAGTTCTGTCCTTGTCAGCCTAGTGGTAGATTAAACAAATTCACAAACAAGCAACAACAAACCAATCCTCCGCTTCATCTCATGAAATCACAGGAGCCACAGGGCCTGCTAACCCACTTTAGTGGAGGGTCCTCTTTTCCCATTCACTGTTCTAACAAAGTCCTCATCTGCATTTCTCTAAATCCACTCATTGTCCACAACATGATGCTCTCCACACAAAATTAGTGAAGAGAAATAAGTAGAAACTCTTACAATATTTGTAAAAATATAAATAACAAGTCATTTTGCTAGAGGTTTTGATGAAAAACACACTATTAGAAGTCCCCTGATCTTTTTCCACACCTTCTCAGTAACATTTCCTGATTATTTTATTATTATTGTTTTTATTCTTTGTGTCTTTGCACCATATACAGTATATACAGTATGTCCATGTTTTTGTGTGTGCGTATAAACTGTATGTGTTCGTGTGAGTTAAAAGATGAAGAGGGGGGTGTTTGCTTTCAAGTGGCACACCAGGCTTCAGAGACTCACTGGCTGAGAGCGTTAACGAGAGGAAAACACACACACACACACACACCCGCGCGCACATACACACTGCTGTGAGGTAGCAGATTAGGTCCCAGTGGGGGCGAATGACACCGATTCAGCAGCTAGCAGATGTGTAGTGTGTATACAGCCACACATACACAGGGTCTGGCTTGACAACAGAGATGTTTGTTCAAAGGTCTGACCTCAACAGAGAAAATGGACTGAGGAGAAGTGTGGCCAGGCTAAAGTGCTGGGACAAGCTGCAGAAGCTGGTGTACTCGCAGCAACTGGCTTTGTGACCAGCAACACAGATGGGAGTCTTGAGATGGTGGTGTCTGGTATAATGAAGCATTTGACGAGCAATCAACAAATTAGTCTTTGCACTAAACTGCTGGGAGCCATTAGGATTTTTGTTTTTCAAATTTTTACACAGTGTTTGTACTGAAAAATCATCTGTTATAAAAAAGATTATTAAAGCATGGACAATGATTCTCTGAAAAGCCCCTTTTTTATTTCCCTACTTTGGCTAAAAATAACTATTAATCCTTTTATAGGTATGACCTGAGAATATTCACTTTTATCAAAAATCAAATACCAGCCAGACAGTGTTGTCTCACTCTGATATGATGTATTGTGCGACACCTTTCTCACCATAGCCAGTAAATATGTATATATATATAAGTTGTTATCGAGAACATGCGAGCAAATTATTTCTTGGTGCCACTTTGAGTTGACAAATATTAATTTAAGCATTCATTTGGGATTTGTGTGTCAGGTTACTTAATGACTAACACTCCGTGCAGCTGTGTTTTGATCGCCACCAAACCACCTACACCAACATACAGTGTGCTTGTCAGTTTTTTTTTAGCTGAAAACAGCTGTTTGTATGGAACTGATGTCAGTGAAAGTGATGTTTTCTGTGACAACTCAAACAAAGACCTAAAAGGTGTGCAGTGCAAAGAATGTGATAACTGCTTGTGGATTCATTTTCTAGCGACATCTTTTCATTGCACAAGCTGTTTTCACACACAAAAATCCCACAGCATTCAGGTGACGAGTGGAGTGTGGGTCAAGGATGATGGAGGCGGTTATATTCCTACTTGTTCACTTTTCCATCTTTATATCAATTTTCCAGCTATATCCTCATATGGACTCACTCAGACATTTTCCAGAGATGTGACTCGCTGGACTTCACAGCATGACTGAATGCAAATAATCCATTGCTTAATCCCATAATTCTAATAACTTTAAAAGAGAAAATCGTTGTGAGAACCTAAATTCTACTGTGGTGTAACTACAACAATGTGGTAATAGCACATAGAATCTTTAAACTATATATATATATATATATATATATATATATATATATATATATATATATATATATATATATATATATATATATACATATGTGTGTATATTTTTTTTTTACACATGACTTGTTAAAGGTTTGCTCATATTAACTCATGTTAGCTACTGGCTAATTGTGTTATAATTGTTATACTTACAGCACTCTCTATGCTGCGGGCTGTCTCTCCAAACAGCTCTGACTTGGGGTCATCCATCTCCGGGGTGTAGAAAATCTCCTGGCCCTCCACACGGTCCAAGTGTAGGAAACCGCTGAACTTCATGGTGGCTGGAAGGGAAGGAGACAAGGAAAAAGGATGTGATACTGAGACACAACAGCTCAAACCTCTTTCTGTCTGCTCTCTCTTCCCACTGCCTTCACAAAGTGCTGGTTTTGGGTTAGTGATGGATTGTGCATGTGTTTGACAGAGGGAGGGTTGTGAGTGCGTTGCTGTGTGGGATTTGGCCCTTGCAGGTGGACGTAGTGGAGGTTGTGGTGATGAAAGAGATGAACAGTGGGATATGAGAGGAGGGAAAGGTAAGGTGGGAAAATGGGCCAGTTTTACCAGACCGAGACGTGTCCCAAAAGCTGACCAAGGCATGGAGGGCTGGGTAAAAAGACAACAAGTTAGACAGACACACAAGAACATGAAGAAGAAACAGCACACACACACACACACACACACACAAACATTTAAGACGAAACAGCCCAAAGCCACTCTCAAAAGTGCTTTCTTCAGCAAAGAGAATGCCTCCCTGTACAACCTTGGGGGTTATGTTGTCCAACATCTATCAACTCTCTATACAGTTTCCACGTACTGCTGCCTGAGAGGAGACGACTTGAAATAAAACTGAAAAAGGAGTGGATTTGTGCACCCATGCATGTGTGTGTGTGTGTGTGTGTGTGTGTGTGTGTGTGTGTGAAGTGAAGAACAGAGGAGCATGCAAGGCACTGACGCCGGGCTTTCACGCCGCTCGTAATCAGCAGAACAAATTGCCCAAATCAATCATGGCTGCCCCTGCCTGAGCAACAACAGGGAGAATGGGAAGAGCACTTGTATGATTATCGTGAAAGATAACTGTAATTGTCTCCGTAATGCCACCAGACCACTGACTGACACAGCCTGGTTAAAATTGCATGAAAAGGACAGCAATAGCTGCAATAGACACACACCCCTTGTTTCCTCCGTCCCCTGTGTCTTTACTTTCACGGGCTGCACACATCGATTCAGATGTGATGGCAGCCATAAAATAAAGGCAAACAGATGAGGTCTGGCTGATAAGATGAAGGGTGGAAAAAAAAGAAAGAAAGAGAGGGGCCAGAGAAAGAGAGATCTGACTTTTAATCTGCAAAGAAGACAAACATCAGAGAGAGTGATTTTCTAGCCCACTGCCGTGATGGACGTAAACAGAGAAAGAAAGAGTGATAAAAGAAGGAACAGCACTATTTGACTATCAGATTCTGGTGAACTGGAAAATATAATGGATTTGTTAAGACTTCCCTTAGCATGTCATTAACCTCACATGAGCATTTGCAGGCCATTAGTTTTGATGTCATATGTATTGTATTGTTTAAATGTGGAAGGCCTTTATTGATTTCCCAGAGGAAGATATGTCAACATCCAATATTCTCACAATTAAAATGAGGATCTAAAATGCATTTTTAGAACTTGGGTGTACAAATCCTTTAAATGTCTGTTTGCTTAGTAAGCTTCTGCTTAATGGTACACTTTGGCTGGTCTGTCTGTAGCGGGATAGTGGCTTCCATAAAGCAAGGCCTTTGCCTAAAATACATACAAGGCTTATTCTGAGGCTAAGAAAACCACATTATTTTGCTTTAAAGAGATTAAACACTTATACAAGCAAGCTATAGTCAATCAACTCTAACCCGAACCCTAAATATTACACACTGGACATTTAAAACAAAGACCTGGTATACTTGACAAAGTATTTCAACAGGTTCTAAAGGTGTTTTAAATATCTCCTTGTGTTGTTTAGCATTAGCCACTTCACCTTTTCATGTCTACAATGAACAATTAGCTGCATTCATTAGGGGACAACTGGGTGTATGTCAATAAACTGGACGGTGCAGATGGATACACTAGCATGAAGGACGTGTCATTTCACTTCTAATGAGTGGAGGATTGGCTAAGCCCTTCTTAAGAGAAAAAAGATCCGGCGTATTGATCGGCCTTTCGCGCTGCCTGCTTTTATTGGTAACACTTGAGCTGAATGAAGTATTGATCGCTGGTGTGTCGTCATTGCTTGCTGAGATAAATATTTACAGGCTTTAGGGATTTGCTACAACTGTTGTCTCACAGCTAAAACCTGCGACTATTGCTGTCTGGCTTTGGGTCCAAATGCCATCAAATCCAACCTAAACAGATGCAGTGCTCCATGTTTCACCTCTGTTTACTCTGAGATTCTGAGAATTCTGAGAAAGAAATACATGTCAGAAGGCTGTGAAAGGCCAGAGGCGGCCTCATATCTCCAGCTGATGCTGTGGACAGTGTGGCACTGAATGTGCTGGTTTACTGGGAGGCTATGGAATGTTCATGCCAGAAATGAAAGTCTGCACACACAGAGCAGATTTCGACAGAAGGATGGCGGGCAGGGGAGATAGAGAAGCCTTTTATCTTTATGAACAGTGTCTGGCACAAGGCACTGATTGGTACACCAGTGCTTGCCGGCCGCTGGAAGTCTCTCGACTCTTCTCCACTCTTCCCACTCAACTCTAAAGAGAAATGAACTGATGCAAGACTGGATTGAGACTGACTGGGTTGAGCGAGAGTTAAGACTGAGATATAGCTCAAGAGGGAGATTGCAAACAGTGGAACTGACTGATAAAGAAAATGGCTCAGAGAAAAGTGGTGGGAGATTAAAAGAAAAGAAAACAAGGTACAGTAAGTTAGAAAATGCAGGAATAGAAAAACAGAGGATTATTTGTACTTCAAGACACATGGGTTCTAATATGGTAAGTGTTTAAACAGAGTTGGGGAGGCGGCATCAAGGCCATAAATGACTCATGAGACAATTTGATGGGCAAGTCAATTCATAGATTTTATGTTAATGTAAAAGACAAGAAAGTGTGTCTGGACATGCTCCGTTGAAAAAGGTCAATCTCAGACATCATTAAAGATGCAGCTAAACGAGATGAGTTGCAAGGACAAAAGTGTTTGGATTAAGTTAGCGCTCGCTGGCTGAGACAGAGTGAGACTGAGTGCCCAACAAGCGGCTGTTACAAGATCACGACCTAACAAACTGTTATCAAGGCAGGAGTTAGCGGTGAGTGTGCCGATGGCTAAGACACTGAAAACCTCATTGACCTTTTGAATGCGTGCTTTGTTGCCGCAGTGCAGCTGCAAGCAACAGACAAAGCGAAATTGTCCCTGAGTGTCAGTTCTTGACAAATCATTTTTAAAGAGGATTACTTATGTGGACCATAACTTAAAAAAAAAAAAGGGCAAGGCCAGCAATGTATGCGTTTTATCTGCAATGGTACAACGGATAATGACATCATGTGCATGTGATCACTGCCAAGATTGATGTGAGGGAGGGTTTAGCCATGATGGCTCTCTCAAAGGTAAAGATATGATTGAGCAAGGTGAAACTGTCTGCATGTATCACCATCATCATCATCATCATCATCATCATCACAACCATCTAAATTTGCAGCAAAGAGAAAAAGAAAAGACAAGCAGTTCCAGCCAATGAGTAAAAAAGGTCAGTGTGAAATATGTGTACAATAACGTCCTACGGCTGACATAGTAAATGGCCCTTGAAAGAGGAAAAGGTTCCCCCTTCCCTGTAATAAACCAAACCTCATTCAAAATTATGGAGAATATCAAGGGGAAAAAAAATGTACTCGGAGTCTGACAGGAAAAGACTAATATCAGAGTCAGGGTGTGAGGTGTTGTCAAATTCATAAACATGGATTAATTATGTCAGACTTAATGTTTCACTGCTTGTGTATTTTGCCAATATGATAATTTAAATATGAGGGAAGTGATTAATGAACGCAGTGCTGCAGAAAAAATATCACCTGTTCAGCTGGGTGTTCAAGGCAGATGGCAAAGTCTTACTATTCCCTTCCCTATACAGTAATGCTATGTAGATTTATATCATATTGTGTTGATTCTCAATTCAGCAACAGACTAAGGTCATAAACTGAAGAGAATTGACAAAGATGAGCAACAGATGTGTGGATCAGAATAAATAGTCATTCATTTGCATGTGATGTCAGTGCTTAACAGTGACAAAGCCTGGTTAGAAAACTTCATTTAGGATCACGTTGATGTTTGTATTGACACAAACTACAATAAAACACTTCATACATGTATCATTGTATATCCATATCATCTCATCACACCAGATTGGACACAGAGGAGAAACAGTAGATGAAGGCAACTGGACTTTCTTGGGTTTAGAATTGGAATTAGAATATGTTCTTTTTGCACACACACCAATTTGTAAATAAAACCTCTGCATTTAACTCGTCTCTATTACACAGGAGTGGTGAACATACACACGCCGGGTGCAGGAGCAGTGGGCAGCACTTAGTATCTACACCCTGGGAGCAATGGGGATTCGGATCCTTGCTCATGTTTACCCAGCTTGGGATTTGTACTGGTTGATTACAAGGATGATCCCTTTGCACTTGGCCATGCAGCTGCCCATACATTAGATAATAGTCCACTTGCCTTTGAAAGATACCATGACCTAGATGAATGACAACCTTCACAGACATGATATGGAACGTAAACATTCAGGTAATACTTACAGGGGCAGTTGGTGCCCTCTGGAGTGCTGGATGGTGTCTTGCCATCAGGACAGCAGCCAAAGTCCGTGTTGTCACAGGATGACCTGTCTTCAGCTTTGGGGACAGTAGTGCTTGACACTGTAGGACCTGGGGGTGATACACAGGAGCTCATAATAATTAGTAACGCTAAATAGACCAGTTAAAGCCAGTTTATGTTAGAGGGCGGATTTTACGATGATGTGTGATGTAACCATTCAGTGTGTTTCCTAAGTTAAAAGCTACAACTTGCAACTCTTTGGATTTTTATTTTCTGGGTCTAAACAAGCTCTTGTTTTTGCAGATGGTCATGTGTTTTCAGTCTGCTGACCAGTGATTGGATGCTAATAGAGGCATTGTCAGGCGTGATTATATAGCATTTTCATGGGGATTGATTTTACACCTGGAACTCATTTTGTCAGGCAGAGAACACATAATAGGCACAGTTGCCAGTCATGTCACACACAGAGCACTTTAAATGAGTTGGGGGTAGGGTGGCGGTAACTGTTCACTGCTGATTGGGTGGCTGACAGTAGCCTTCAAGGCTTGCCAAGAGGAAAAATATACTGTCCTTTGAGCTACAGTCACTGTATATCTGGCTATCTTGGGACATAAAAGTGGCTGGTGTTTCTCATTGAAGAATGAGAGTGTGTAACAGCGGCAAACCTCCGTCCTCTCTAATAGTGGTGCTGGCAAGCGGGGTGTCTTGGTCGAGGCGGCGCAGTTTATGGCTATACAGAGATTAGAAATAATTGCGGAGGCAAACAGCTATAGAGGCTAAACAAGTCGTAAAGACGTCAGAGGCAAGGGACGTTCTGCTCAAGGACTCCCGGTCAAAAGGAGGAGAGAGCGGAGAGAGGAGAGAGGAGAGAGGAGGTGGTGGTGGAGGGGGCACTTTATAGGGCATCTGTTAGCGTGTGGTCTGCAGATTTACAAATG
Organism: Solea solea; assembly: GCF_958295425.1. Lineage (NCBI taxonomy): Eukaryota > Metazoa > Chordata > Actinopteri > Pleuronectiformes > Soleidae > Solea > Solea solea. The sequence goes on along the minus strand of NC_081144.1, from coordinate 19,680,016 downwards.
CTGGGCTGAAGAGGAGAGTGGTGGTAGTGTTGGGACGGGGATGCTGCATGACTCCACCAGGAGCCATGAGAGCTGTCAAATAAATACACAAACGCGCGCACACACACACACACTAACACACACACTAACACAGAAGACCAAAGATAAGTGCAAATTTCATTAGAGCATTGTTACACATACAACCAACCACCTTTGACCTGCTCACATTTATATGCTCAGGCAGTGATATGGGCACTTGGCTTTGGTCAAACTGAGTGACATGAAGAGGGGGAGATACGCCCAAATACACATAGAGGCTTTCACACCTATTATTTTAGGACACTGCAATGACTTCCATTCAGCTGGACAGCCTAAACAAAGCATAATCCCTGACTTAACAATAACCAGTTAACGCCTAACCCTAAATTTAGCCTAACCACAACTGAAACCTAAACTTATCCAGCTCCTCAGAAATGAGATTGCGCCTCATTCGGACCAGGTTTTGGTCTCCATGAGGACTACTGGTCCTGACAAAGTCAATGTTAATGCACATGTACATAAAAAAATGTCATGGCACACCACATAAATATGAAATAAAAATACCTTGCACTGTATTATCCTCTGATCTGCTCATACAATGCACACAATAAGAACACTTTATTCAGTAGCAGTATACACACAGCTACACCAGGTCTCCCTAGCAGACAAGCATTATGCTTCTCAAGTCACTGAGCACTCTGGTCAGTCTCTGACAAGAAGATAAATCTCTGGGAGAGAGAGAGAGAGAGAGAGAGAGGGAAAGAGGAAGAGGATGAGCAGAGGAAGAGCACTTTGTGACCATACTGTTCCATCCATCCTATCCTTCTCGGGCAAGCTGTCAGCCAAGGTGGGTATAGATGAAAAACAACAACAGAAAAAAAAAAGCTGTGATTGAAAAGTCTCAGTCAAACCTTTTTGTCCAAGTACAGGTCCAGAAACCGCAGCTGGCTGTTGCAGTCAGGAGGGCATGTCGTGATAGATTTGAGACTAGTCATGTGACAAGATACACAGCCTCCATATACACTCACACCTCAATCTCTCAGTCACATCCGTCTGTCAAGTAAGGCTCCAGAGATCCACAGATGCGGGCCAACAGTTGCATCTAGCTTGCCGAGAGTGAATTTTACAGAGCCTGGATTTGTTTTGCTAGCTGTTGAGAGCGAGTGCAATGGGAGAAAAGCATGGTGAACCATGCAAATGCATTTCTTTGTGTCTGAAATTGAGATATACATCTTATGGGAGATGAAATGACACTATCAGAATGTGTTTACATAGATTTGCCTGCCTGGGTGTGACATTTCTCTCCTGCAGCTGGTACTGTCAGGAGGGAACACACTCACACACACACACACACACACACACACACACACACACACACTGACTTTCATTAAACTTTAAATTAACAGCTGATGGCATTAATGTGTTGTGACCTTAGCTAAAAAGAAACCACTTTTAAAAAAAGCCCCTAAAACAAAAAAACACAAAGCATTGTGGGTAATGAAGTGAAAGAGGAAGGATTTACCGACAGGTTCCTCTGCCCCACTGGCCTCTGTTGGAATGCCGCTACCCGCTTCCTCTTCCTGCTCATCCTCTTCTTCAGGTTGGTCATCTCCACTTGGGTCCCCACTGCCTGAGCCTTCGAAAGAGATCACTGCGGCGGAGGGGGCGGGGCTACTGCGCAAGGAGGCGGTGGTGGCAGCAGTTGACTGCGGCGGCTGGACGTGGATTGGGGCTTGGTGGGTTGTTAGCACACGGTTGTGGGTGGGTGTGGATAAGGGGGTGGTGGCCGTGGGCCGCTCGTTGATCTCTGTCCTTGGAGGCGGGATGGCCCACACCATGTTAGGGTGAAAGGGTGCTGGGGTGGTGATGGAAGCGGCAGCGGTTGAGCTGGGGATGGTGGTGAGGGGATTGAGGGTGGGTCGCTCTGCCAGTTCAGAGATGGTTTCTGGTGGAGGGAAGGGCAGGAAGCAAGGAATGATTGAATGACTGAGCAAAGATGGAAATGTTTGATTTTGCAGTGCCTAACCTCATTAAAATACAAAGGAACAAATTTAGCCAATAAACCATATCAAAGCCACTGCTTCTGACACCATCTTTACATCTGTGTTTACTGAACGATAATGGCCTTTTATATCACTCTTACATCATTATATTATTACGTTAAAAAATAACACACTCCCATTAATAAACACAAACTGATAAAAAAAAGATATCTTTTACCTTTTTTGGCAAACCTTAGGAAATGAAAGGATGTGAGTATGAGGTGTACCCAAAGATGACACAATGCTTTTAAAGTAAAATGCAATGAAGGGTTTTTCAGCTTGAGATGAGTTATGTTTTCAGACAGGGTTAAACTATCCTAGTTGGTGTCAATGCATAGTGTTTTGCAGTATGTTTTTGTGTGAGCACATATGGAATGCATTTGTGTATTGCTTGCATGCTGTGCCAATGCCTATGAATTATATATCCATATTCAAATGCTGCCTTCCAGTTGCAAAGCTTTAATCACCAACAGCCAGCGCCTCCGGTGATGAATGATTGATAGAAATGGGGCAAAAAAAACAAAAAAAAACAGCTTTAACTCTGGCTTCAAAGACGGCAGACTGCTGCTCGCAGAGAGCATGAGCATCCATCAACGCCACCACAAACACTCTGCTGTCAACAGACGCACACAAACACACACACACACGGCAGGAAAATAGAGGGAGAGGGAGAGAGAAGAGGCTCTCTGCAGAGACCATCATTACCAATGCAAAAAGCTCTGGTGCAAAAGGACAAACTGTCTGCGATAAAAGAACGATAAATAGGACAAAAACTCCTGAGGGGGAAAAGTGAGTTGGCGGAGAGATACCGCGTAAGTCCTTCACATTCAGCTGAGGCACGAAGGCTTGACAATACTCTGCCATTCCTCTTATACTTCTTCATGTCCCACGAGTGCATGTTTGTCAGCATGGATTAAAACAAACCCTACACTGTAGATGTGCGCTTCATTAGGATTCATCTTATGTGTAGGCTTTAATTACACTACTATAATCGCAGAGTTGATCTACAATTATTCGCCGAGGTGTGAAATGCGATACCTACTGAGACGGCAGAAAGCTTGGGAGGCACGCACGGTGTCAGCTTAAAGCTTGGCGGATCTTTGTTGAGGGAGAGATTTGGAGTGGAGTGCATAGAGCGGTGATGTTATCACCTAGAAGGGTGGCATGCATTGCCTTTCCTCATGGATACACCTGTCAGTCAGGCACCAAGCTTAGCGTCAGACAGCTTGCTCTCTGGGAAATGCCTTATGTACTGTATGTTTGTGTGCACTTGCGAATCTTGAGTCGTGAGGTCCTATGAAATTGGATAAAGTAAAGGAAACAACGCACACATTTCAAAGACCAGCGGCACTGATGCTTCTCTTAATCAGGTTTAACAGTCCATTTGCATCTGTTCCTGCTTTTTTCCTTCTAGTAAGGCAATGGACAGTCATGTCATAGGGTGGGAGGACATAAAAAATCACTGTCATCTTGGCTTGTCTCTGCTGTGCACTTATTGTTGAAAAGTGCTTATTGAGATTGTTGGAGGTGTCAGCCAAGCGCAGTGAGGAGAAGGAAACAGGACACACAAGACCAGAGCAGACAATAGAACCACAGTGCCAAGAAAAAGGAAATGATAGGAACAAACTGCTGAAAGAAACCGGATTAAATCAGCATGAAAAAACAGGTTAACAAAGCAAGGAGTGGAAGAATAAAGGCAAGACAAACAGAGTGAGAGCTCGAAAAATGGGAAAGAATATCTGAAAAAATTGTGAGAGCAACAGAACCCTGACTAACACGCAGGCGGAGGGCTGCTGGGGCCATATGCTGACACTCGTTGCCAATTTGCTGCAAACCTACAGGTGATAGCACCATATGGGAGAGGCAAGTCTTTGCCAACTTGGTGGTCATTTTCCTCCTGGTTCTAGAATTTACTCATTGATCCAAATACCCTCCCTCTGGTGGTGTGGTGCTCTCATTTTCTTTTTTTCTTTTTTACTGGATTTCTCAGATACTGCTTCATCTTATGCAGAAAAACTGGAAAGAAGCAAGAAAAAAAAACTCCTCACACTCTGTGTGGCTGTGCTGCCTTTTAGTTGAGAGACTTCAGAAAGAGCTGGGTAACATCAGTTAGTTGCTAGTTCTCTGTCACCGGCAGCAGGATTTGAAGGAGCTTTTCTTTCTGGATAGAGAATTTCTCTCAGCTGTGCCCATTAGTGGCAGACTGTGCAGTAGCAGTCACTCTCTGCAGTATTAAAAAAATTTGTAAGGGATAAATGATAAAAAAGATCAATATTCACTTATATTCATTTATATAAGCCCCTGGTATTGCTCTCTTGTCAAACTACATAGCAGCTTGGTGAGCATTGGCATGCCACAGTGCTAAGGCAGGGCGCCTGGGAACTCGGCATGTAAGCAGTGGTGAGGGGTGGAGGCAGAGCAAATGCTAATTCGCACCCAGCCACACGTGAAATGAGCTTGAGATCTAACCCCTGAGCCGGCAGCAGCAGCACAGCCACTACCTGTGGTGCGACCACATTTGGGATCAAAATTAAAAGATCCTCTGTGGCTGTCGGTGGTCCCGTGTGCTCGTCTGTATGTTCCTCCCCTGAGGGTTTGATAGCGAGAGAGTTTGCTGTGAGGCGTCTTCTTGCCTTCTCTGAGCAGTAGGGTTAGGTTAGGGATTACATACAACCTACACCCCTATTGCCAGGCAACAGAGGAACATGAAACCAGACAGCATTTTGACTCCTTTTGCTGGTAACCTACAGCACTGAATTACTAATTACCAGATGTTCGGGGACTTATCAAAGCCTTGTTGATCTTCTGCTGAGCATAATTTCAGTTTCTTTCTTTGGGTGCCTGCAATTCAACTTTTACCATGTCAGCAGCCTTGTTTCCTTTGAATATGGCAGTAAAGCACACACACAAGACGGATAAAAAGGATCCTTTGCATTTCGTGACACAGTATTAGGACACTTGATCTGTGCCTACTGAGCAATGAGGTGGATTAACATTTCTACACCCAAAATTGCTTGACACCTGGCAGTGGCTCATAGCCAGAACCACACAGCTGGCACTCTACTTCCCCACTGCGCTTGCCGGCGGCGTCTCTAGAACCCTGTTGTGACGCAGGCTGGCAGACAGCACAACAACTTCACTGTACATGAAATCCGCGGCCTTGGCACATGTCCTAGCGCCTATTACACTGATCCAAACATTGTCCATCGGCATCTGGACCAAAGGGCAGGGGCTGTACCTTTTAACCTGTACATATGCACATACCCACATAGCATTGTGTGCCAGGGCAGCATGCAGCTGCAAGATGACTTATGCATTTGCCCGCAGGGGGGTTTGAAGATGTAGCTAAATCCTGACAGAGGTGCAGCAGAGCAAAGAGGAAGTGTCACAGCAAAGCTCAGACTCCAGTCAAACTGCAGAACCCTTGGATTTATAATGCTTCAGTATCACACTCTTTGTTATCCCAACATTTCCCCAACTCTGCACATGATATTGCTCCCACCCACCATTTCATGGAAAAAGACAGGGCATGACTTACTGTACCCCCCCCACCCCCACCCTATAAATCAATCTAGATTTATAGAGAAAAGCAAACTTTCTCAGAGAACTTGAAAGAAAGGGACTGCAAACATTTCACTGTGATATTATTAACTCATCAGAAATGTGTCATTTGCAATGAAATACTTGGAGGTGGCTTTACAAGAATCACTGCTCATACTGATTTTTATGCAGGTAATTTCTTGTAGAGACACAGTTCAAGCCAAATATGTTTTCCCATCACTGTCCTTACTTTCTGGGAACGAGACAGAAAGATGAGAAACAGGAGAAACAGCAGGAGAGGGATAATTTCAGGCTCACAGCACTGCTCATTATTTTGTGAACGGGGCTTGACAACAGTTGGCCATTCGTTCGACGTGTGATGCATGGAGGCAAGGATGGGGCTCTCACCTGTGCACTGTCCAAAATGTTGCACTGTGATGTCCTTGTCTTGCCTGCAGGCTATGGTCCTCAGCTGGCACTGGTCGGCGTAGGTCACCCCATCTGAGCCACACACCTGCTCCATGGTGACAGAGATAGAAAGGAGGGAGTTTAGAACACATGTTCCCTTTGGGCCACAGAAACAATGACTTCCTCTTCATGCCCGTTTGCAAACTTGTGGATCAAATTACAAATTATTATTTCTTCCCACCTTTGTTTTGTTTCTCTCATCACAGTCAGGTGAGGGGCACTCGCAATGAGCTTGGCCGTGAACCTCAATGCAAGAAGCTCCAAAACTGCACGCTAACTCTTCACATGACGTCGGAGCCTCAGGACCTGTGGAAGACATGGGTTCCTGCTGTTACACTCTCTACGCAGCTCCACATTCATACAGTTTATGTTAATGGGGAATAGTTGCTATATGAATTCAGATGTGTAGCAATGTGAAACTTGGAGTTAAATAAAAGGTTACATTTGCATCAAGACTCAATGTGTCACAATTACAAGACTTTTGCTTACTTTAGTTGATCAAGCAAATGTCCACCTGTATAACAGCCGTTAAATAAGTTCTCAATGCATGATTAAGTATGAATGTAATCATACAAGAATGACTGTGTCTTTAGTGCAAACACAGCATATTACGAGTGCAGCTCTTACTGTGACTTTAACGTATGATGTCAGATAAAGAGTATGCTTTAAAGCAGCGATGTTGGCCCTAGTGGGCCACAACGGTACTGCAGGTGGGCTGTCATTAAATATAAATACTTTTTTGTTTTTCAAAAACCTATGTAGATTTTAATAAATAGAAATGATGTGTTATTTTCAAGTGATATTTCATTTTGTAAATTGTTATTTAAGTTGATGGAAGATTACATGGAGCCCAGCTGTAATAATTACACGCACGTGTTAAAAGATATGCAAGTTTAGAATTGCACTGCATTTTTGTTTCCCCCACGCTTACATGAAAACAGTTTGGGAATAGCTGCTTTAAAGCATACTGTTTACTTAGGTAAAACACGAGAACGCTGTGTAGACGAGAAGACAAGATCCTCTTTTTGTGTCACCCACTTGACTTCACAGATCACAGGGACAGGCTGACAAAGGATTGGACGGCACTAGCTGTCAATTGTAAGGTGTTAAGCTTCATCATTTATTTTCCTCTAAATTGTAACAAAATTGATGTGCTAGCATGAGTCGTTCGGGGACTCTGACCCACAGCTGCGTGTCGGAGCTATATTTTATTACTCTGCAAGATTTTCTACACTATGTGTAGAGTGACATGTTTTTGCTTCTTGGACATCACAGTACAGAAGCAATGTAAGTTGCCTTCATGTCACACCGTGCAGCTTATTTGTGGTTTCATCCATGCATTTTCTCTGAATTCCTTTGCTGAGGTACAGAAGTGTACTCTTCCAGTTGTGCACTCAGGATCCTTTGGCTTTTATGTCTTGAAGCCTTGGAGGTTGCCACGGCAGGAGCTGCAGCTGGGGAGCTCAGCAGCATCCGCTGGCCAACCTTGAGAGCAGGGTGTTTGCATTGTTGCAACATAAAAGGGGTTTAGAGCACCCCCCAACCCTTGGCTCCTTCTTTCATGTGCTAGCACCTCTCAGAATCAAGGCTTTTCATCTGGCAGGGTGTGTGGCAGTGTGCCCTACCACTGTGCCAGGATTGCCGGCTTCATTAGGCGTTTGACTTCCTGTCGATACCTGATGGTGCATCTTAATCAAGGAGCTACAGGCTCCCACAGCATGAACTAAACTTTCCCTCTATTGGATTTTTAGCTTGTGCAACCACTGGGGCTGTTTTCATTTTTAATCTAAGTGTAATCAATAGTCCTTATGCTGGAGTGTAAACATGGAATTTTAAATAAATGATCTAAAATGGTGGGGGGAAAATAAAACATCAATGAACAACATGTCATACAGGTGTCATTTGTACACTCAGGTATTTTACTAATCACTATTGATTAACTGCCAAGCAGCCATTCACTCCTGAGCCAATAAACCAAATGGATGTGAAGAGCAGACAGAGAAACAACTGGGCACTGCGAGGCTGATCCACGGATCAGATGAGTGACAGAAAAATACTTCAGAATAATAGAGAGAAGATGGGAATTAAGTGTGTGTGTGTGCACGTGTGCGTGTGTGTGTGTTTTACTAACACTCCACTGGTTGCCTCTCTTATTACCTTTGTCGCAGCCGTTCATGCCCATCTTGCTTCCATCTGGACATACGTTGCACTTCATGCCTTTCACTCCCGTCTTGCAGGAACACAGACCCGACATCTGCTCACAGTCGTCCCGGACTGAGCCTGTGGCGTCACAGTTACATGCTGCCATGGAGTGGAAGAGGAGACAAGGGACAGAAAGCTTGATGAGCGAAAATATTACAGTTCCAGACAGCGACAGTCAGGGAAGGATTAGCTTGCTTTACATAGTGTGTGTTTTTGAGGCGACTGTAGCCTCTAAACCTTATTTTGGGTACATAGTTATCTTAGTGTTAAAGGTGGAGAACAGTTCATTAGGCCTTGTGGGCTTTGAGAGAGGAGACGAAGGAGGACGAGGAGGTGGAGGAGTATGTAACAGAAACACAAGAAAACAACCGCAGGGAAGGACATCAACCCCATCATGTTCATAGTCAATGATGTGTTTTCCCCCTCTTCTGCTGAACATGGTATTGGTGTGCAGTGTGCTGCTGCTGCTTGCTGTGTATGTGTAAACCTTGTTAAGGTCAGGCCACGGGTGAGGCACCTGCAGGCTTCCTGCTGTTGACTGAAAATACCCTGTAGCTTTGGAAGCGAATGTCCTGTGATACCTCAGCGGCAGGGTACGAGCTGGTCACCATATTGCATTAGACCTAGACAAACAAGGGGCCCTGACCCCAGCACTCACTGGAATACAAATGAATACAGTCCATTCAGTACACGCTCAATATGACTGAGGGGCTTTAAAGACAACTGATGATGCACTTTTTTTTTACTGTTTACTCCACCTTTAAATACATTAGTTTTATTTTAAACTGTAAGAAAACTAAAATTTCACATTAGCATTTTGTGTTTTTTTAGATAATACTGTATTTATTCTTCTTCAACTGTTAATTTCTTATGTGCTCTTTTTAACCATTTGTGGTAGATTGGAAGATACAGTGTATTCTTGCCATTGTCCATGTAATAAAAATATCTCTGGTCTATCTCTTCAAGTCGTTCATCAGTGTTTGTACAGAATATTAATGTAAACACTCCAATAACATGTAGAGAGGTGACATTGTGTGAAGCCATTTTGCATATAAACAGAGTTAGATTAGCAGCAGTCCTCCATCCTCTCTCTCTCTCCTCCTCTTTATCAGCAGCACCTGCAGCCTCACAGCAGGAAACCACTCCTCTTTCTGTTCTTCTCTCCTCATTATTTCCTCATCTGTCGGAATTTTAGATAAAGTGTCAGAGCTTTTCTTTTTAACATATACAATATGTGATCTATACATAAAATTCTCTAATTCTCTAATAATAGAAATGCGACACTTAACAGAACCAGTTTCCCTGTTACTTTGTATACAGTGGTTTCACCGGAGACCACGTCTGAACGATCATTATGAAATTACTGGAATGTTATTTGTGAAAAACCACAATGTTGAAATTGAATGTTGTTGAAATGCTGAAAAACAAAAACTTGTTGTTGTTTTGGTGAGTAACATCACAATAGGATGAGTACACCAGCTCAGTCAACAACAGAACAAGTGCTTACGAGTGCAGCCGCTCATGTTCTCTGTCACGATGCCTCTGAAGTTCCAGAAGCCTGGCTCACAGCGGTCACACTTCTGTCCCCCAACACCTGGCTTACAGGAGCACTGACCAGTGGCTGGGTCACAAGTTCCCTTGTAGGAACCATAGACGTTACACTGACAGGTACCTGAGGAGAACAGAGCAACATAAAATTCACTTTCAACCTTTACTGGTTCAACCTTTTTAACTTGAATCCCAATCCCTGAGTAACTAGACAGGAAGCTGTTTAGGTGAGATTCCTCTGTACAAAATCTCTGAGTATCTTTCTCATCTCGTACATTTTTCTCTTTTTTCTGCAAGATACAGCATTTTATCCTTCAACTGTGTGCTATCAATATTCAAGATCACCATTTTTCTGTTGATAGAGAGAGAGATTATTCCAATTATTCTATGGATTAAGATGAAATGTTTTCAGTTTCTGCAACTGTGAAAGTGGAACCAAAGTCAAAGACAATATGCTGAGACAGCCTGATGCTATCTACACTTTTTTTTTTTTCATTTTTGGAGGGCACACAAGAACTCAAGACACGGGAGGGCTAAAAAGGTCAGAAAGGAACATAGAACTTACTGGGACATCCAGCCAGACCCACTCCTAAGGCAGCCGTCATGTTGTCGGAGCAACAGCCGTACACAGACAGACTGCAGTGCTGGGGCACTCTCAGCTCAGGCAGAGAAGTGCCGGCAATCACTGATGAGGTAGAAACAAAAGGGGAGTACAGAGGGAAGCAGAGAAAGAAGAAGACTAACATCAGAGCAGGATTTAGACAGCACAATCTCGGCGGAACATGAAACTTTTTTGCTAACAATGAGTTTGGCTTGAGGGCCAGAGGTGGGGAGGCTGGCAGCCGGCTTGTAGATAACAATTCTATTTTCAACTTTTTCACACAATAGCTCAAAATCAGGGGGAAATGATGCTATTACCCCCAGTGAAAACAAACAATGGCCCTGCTAGTGAATGTGCGGGCTGACATTTGCCACTTTCTAGGAGGCATATTCTCTTCATTTGTTGTTGTTCTGCTATTATGGAATTGTGGTTGTTGCCCTACAACCTTCCAGAAAACACACAAATAAATAAATAAAATCCCACAGCATAATGTGAAGGAATCTGCCTGTGCATAATGCACGGAGACCTCCTTTGTCTATGGATGGGTCACACTGCAGTGTGACAGCTCTGAATACAAAACTACAGTGAACAAAATAAAAACGAATGTGTACCCAGAACCTGGTGTTTCTCCTGAAATTGGACCAGAATAACAAAACATTCAGTGGGAGGAAAAGAGGCGTCCATTTAATGGCAGCGGCAAATACATCATTGTTCACATTTTCTCCAGGCTTTGGAGTGAAAAACCAAAATTGCAGATATAGACAGTAAAAACCTTTCCTCTCTTTTTTATCTGTCTTTTTCTATTTCCCTTCCGATCACTTTCTCTTGTGTTGCTCATTTGGAGTTTGGAGGCTGGAGATACAAGGGCCATAAATCACAATGTTACTGGTGTGGATATGAGCCGCAGCCTAATGCTGATGGCTCGGCTCACTCTCTTTTCCAGTGCTTTCCCACTCCAGAGATGGTCTTTGGACACAGTTCATTTAACTCGCCACTTTCCAGAGCTCCGTTTCTGCTATCTGTACTGAGCCTATTAGGACAAGAACTTTTAATTTCATATGTTCTTCCACCCTTCAAGGGTTTTTCCTCTTCAGTGGCCATTGTCCAGGACAATGCAACTCACCGTGATGGGCAATATTACCCTTGTATTTTCAAGGTCTGCTGCTGTGCTTTTTCTGCTGCACTGGCTATAGCAGTTCTGTTGTATCCCGGCAAGGGAACATCTGCGCATAAACATATAGGTACTGCATTTCTTTGGATTTAACCACAATACTTAACCCAGATGTTTGCAGGCAGCTATAAAGGATGGTTTGAGGTGCTATACCAGGCAAACACTGTTGGCACAATATCCAAAACACTCTCTATACTTTTTAATTTGTTTCTTTTACTTAGAAACTTTATTGAGAGTTAGCACAAGGTCAAATTAAGTTTTTCCTTAACTAGCTAATGTGGAATGTGAAATTTCCAAACATCACTAACAAGTTTCTCTTTTATTGTTTTTTTTTGCATTAGCCAATAAGAGAGGAGAGCCCAGAGGTCTCGTACCAATAGAGAGCTCCACAAAAAAAGATTGATTAACCACGGATGGTAGAGGAGCGTGACAGTCAGTGCCCAAGGAGGTCAGATTAGGAAGGAGAAGAATCTGGAGGGATGTGTGAAAACAGCGACAGCTCCCTCATTCTCACTTTTTCTTTAACTCTCTCCATCCTCCTCTCTTTTAGACCCACAGGGAATCAAAAAGGCTGGAATGATCACACAAAATCCCTTAAGTGCATTTTGCTCTGCTCTCCAGCCTGAGCTAGTATCAGAGGCGAAAAGCTTGGGAGGAAGAACTAACCTTTACCACTCAACTGCTGATCTGACAACTGTTCTGCCTGATAGATGGCATTCATTTACATGCAGCAAGTGTTTTTTTCCCCCTTCTTTTTTAAGTAAGTGGGTAAAATGGCATCCCAAGGGTGAGGAAACAAGCTTGTGAGCACAAGTTTAAGGGTTTAAATTGTCAGTTGTTTAAAGTATCTGGCAAGGAAAAGTGAATCATTATTTTTATCAGTACATAAGGGCCTGGGAGAAAGATACTGAACTCTTAAATGCTTATTTTACCACCAAACTTCTTTAGTACATTTACTCATGGCTCCAGTGATCACACTGCAGAGGCAGCCGCGGCAGCTGTGATGTCAGAGACTTGCATCGTCTGCAGACTATTACTACCCCATCAGTGGATGAAATGAGTGGAGAAATGTGATGTCAATGACAATGAGTCTTGGTGAGGGTGCTTCTGTGCAATGACATCAACTGGTGTAATGGTGTAATGGTGTAATGTACCGACCTGCACATGGTCCCTGATTCTGAATCAACAAGTGCTCTTGTTTCTCACATCTGGCCTTCTTCAGCTCACACTCGTTGCTGTAGTTCCTCCCATCTGAGCCACAAACCTACAAAAATAATCACAGAGATGTCAAAAGAAATGAGAAAAATGCTGCTTATTAAGCTCTGGGGAAAAAAAGGTGAAAGTTGTCTTGTCTGTGTGTCCATGAGTAAAAATATCCTGTATCTTTGACATGATATAATGTAGCTGCAGCTATTACAGTATACATAATAGATGTGTGTTCCAATCTGAGTCGTTAATATGAGGACAGATTGCACCGATAAAGGAAATTGAAATTAAAATGAGTGGTGCGTGGAGGATTCCTACCAGCTTGTCAGGCACACTTTGGCAAGTAAAGTCACAGACGCAACGGTCCTCCTCTGCATCCTCATCCCATGAGCCTCCAAACACGCGACAGCGGTCCTGCTCACAGCTCTCCACGCCTGAGCCTGAACCCCCTGAGCCGCAGTCTGCATCAGACACAATAAATACACAAAATCATTAATCAAACATTCAAGCACACAAGGGAGATGCCGCTTTATCAGTACTATATCAGATGCAATGTGTCCTAGTTGCATTTGTCTGTAAGTCCATGTTTATGTACTCGGAGCAACACAAAGTTTGGATCATTTACATTTCTCTCACACTGGTTGTAAAGAGGGAACTAAAAGCACCGCTGGTAGAACATGATAATGACCCAACACTAGCGAGGGTGGGAGAATGTCTACATAAATTAGGAACAACATCTCTGCACTACCACAGAGGCATCCTTTTCATTTCAATTAAATCAGCAGTGGGGGGGGGGGCTCCTTTCTGGGTGCCTGCTCTCTAATATGAGAATTCACCTAATTGCAAAGCGTTCAGTGGAATCTAATTACCTCAAGGGAGTTTATAGAAAGTTGTTACAGCAAATATTCAACTGCAACTCAGACAGACAGGCTTTCTATTTGTTTTAAAGTATACTTGTAATGTTACAGGTAAAAAAGGTAGTTAACATTAATCACTAATCACTGACCAGGATTTCTTCCAGATCTGGTGGTGGCTAGTCGTGGTTGTTAAAAGCTCCCTGCACAGTTGAAAGGTGTATCTTTTCCTCTGCTTCTCTACTCTTAGGGCTCATTCATCTCTATTGATGCACCACTTCTAATGGTGAAATCCATGTGCGTCGTGATGGGAGTGCCACTTAGCATAACCCATCTCCGAAAGCAGATTATGAAGCAGGTCATGGTGCAGGGGAGAGGCTGTGGCCAATTAAGCTCTGGCCTGTCCTGTGATAAACGCCATCAGCAATAGGCTGTGACGGCTCTGAGTGATCGATACAGTGGTGTGGGTTGGATGGATCGACGAGGCACTATGCAACGATACATTACATTAGTTATACAACAAAGGAACTGGAGCTTTGTGTACAAGGCCGCATTCTCCGCAAACATCAGAGCCTATTACAGATTCGCTCCATCTCCATTTTAAACTAACACAACCACTAACCTCTAACCAACCCTAATACTTTTGTTTTGATGTGGTTGTTACAGCCTATCAATCGAGAAGTGCTGTCCGAATGTTAAATATACCACTTTGTGATGAGGCTAATGTGCTGGTTAATTGTTTTCTGCTGCCACACACACACACACACACACACACGCATTATCAGTGGTATTAAAGTTCTGATGTCATTTGAAAAGGAGAAGTCAGCGGACTTCCACACAGATCAGAAATAAGAGCTAAGACTCTCAGCTGGCCAACTGAGGCAGCTCAGCAAGACACAGTCAAAGGGAGATGCAGGAATAGCAAATTCATATTCTGCTCAGGCCCCTCAACAGAGACATGATAAATAAATAAAAGAGGTAAGACATTAGAATGGAATAAATAAAAATGAAGGGAGGAGAGGGTTCCTAATTAGCGGTTGCTCTTTCATGTGCTCACCACCCGCACTGCCTGTGAACCTTTCAATTAATACATCCCCTACTCCCATTCAGCCAATCATGTCAGAAGCCAGAGTCTGTTTAGTCAAGGAAGCTCCATTAAGAAGTCATAATTCATTGGCACAGAGTAGAAAGGAAATGAATAGCATAAGATTCATGTTCATAAAAGAATGAGGGGGGAAAAAATCGTTACAAGAATTTGACAGTGGAAATAATAGAAGGAATGAAGGGAGAAGGTGGTCGTCAATGCTGCCTGTAAGGCTGTGTCTGAGGAAACAGAAAGAGAAGAAGAAACAGAGGAGTGGTAAAAATGTATCTAATGGACTGAAACCTGAAGTAAACCAGATTAGCCACAACACCATCCTCACAGTTAGGATTGTAAACTCAGAGATTAATCTGAAAACAAATCCCTCCTGATTGTGGCACGTGCCATGGTGAAGATCAAAAAACAGATGCCCTGTGACACGATTTGCCTTTTTTTTCACTCCGTCCATCAGTCTCTCGTATCAACCGACCAAATAAACGTTTCCATAGTGATAGAGAGGTATGGATCTCCACGTTTGGTGAGGCGAGGGAATGGAAGGCTCCCGGAGATGGCAATGGTGGGAGAAACGATCCTTTGTTGCCTCAACAGAAGGTTACAAGCCCTGTGATGGATGGACCATGCAGGCAAAATCTGCTGATCTCACTCCACAGAGCTCTTGCTCCGCCCAGCCACACACTTTTTCGTGTCTTCAGGCCCCTTCCATTTTTTTCCAGAGGTCGCTTTATTTGATCGGTTCGATACAAGGAGCAGGGCACCGACTGTGCATCACTGTGTGATCCTGGGCTCATAATCTTGTTTATTAAATGTCTATTCAATTAAAAAAGGGCTGGAAACCCCTGTAGGTGATACACTACTCTCAGTTGCCACTTTGTCAGTGTCGAGAAAAGGAGCTGAGGCCAGGCCTACCCGAGTGTGAAATTAAACAGGTGATAAATTTCCCTGTATGGCCAACAGTGGGAACACTGTCGTTTTTCATTACCACTAAATAAAAGGCAGAAGAAAACAACTTCCATTTTAATGCCACGCACCCCCTCCCTCCCAACCTGACTAATGAGGATGGTTTTTAAGTCAAGTAAGAGAATACATAAGAGAATTAATCACATGTTCACTTCCTCTCCTGGCTTATCTTAGATATGAAGTATGGACTGGGTGTTTGTGCACACTGGTGCTACAGAGCTTTGTGCTGTCAACACAATAAAGCCACAAAATACAGTCTTTAGTATTACAGTTTGTGACAGGATGCTGTAGTACACAACATATATATATATATACTCCTAATTTTGCCAAAACCGACCCTACAAACATCTAAGCAGCATAGAATATCTCAACAACAAATTGTTTTTTTTGTTTTTTTTCATGGAATGTAGCTGAATTGAAGTATCCCACGGCTAAACACAGTTATTTCAACTTGATTTTGATCGTTTTACAATCACACCAGACTTCCTGTGGAGGGTGTGCTTCAGATTCTGAAAGGACTGCGGACACAGACAGTGGAAAAAAACCCACATGACTAGTGGACACCCCTAGGGTGAAATTTATTGATTTCAGACGATCCCATCTCCACTCATATGTGTGAAAGCCTTGGTGCCCCTTTTGTCGAGAGGCACAATTTTGATGGAGGAGAGTGCAAAATGGAGGGAGACATGAGTGGGTGGGTTGGCAGGGAGCAAAAAAAGGAAAAAAAAAAGATTCTATTGTGTAAGCCCAATAGTTTCTCTGAATCAAAATGAGCAAGTGATGGAAACAGGGAGGATGCTCAGAGACAGTATGAGAGGGAATAAAACAGAAAAACTAAGCCATCAGGCATCACAAGCAAAGTGATGCCTTTGGGTAGGTGGAGGAGAGCATTTCTGCCTGATAACAGACAACAAAAGACAATGAGGACAGAGTGTGTGGATGTATGTGTGTGTGTATACTGACAGTAAGTGTGAATCACGGTCATACAGTCTCATGTTTCCTCATGCTTCACATACAAAAAAGGTCACTTGTCTCCGTCAATGAAATGGTGTTAAATCGACCACAAGAAGCTTTGGCGGCGCCATTCGGCTCCCAGGCCTGGGGCCAATGTGACAGACAATGGTGGAGGGAAAAAAAATGAAACGCAAGAAACACCCCCGGCTAGCAATCAAAAAGGAAGTGAATTCCTCTCATCTCCTTTTGCTGTGTCCTCCATCTACCCCCTCTTTTCTCCTCTCCAGCCATCCCTCCTGCTGGCAGGTGTAATCTGCTCTCCTTCACACCTTGTCAGAGGATGACTATGTTCGCCGTAAGGACCCATAAGCCACAGGGGAACTGGCATTGCTGCCGTCTCTGCATGACAACCAGCGGTTGGCATGCTGTTCCCTCCAGAGTTGTGCCCAAGACGGGCTGAGTGAGGGACTGTGATGCTGCCTTGGTCTGTCGCAGCGCAGATCAAGATATGATATGATTTGCACGGTGAATTAGATCTCATTTATTCACAACGTAGAGGAGCGACAGCGCTACAGGCGTAGAAATCAGGGACGCTCATATTAAATGCCATCGGTCACACACTTTAAAGCATAATTAGATTTAAAGGCTCGATGAAATACATGACATAAATCCTCTAATATAAGCTGGTGATCAATAACTGTGACAACAGCTCCTAATGAAAGCCAAGGAAAATTACTTGCACTATCAACACTCAGATGGTGTGAATTCTCAACAATGTATATATGTGATACTGTAACTTAATAACCCTCTGTTTGTTGTCATGTATTAGATATAGTGTGAAAGTTATTCTGATAATGTGACAATTCAGAATAATTAAATGTATCTTTATCTGTGACAGGTGATGATTTATTGAGATGACATGGAAAAAAAAATAAAGGAAGCATCGACTTCCATGAAAAACATACAGCAGCTACAGCTAATGTAAGTATAAGTGTAAGTATAAGTATGGGTTTATGTGCTGTCGGGGTAAATAAATAAAGAATCTGGCATCTATCTCGCCTCAGTTTACAGCAGCTGAAGGAGCGGAGTAGGAGATGCACTGATAAACAAACAAACAGGCAGGCAAAGCATGAAGATCATCATCTCTGAAACGTACAGCTGACCTGAACTTAATCAGCCAGAAGTAATTTTAGTTCCTATAACAGTTTTTTCCCTCCTCCGTGGCCACGCAGTGTGACTTTCCCTTCATCATTTGCTGTGTTAGTCTGATGGCACCTTGCTGGCGGCATATGCAACCACTATGAAATCCACAGATGACGGAATACCATACTACACAGGTCAGTTGATAAACATAATTACCCCATTTCAATGGCCGAATGGTTAACATAATTACACCATTTTAAAGTCTGTTCCGTACCTTCGTCACAGCTGCCAGGCTTTGCCACATCAACTCTCTTCTTCTGCATGCAGGACGACAACTGGAGTTCACACTTGTTGTCGTAGGTGGTGCCATCACTGCCGCACACAGGTGAGAAGGCCTCACCGAAGCACTGTGGGCACTCACACTTACTCTGAACACAGCGGGCGCCCCAGGCACAAACAGTGCTGCCACATGTTTCTGTATCACACACAGAAGAGAGTCGAGTCAAACCATGATGTGTCGAGGCAAAAAAAAGGGAAAATATTCAAAATTCACAACTTAAAATGCATAAAAAATGCATTAAAATGTATCCTACAAGTTTGTTAACTCCTGTCACTTTTATTAGTCATTTGATGAGGTTGAAAAATGAGAGCATAACACAACAGATATATCACATATGCGTTACTTACTGCACTCTCCTTGGCTGACCACTTGCAGGTCCATCTGTTCTTTGCAGGCCCGCACGTGCAGCTCACACTCGCTGTTGTAGGTGATGCCGTCACTGCCACACACGGGCTGGTGGGACTCCACACACTCTGATGAACACACACACTGCCCACTCTGGAAATCGCAAATTGCCCCAAAAGAGCAGTTGGCACAAGACGCATCTATAAGGAGAGAAAGAAGAAGGTGAGGGCGAAGTCACTGTTACCGTCTGTGTGTACAAGTTTCATGTTAGCGTTTTTTTGGGTGAGCATGAAAATAGGTCCAATATATTTCATATAATTAATGAAAAATTATAAATGTTAATAATAAAGATGAAGAAGATGAAAATGCATCGTTTTCTAATACTAAAAAAGCAAATGTTAAAAATTCTCAGAGTGCACAATATAGCCAATGGCCATAGCAAAATTAAACAGTAAACATTATTTTGTATTTTCTTTATGACTAGCAATAGCTGGTGTCGTGCTTAATGCACTTAAGCTGTACAAACACAGGAAGTGCAGAGATGCACTGGAAAGTTTCCATTCTTAGCATAGGACTCCACTTTAAGCTGACTGAATCAATTTCAAACACTTCAGAAAGTCACACACCTGCCTGTTACCATTTTCCATGGTTCACATGCATGTGGGAGCTAAAGAACAAGCCATGAAATTTAAAAAAAAAATCTCCAAAGATAGAATTCTACTGAGGCACCGATCTGAGGGAGAGGATAAAAAAAGAGAGCTACAAAAGCCCGGGAAAGTTCCCAGGAGCAGCTCCATCACTGAAGGAACCACCCCAAACTACTTTTATTTCAAGAGCTGAAACTGTATCACTGAACACAAAGTGCTTCAGAGGTTCTCTGCAAAAACAGAGGAGTCTGCCAGAAGGACAACCAGCTCTGCAGCACTCCATCAAGCGGGGATTGATGGGAGTGTGGCGACAACTGAAAGTACACCTGAGAAAAAGCCTCATGACAGTAAGGCTGCACTTTTCCAAACAACATTTACAGGATCCCGAAAGCATAAAGGAAAAGATCATCTTGTCCAATGAGATATGAATTAACTATCTTAATTTAAACTGGTGTGCCTGGTGACCAGGTACTGCCAGATACCACTCATCATCACCTGGCATCCAGTCCTTTTTAGAAGTAGTGGTGCCAGCATCATCTTTTAGAGAAGCTTCTGAGTCAGAAGAACGAGTCAGAAATACGAAATAAATGTCTTACTTTTCAGGTTGTATTCATTGCTTTCCTGTCTAATTAAAACTGTGCTATTTTACACAGAGCAAAGTTATTGGGCAAATTATTATCTGCAATTGTTCTGCCTTAAGACACCCAAAACATTGCTGGTTAAATGATGGTGAATTCGCTTGGATCATCTCAGGGAACAGCAAAGCAGGATTAGACACATTCATGGTAGGAAACGAATGAGAAAGTAAATGCAAGGCCTCAAAGTGAGACACAGCGAGCAGTAGATGCACCTCTTCCTCTGACACCAATTACCCTGGGAGGAGTGCATTAGCACAGCTCACTATCACATTCAATTAAGGGCAGGCAAATACCCGCTGCTGATTTCGCACTAATTGAGAGAGGCGAGGCTGGCTGCTGGAACCTTCCACATTATTAATCTGTTTATTACTCTTTTAGAGTCTTTAGTTTCATTCATCTCTCCATCTAGCGCTGACATCCACTCCCTTCTTGGATTAACAGCCTTGACTGTGAAGTGAATAAGCAATTGACTGTATATTAGCATAATGACAAATTTCTATGTAGTCAATCCTGAGCACTAAAATGAGGAGTGGAGCATGCATGATCAATGTTTCCCCAAAATCCAAGTTGTATTTCTGTTCTGGGCCAGTTATTCATGGTTTGGCCGCGGTCAATTAACCATAATTATGGCAAATTTTAAAGTGAAAGCATGCAATGATATTTTCAACAATAATATGCTTTGTGGTTTTGGGACATTGCCTGAATGCACAAAGTCAGATCCATAAAAATTTGGCAAGGGCTTCCTGTGACAGAATAAATAAATAAAAATATGTGTGTCTTTGAAATGGGGGGAGGGTGTTGTGGTTTCTCTGTAGTTGCTGCAGTTATAAATCAGGAATTGGCGATAGTGAGTGTTGTCCTTTATCAGGCACCGCATTCTGATAGCAGCCTCGCTTCTTTATCAGCTCTTGGCCCTCGCACCTGGCTCTCCACACTGCCTGATCCTCCAGACAGCGTGCATCACAAACCGACAGAAATGGAGTGGAGCTTCAGTTCAAAGGCAGGAAAGAGGGAGAATTATTACTCATAATATAAAGATGTTCACTTTCTGTCATCTTATTCAAAAATGTCCACCAATGCCAGAATCTTTTCAGCCGACAGAAAATATAAGGGCTTTTCATTCTCGGTCTAATTAAATCTAGAACCAACTTTGTCCAAAAATATCAGTTTGAAAAGTACATGAAAATATGTAACACCATTATACAGACATAGCAAACGGACACCGCTGTGTGAGAACAATTACAGCTGTTTCTAGCTTTGAGTTCACATTTCAACCCCGATCAGTGAGAGTGAATATTTGTGCACCATTCCTTACAAGCCTGACATATCTGGCAATATAGCAAATTAAATGAATGCTGTTTTGGGGGACAAACCATTTTAGTACTTGACAATACAACAATAATTTCATTTAACACACACTGTGATCTAGAATATAGCTTTCATTAACTATGAACATTTAAAATGTCTTGGAAGTCTTAATTTATCAGAGTTTATTAGTGCGATGGCTGCAAATAGTTTTTGCCAGTTTTGACTAAGAGAATTTGAACTTTGAGTGAGAGGAGTATCATCCAGCAATATAAACTGACCTCTCTTACTGTCAAATACACAAAATCCAAAATGCTTCACAATGAGTAGTTTGAAAGAGGCCTCAGTGGTGCTCTCTGTATATTTTTAATGGACCTGCTCTATCTCAGGGGGGGCCATTTCTATAGTAACCACTAACTGCAGGTGCCTCAAAGAGCTAATTCAGATCAGCAGATTAGACTGCTCACAAGTGAAAATATGTAACCTTTGTGTAACAGAGGCTGTAATGTATTAATGACATTCCATTTCACAATAGTTTGTTTAAAGCAAAAGCCAGTCACTGAGTGACAAATTACAATGTCACAGCACTTCACGCACTGATGCTGTTACACCACCTGTTAAGCAGTGGTCATTGTTTCTGTTGTGCTGAATCGTTTAATTTTTGCAATTTATGCCCTAATTTTCAAACTTTTTTCTTAATATTCGGACATTCTATTAAAACTTGAAAATCATTTCTAAATTTCTAATTTATTCCATTCCAATGCAGCATGCCAGACTGGTTACAGCTTGAGCAGAAGGCAGCAATCCCAGAATTTCCTCAGAAATGTAGTTACACATTATTTTAAGTAACTGCATGATGTACTTGAATAATATTCTACAGCATACTGCGTGACAGGATAACACAAACATGGTATTAAATAATGTGGTGTGGTGCCATGTCACCTTTTTATGCTGAATTTAGCCACAGTCCAACTGAAGTCTCCAAAGCTGCAATTGTGATGTTGTGTCTGATGTTGGTTCTTGAACTGTGACAGTCTCTGGTGTTGCGTTTGATGGCACTGTTTATAGCTTTGCAAGTGACTATGAGGGACAGAGCCAGGTTGGTATGAAAAGTGGCCTTAAAAGCATAAAGGATTAAGTCACTGAAGAGAAAAGAACAAAAACATATAGCAAAGGCACTAGCTTTTCAGTGTTTTGTTGATATCCTTGCTGGGAAAACTCTGAATTGTGGCTGAGGCGGCCTGGGTGGAATATTACCTCAGGATTAAGCAGAAAAAAGTAGGCTGGTTTGTGTTTTGAAGGCTTGTGAACATGCCTGGATGATAACAACTCCCCTGTCGATGCCTGCCTGGCCGACAAACTATTAACTCTGCCCCCACTTTCTCCGTTCCTCCTCATCTTATTTACTTCAATCTTCTTGCCTGCCTCCATTTATTACTTTCCCCACCCTTCTCCCTCTGCCCTCGCTCTACTGTCTCTCTCCAACCACTCTCAGACCGCTGATGTGACCTATATTTCTTAGTCAGCTGTGTATATCATTTCCAACACCTGGAGCTGCAATGACTAATCAACCTTTGATTGATTGCAAAATTAATTGCTAACTATTTTGATAATCAATTAATCAGTTTAAGTGTTTTAAAAAAAAAAGTTAAAACAAGCTTTCTGATTCTGACACTATTGTTATTTCCTTTTTTTTTTTTTTTCTTAAATGATTCTAGCATGTTTGCTCTCATCTATCTGGCTAAAGCTGTACAATTGATATCCAGCTGGGGAATCTATTAACTGAGTTTACCTCCCCCAGCCCACCTTACAAGGTCACCTAGCAATCAAACAAGTGAAAAAAAAATCTCAGAGTAATAACAAATGTCACTCATATCGCTGCTGGGTTGCACCTGAGTCATATAGATAATGACAATTTTTCCAGCCCTGAGGGACGGAAATGAAATTACAGTTGGGCCCATGAGCCAAAGTTAAATACACATTCACACACAGTTATGCAGAGTGCAGTGTTTTGTTTTTTTTGTTTAGATTGTGGCACCTGCCTTCTCTACGCTCCCTGCTGTAAATCCAACAGCTTACACATTATCGTGCATTTGGATGGAGATAAACAACAGAGCCAACAATAAAAGCATTTGAGGGCTACTTGAAAATTATGTATGAAAACATAAATTTAATGCTGCAGAAAAAAACAAACCCTAAAGCATTAAAATGTGACATAAAACAATGTTAATTATACGTTAATGTAACTACCTGGGTGTCACAGAGAAGTCTTATGCACCACTTTCTTCTACTGCCTTTTCTGCCAACTTTCAGTTGGACCACCACTTCAATACAGCATTTTTCTACTCAAACACATATCACTGGTGGCAATAGCTTGTGATAACTAAGCGAGATAAAAGTCAGTCAGTTGTAGTGCTGAATAAAGTCTTGTAAAGATGTGCAAACAGCACAGAAATAACCTGCATAATCATTGTCATCATTCCTCTGCTGGCTCGAGACTGGCAAGCTAGTGCCTCATGATTTTATGGCACCATTGCATTGATGCAGGCCTGTTCCTCTGGGAGCTAAAAACCATTCATAGAGCTAGATTACAGACAGGGCCTTCTACTCCACCAGCTCTCTGCCTCCGCTTTTTAAAATAAAGACTATTCATTACTGCAGAAGGATCCTAGGATGACAGACCTGCCATCTACCTGCAGTACAGCATACAAAATTGAGTCTGCACCCCTGCCCAACGACTAAACACGCTCTTGCTCCATTTCCTGTTGGCATGCATCCTCATGTGCTATATTTTGATTTAGAAAAGGCTGAGAGGGAAAGGACAGATGCAATACATGAAGTGGCAGGGAGGAAAAACACGTCTGTGTAGGACCTCTTCAACAACAAAATCTGTCACCGACGCCATACTCAATGAAACTCACCACTTACCTTAAAGCCTGTCATCCACTCACTACAAAAAAATAAATGCACTACTTATCTTCTGAAACTATCCGAATAGCTTGACTATACAAACTCTACCCATAAACTGCTTGTAGACTTTAGAGTACAATTTCATACCAGGCTAAAGAGCGACGGATTCATCTGTATTGATCGTTCCGTGAACAGCTCAGCTCATCCATAAATACAGCACCACAGAGGCCAACTCTCCTTTTCCTTTTCATTGTCTTAAAATATGAGAACTGAGTGAATGATGATGTAACTGACAAAGTCGGGCCAAGAGGATAATAACCACTGTACTTCTGTGTGTGTGTGTGTGTGAATTTGTGTAAAAAGTGAATTGACCAAGTACAAATATAAATTCAAGGTAAAAGTGGTCATGCAAGATGATATGAAGCCATTAGGAGTATTCATAAAAGCTTTAAAATCAGCCCAAATGGGATGTGTGCTTGCATAGTGGAACGTATTTTTTTACCACTTGAAGCTCTGCTGTCACTGGTTTACTAATGACTAGCTGATACTCCGACAAAGCCAAGTGACTCATGTAGGCAATTACAGGCGAGAATCCGCTGCACTTTCTTTCTCCATGAGAAAAGTGCATCTTCACTTAAAGGTCAAAACAAGCAAATTGGAGTTGTGGTGCTGGTACGGGAAAGCTAAAGCAGAGCAGGAGGGAAGGGATGAAGAAATTCTTTAAAGCTGTAGTGTGTAACCCATGGTGATTTTTGTTGTTGCTGTTATTAATTAGCACAGAAGCAGGTGGGGACAAGAAGAATTGATCCTGTCAAACGGCTCAACGACTGCATTTTTAGAGCAGTACAATTCACTTCTGAAACTTCTGGTAGGCTTCTTTGTGTTCTCAGTCATACTCTATACTGAGAAACACAGAGAGAAAAAGATACACACTATAGTGTTAAGGGATTTGTTTTGACTCACACATAAATAACTCCATACATATTGTTACCACCTGTGAGCTGTGGCTCTTTTTCATAGTGAATTCACGACTGCACTGTAAGTCATAGTATCGTCTCATGTGACTGTATAATAACGATGATCATTTTAAACAGGATGAAAATAACAGATAGGTCTTAGCATACTTCATATGTGTAGTTCTGTAGTGTTTCATTGAGCTGAAACTTACTGCAGGGTCCTTTGTGCTGGATGCGGATGTCCTTCTGAAGGGCACAGCCCATCGCTCGCATCTCACATGGGCTGCCGTAGCTATGGCCATCGATTCCGCACACCGGGTCGTGTGTTTGCGGGCAAGCTTCTGGGCACTCGCACACTGGCTCATTGTTCTTGACCACGCACATCGCCCCGTGTTCGCACACCTTGTCCAAGCATGGGCTCGGTACATTGAGATCTGAAGGTCGATCAACCCAAGAGACAGAAAGCAAAGTTAGACACTCATGGTAGCTGTGAAGCTGGAAAAACTTAAAGTAGAAGTTGGAGAAAGGTCTGGGGCCGGAAAAGGGCAAAGGTGATCGGGAGGTAAGTCAAGAGTATAGCTACATGGTGGACTGATGGTTTGTGTTAGAAAGGGTTGAGGGAGGAGAAGGGACACAGGAGAAGTGATACAATGAAATATGCAACACAGCCCTATTCCTATAACACCTCAGCTTCCTATGTCATTTCCATGCCTGGTATATTCTGATTCTTTGAAGACTCCGACAAATCCGGTGGCATGAAGACAGTGGATAAAAAAACATGTTCCTGTGGCAAAATAGGAAAGAAGCAACCTACAAAGAATGGTTTGAGAGCCTTTCTTTTTTTTTCTCCAAGCAGGTAAACAGCTGGATTAATTGACAGACCCAATGTACCCCTTCAAAGGGTGCCATTTGCATCTCAGTGAGTGCCACTGGTTCTGCTAAAGCTGGTTGAACTGACATGAAGGAGCAAGAAAGGGGGAGGGGGAGGATGACAGTTTGGAAGAGAGAGAGAGAGAGCGAGAGAAAGAAACAAAGCTAGAAGAAAAAAGAGCCTTCTGCTTAATAATTCACAAAATGGCAAGCTCCTAGGCAGAGGCAGATATGAAAGTTGAACATCACACAGAGGTGTCTGCTTCAGTCTCTTCCTCTCATGCTCTACTGCCAGCATGACTTTATTAAAACCAGGACTAGATTTTACACATATGATCATCAGTTGTAGTGCTTGCTGCGAGAATATAACCTCAATTGATGAGGAGAGAAAAGAAACCTGAAAAAACTCTATGAACAATAGCTTTTCACCCCATCTCAATATATTGGTAATGGTTTCATGTGTCACTGAACACATAACGTGGTATTTTGACTAAAACAAGGTGCCAAAATGAGTATGGAGAACATAAAAATGGAGGCCTTGAGATTTGATTCTGTGCAATCTCTGGAATCAAGAGCAAGCACGATACGACAATCTAATCCACAGGGATTCTTATTTGGGAAATGCAAGTGGGAAAAATGACTCAGCTAAATGCAGAACGTCTAAAGAATAATAATAAAAAAAGAGTTACCTCTTACAACAAAAGTCAAACAAAACTTCCTTCTCTTGTCTGCTCTACATGGAGATGGGTGGGGTGCTGTCATGGAAACTGGCCCTTGTAATGATGCCACCCATGGTGCCATCATTATTGTGACCATTATGGGATTAGATTGCATCACAGGGGGGCCAAGTTCAGCATGCTCGGAGCCCCATGATTCATTTATCAGTTTAGAAGCTTCTCTACATAAAGCACTAATGTTGGAGGTAAATTATCCACTGATAACACAGACTGAGGTAATTAGCTTGTTTCTTTCTAATTAAATTGACAACAAGTGCAGCCTATATGAGACATAAGGATCAATACTGATATTAAATAACACAATTGATTGTATTGATTCTCTACTAACTACTACTGCTTTTCCCAATAAACTGTGGCTATATTTAAACAAATCTTGATCAAAGACACAGGGTTTCCATTTCTGAAACGTGAATGTTTCAGAATGGAGGGTGGAACACAGTTATTGATTTCTGTGTTTGGATGCCAAGCTGCTGTTTCAAAAGAGCTTGGAGGTGCCACATAAATATGTAAGCTATTCATTGCTGCTTCATTTGGCACAGCTTCAAAAACAATTGATTCCTCCAGATCTTTTTCAACACCTCCTGTGCGTGCGTGTGTGTGTGTGTGTGTGTGTGTGTGTGTCTTTGTGGGTTTAACACTTAAAGGCTTGTGGTCGGAGCTTAACTGTACAACCTTGGCCTCCATAAAAGTTCAGCAGCCCAAGGACGGGCTCCTACAACACAGCTGCAGTCTCTGATAACGCCTTTGTCTCTCATTGTCTTTGTTTCACACACATAAAGAAAGATGAAAGAACTGGCCCCAAAACTCATTTTTTTTATCATTCTTTACCTCGAGAGGGCAAAATTTCTGCCTGATTTATTAAGTGAAGAGGGTGTAACAGAAAAGGAGACAAAATTCTCCAAGTGTAAAAATCTTTTGACACAGTTAAAAACTAAGCTGTCTTTTTTTAGTCTCTCTTGGATGCTAGCAGAAGCTTTGAAATGGCAGCCTGTCACTACTCAGGCTTGTGGGATGGTGTTCACAGGCCTGTTCCAGCGCTCTCTCTCTCTCTCTCTCTCTCTCTCTCTCTCTCTCTCTTTATCCCTGGTCTTCTCAAAAACGCTTGCATAACACTATGTATAAAAGGTGGACATAGTCTTTCAGTTTGAAGACAACAACGTCTCGATATGTGCGATTTGACTGGCGTCATGTCGGTATTTGAAAGGCAGTTCACAGATGTCAGGCACCATGTTCTATTTATTAAGAAGACCTGAACCTAGTGACTGATTTAAGTGAGAATTAGGCAAATTCTTCCATAGACCAAACACTCTTCTGGGTGTTCCGAGTCGCCCCTGGTGGCTAACTGCTCCTCCTGCCGTCCTACTTTCTAAACTTCACTTTTCAAACCAGAGGGCTCATCACTTTTTATATAGAGTCTACTCTGGCAGCTGGAGGAAAAAAAAACAGCAGTAAATAAATATATAAATACATGAAATATAAATGAATAATTCTGTCTAATCAAGGATTCTGCTTGGCTGGTGTGTACTCGGCTCTGTTTCTGTACCACCACACTCAGAGAACTTTACATTCTAGCTGTCACCTCAGTCTGTATCCTCTCAGTGGCTGTGTACATTTTCTATTTTAATTAGTGTGGTGTTTTAAGAGCATGGCGCAGCTTCAGTACTCAGAGGGGATTACTTCAGGCTGGGCCACTTTGGGTCAACTCTTCACAGTAGAGGTCCAGGTTGGTCAGGTCCAACACTGAGAGGACATGTTACTCTGATGTTCTGATATCTCTCTGCCAGAAGTATCACAACTGCCCACTGAGTGGTGTTATCTGATTCCGTGAATAAAGCAGCGAGGACGTGACAGGGTAACAACCCCTTGTTAGGTTGGTGTGATGGCGCAGTGTGCTCCGGGAGGACTCGGTAAGAAGGCACACACTGTTAACCCGACGTAACGTGTTGGTGAAATGCTGGGAGATTATTTTGGCTGGAGCTTCCTCCCATCTCTGTTCAGCTCATACATATGCTAATTGGACTTTTCCCCTTGGGTCCACGTGCAATTCCAAATCACTCCCCGTATTATGCAGGGCAGTGAATCAGTGTAATCCAGGTGATGCTTGCAATAGCCAACTGGCAGGAAGATCACCTACAACGGCAATTCATTATAACACAGGACACCAATGGGGCACAACCAATCTGCGATAAGCCCCGCCTCCTATTTTCTTCACCTGCAGGCCTTTGATCTGACTCCCTTTTCCTCCCTCACATTAAAAACATTTATGTATCATATTAGTCAAGGGAAAAGGAGGTGCAGGGGGAAAAAGAGAGGCTATATTAGCATACAGCAAAAGGCATACCCACAGGCTGTCTCTGTCTACCGGTGAATACATAATATCATATGTTCAGGGTAAGTTGGCACTTCTTTGTGCGTTTACACCCAAGAACGTGCCGCTGAGACAACTTTAAAAAAGGTAGGCAAAGTAGAAAGCCAAGTAGGTATTCCTGATCTTGTGACATGTTTCTTTCAGAGGTGACATGACATCCAAACATTGTTTGTTTAATCCGGAGACGCGATTCTGTCCTTGGGTTGTGTCAGAAAACAAGTAAATGATGAAAAAGCTCAATGTTTATTGAATCTCCAAAGGAGTCAAGAGCAACAGCTTGGAGAAGGGCTCAGAGGAAACACGGAATGAAATGAAAAATGCATCAATTGAAAACACTGCGTGGATGATCACAGGCCACTGGTGCGAAACACCCACAATGCCTTGAGTCACTTCTGGCACCACTTTGACCCACATCTCTGTACGATTTCTCCATGATGACAGCCTGCAGGCAACACTAAGTGGACCAATGGTCCCTGGCCGCTGTCAATAAGGCTCCCACAGCAATTCTTCTAATTAACTTGATTAGGAAAAGTATCTCTGACGATCTCAGGCTGACGACTCCAGCACCACCAGTGTTTGTGAGTCCAATCACTGCAGCTGCATGTCAGCGTGCAGGCAGAGATGCTCATCAAATAAACATGCAAATGATAAAATATTCGGCACAGAAACTTGACACCTAAGGTGACTGATTTTCCCTTTCTGCCTTGCAGAGCTCTTTGTCAATGACAATGTGTGTGCCGCTGAGTGATTTTGTGTTAACCTCCGAAGGCGACAGCCGACACTTTTCTAACTGGTGCAAGTTTTTTCTGGGCTTGCAATCACACAAACATACACACACACATTCAGCTGTACACACATGGAATGACAAAAGAGCTGTGAATAAATTTGAGTCTGCTACTACCTTTCATTTGTTCACTCCCAGTTTGTCCCCAAATTATTTCCTTTTCTTTTGTATGATTTCACAGAATTATTGTCCTCCTCTATGCCACACTTGCTTCTTTATGAAAGGCCTAACTACCAATTTAGACACTCCAGTCTACTTTGTATTCTTCTAATACCAGACCTTTACGTCAACAAGCTCCAGGGAGTTACGGTGAGCCACTTCACACTGTACTACTGAATATGCAATTAAATAGCTCGACCTGGGCACAATGTGAGCTGTGATACAACCTGGACTAAAACTGACAACATCTATTTTCATTGTAAACATATTCACTCTCTCTTTTGTGAAGATAACAGATTAAAAAAAACAAAAACAAAACAGTGTTATTGTGAGATTATTTTGATTGAGCCTCTCAGTGTAAGTCTGGCTGAAGTCTTCACAACGACTCATGGTCTCTTTACAACTGCACACCCATGTTGGGTAATGTTTTGGCTTTTAATATCAAATTAGATTTGGTCTAAGTAGCTTCAGGTTACTGAGGACACCACTGTCAAATGCTTACAAACACATACTCTGCAGGAAATACTCCACACACATTAGTGCGTCAGACAAAGGTGTGTCAAATTCAGCATGTCACAGAAATTTACTTTCTGCTTTTATTACTTCATTTTGCATAAGGTAAAGGATTCAGTTATTCAAACTATAGCTGAATAACTGAATCCTACACTTCACTCGTTGATCTTTACACGATACAGTGGAAAGAATGAACGCCTTTGAAATCATTAGGGTGACGACATACATTCGGTGCCTGGTCCTTCAACTGCACAGTGGCAAAACAGTTATCACAGTTCTACCACAATAGCTCTTTCTCTGCACACAAGTTGTTGTGTAGTTTGTGGTAGCAGCCTGCTGTGCTGGCAGGCCCTGGAGGAGTGAGCAAATACAAGATGTAATCGCTTCAGTCTAAAAATATTCTTTGTGCGACGCGCTATGAGGTGTTTAATCAGGAACTCTTGTAAGGATTTACTATCAAATTAACCACATCAGAAATCTGCACAGGTTTTAATCAAACACTAATTGATGGCAGTTTGTGTTGAAATAATGTTTTATAATCCATTTTTGTTTTTACCGTTTTTATTGTGCATCTTGTGGAATCGCAAAATGGCTAACGCTGTGAAGTCGGGATGGAAATCACAACACAATCAATCATCATAATGGTGAACAACAAAAAAAGTGATCGTATTTTTATTATAACAGTGGAGGAGCTGCATCTCATTGGACTCCAGCTCAGACTCCAGCACTGTGGACATACCCGCCCGCTTTCTTCCCAGCATCCCGCCTTACTTCACTTCTCGGAAGTCCTTCATCCGATATCTTAAAGATCTGTGACTCTGCCCAGATACGAGTCATTCAGTTAATGCAACGTGTTGCTTACATGTCCAAACTGAAAAGCTCCAGATATCAATCACACTGGACAGTGGTCAGGACATGACAATCTGCATGACAATCTCTTTGTGAGCGCGAGTACTGACAGGGATCGGGGGGAGAGGGAGGTGTGTGCATGACGAGATTTACGGCAATGTCAAAACCAGGGAATTTTATCTGTTTGACAGCTGGCAGGACAATCGATCACACTGGCCCATGCACCAGTCAGCCAATGAAACACGAGGACAGATCATGATTTATCAAGTAATGATAATTTAATATATCAAATGCTTCAGACTTATGAGAATTTTTTTGCCTCAAGTCTGTGTGTGTGTGTGTGCGTGCGTGCGCATGTTTGTATACACTTTGATGACGCACTTCCCATTGTGCAGTTTTTGACAATACCATTCACTGTGAGAGCACAAGCACAATGGAAGAGTTATGTATAAAGCCTGTGTCTGTGTGTTCTTGTGTGTGTGATCAATGGAGGCTATTGACTGAACTCTGACAAGTGAGTATTTTCAAAGACAGGAAAACACACACACACACACAGTGCATACCTCCAACATGTTATCTAATAAGTCTATAAGTTCTATGAGGCAGTGCTTTTTTGAGTCAGCCGTAGAAAATAAACTTCAAAAGAATACGAGAGACAAACAGAAATAAAGTTCACACACGCACGCACACACAAACACAGACACTTTGCATGCATATCATCTGTCTGACTAACCTAACAGTCTCAATGGGCACCTGCTTACCTCTTTTGATGTTTAATTAAAACTGAATCGAGTGGGGGAGGGGGGGGGGGGGGCGAGGTTCGTGACTATCTGTTTTGAAAAATATGCAAATGTAAATAAAAATGCACATTAAAGAAACATGCTACCAGTCCCTGACGGCTGGCTGCAATCCGCAGGGGAAGAGCAGAAGGATGAGGAGAGAGGAGAAAGTATATTAATACTGCATATATTACTCAACCAATGAGGCAGGAGATAGACCTATTCAACAGAAATACTTAAATTGAGCAAAACACATAAGTGCTCACATTGCCATCCCCTTCAGCGCTCAACAAACAATTCTTTGGTTCGTACGAAGTGTGCGCATCATAACGCCACACTGCAACTAGACTGCAAAACTAAATACGTCTATGGTGAATTGACTAATTGCTTTGAGTGTCATGTTTACCTAAGTGGAGCTGGAGCTGATTAAAAACCCATGTCTACTGCAGTCGAATGCAGTCGTCATTTGACCCAGGAGTGAATGCCTGGCCGTTTCTAATTCCATTGCAGACAATAGCCAGATGTTACTAGAGGGGTTTTTGACCAGTGGAAAAGGGAATTTATACCAGACTCTGTTGGCTGAATAACACTAATGAAGACTGACACCTTCTGATGCTAACAACTGGACACACTTTTGGTTTTCAGGAGAGATCTGTCTCACCTGCGTCAAAACAATGATGACAATGTGGGCAGAAACCTTTATGCAAGAAAACCTCAGTCGCTCAGATCAGTCAATAATGTGGGTAGTTAGGATACACACACACACACACACACACACGCACAGGTGTGTGTGTACATTTACATCAATCTGGACTATGGATTTATTATGTCACTGAAGACTCTATCTGCTGTTTTCACACACTTCAGTGTGTACAGCCTTTGATTCTGTTTCAACAAAATGTCCCACTAAATCAAAACTCGTTACTCATTACAATTTCAAAGTTGCTGCTTTTTCATTTGTTTTTGTTTATAATAATAATAATTATGTACAATACAGCACACCTAAGCTTAGGACCAGTTATGGTTGTGACAAGTAAATTAGATTAAAGAATTAAAACTAATTAGGAAGGGATTTATTGAGGTGAAAGGAGCTGAACATTAATTGCTGGTCTGCCACTGCTGTCTCTTGTCTGTCTGAGTCTCCTTTCTTTTCTGCTTGGGCAAATAAAGCCTTAATAAATGGCATTGGATTTAACGTGTGTCTTGCAGAAAAGCCCTATAAGATGCAGAGAAATGCTTACAGTTACTTTTCTTGCTGACTATAACGGCAAACATCACTGGCTGTAGATGATATCAGCAGAAGCTAATAAAAATAACCATCATAAGTATCTGGTCCAAATTCCCACTATTTAACTCTCGGCTGTTCTCTACTCTTTGCAGTTAATATGCTCTCCGCCATCCAGAGTTTATACAATAGCATCAAATGAAATGATCCTTCTGATGTGGTTACATCAATTTTAAGATCCTAGGTTCTTGCAGTTAAACTATGAGGCATGTAATTCCAGTAATTTGAGCTTAACAACTCACTCCAGAAAGTAGCAGGAGAAAACTATTGTGTGAAAAGGAAAATAATACACTCTATTTATTCAGTTTGTCAAACACATAGCTAATCAATATTTCATTTCTGTTGCTGCATTTCTTATTTTTAGGTTACAGTTTGTATCCTACGTACACTAGCTCTGAAACTGTTCTCAGTCGGCTAAATTTGTTGAAGTTGAATAGATGTTTTTACTAGAGTCATGTTAAGCAGCTCAAATGTAAGTCTAAAAGGCTTGGATGTAGGGCATTCAAATAAGTTTGACAAAAAGCAGTAGAACTCCAACTCTAGTGCAGCGTTCATGGTCAGGAAACGGTAAAAACATTCATCAAGCAGATGCAGGCGTTTGTGAGACAGTCCTGATGATGGAAAGGGGCATGCGAGACAGCATGCACAAAGACAGGAGTCAGGTGTGGAACAGGGGGAGGAGGCTCCTTTTTTGTTAGACGGGGAATAAAACACAGAGGGTTTGGAGAGAGGAAGACTTCCCCGACCTCATGGTTCACGTCTTTGCAGGAGGGTAAACAGAAGGAAGAGACATTAATGACACAGAGACACAAAACCACCGAGAGGAAGAAATGGCAGCAGAGATACAAGACCCCTCCTGTTAGGTCCACATGGAGAGAGAGTGAGGGAGGAAGAGCTTCACCCCCTCTGTATCTGCCTGATGAGGTCGCCCACGGGGTGACCCCACTTTTCACCTGCAGCCAGACAGCCGGGAAGACGGCCACACGGACAAAGACAGACAGACAGACTGATTGACGCACTGAAACAAGAAAGAATAGTTTTTTATACAGGAAAGAGCAACAGACAAGGACAAAGACGGACGGCGGAGGAAAGAAAAAGATAAAGAGCCACCACAGTGGTGGACTAGTGAAGGAGTAGGAGACATGAAATATGAAGGTGGGTTTTCAGTTTGGGTGTGGGTTTCTGAGGTGGAGTTATGAAGCACGAGGATGAGGTGATGAATGTGAAGTGAACGTGTCAAGTGGAAGAAGGCACATGTGTCCTGGTCCCTCCCCCACAACCCCACCCAACCACCCCACATCCATTTTCAGAAGGCATTTCTGAACCGTTCCAGACATTTATAATAAAGTTGAAACATAAATACGATGAAAAAACGTTGTATATATACATTAGGCAGAAAGGCAGAGCGGGATCGAGAGTGTACAACATTAGCCCCATGGCAGCCTTGATCCCTTTCACCCCCCCATCCTTCATCTCCACTCACCACAGGGCCCTGTGTGCCTGATGGGGATGAGACTCCTCCTCACACACTCGGCCTTGCGTCGCATGCAGTCGTTGGTGTAGGTGTGGCTGTCCTTGCCGCATATGGGTTTGTAGGTGCCGTCACAATGTATGGGATCGCAGGAGCAGCGGGCGTTCAGCTGCTCCACCAGACACACTGCGTTGAAGAGACACTCCTCCTT
Organism: Solea solea; assembly: GCF_958295425.1. Lineage (NCBI taxonomy): Eukaryota > Metazoa > Chordata > Actinopteri > Pleuronectiformes > Soleidae > Solea > Solea solea. Next base: position 19,645,043 of record NC_081144.1, on the reverse strand, counting down.
ACACTCCTCTGAAAATGTAGAAGGGTAAACGGGTGAGTCCAGACCATCTTTCAATCATCTGTGACTCCTACAACTACTCCAGTTACCGTAACTGTAATGTTTAGTTAAAAGTGTATTCAAAAGCCCCTAATGCATAGAATAAGGACTCAAATATAATGTGCGACACTGATAAGGCTTTTTAGAGCGATATGCACGTGGTAATTTTCTAACGCTGTGATAGATCAACATAGAGGAAAGGGCAACAGAAGTCATCAGCAAGTGTAAAAAAAAAAAAAAAATTAACATTTCAGGATAGTCGAGCTCTGACAAAGAGCTGATTGTTCTTCCTGTCGTGTGTCACAGCTGGTTCATGCATGGGGAAATAAATCCTTTTTCATCCAAACAGTAATTACATGTTAGAGTGGACTGATGTCACAGACAGTGTGTGTGTTAAAAGCTTTCCTTTCAGCAGAAGTTAAGCCTTTTGTTAACAAAGCATCAGAATTCCTTTTTTTTGTAATTCTCAAGAGCCTGTTTATGACTACATGAATCAAAAATAATACAGACAGATATGAAACTTGTCCGAACAAAAGACATAATTGTTTATTGGTTCATGCTTTCATTCAAAAACATTAGGAGAAATCTGTGTTTTACCTAATTCCTCTGCAGGAAGAAGAAAAAACTAACATCAAGAAAGTACTTCATTTTACATTTATATTAAAATAATATAAAATATAACCTTATTAGTCATGGAAAGCAAACCAGAACCCGTAGCACTGTGAAGTGAGAGTTAATAACCTTGTGGCTGCTGTTGGTCTCTGGTGATGTAACCCATGACAACTTATTGAGGATCAGGTTTGCTTTGCTGTCATCTAACTTTAATAAATTTCCATATAACTTTAATAATCTGTGGAACTCAAGGAATTAATTTGAGGGTGATGTTAAAGTCTAAAGTACCATGTCTGTTTCGTTTTTGACTCAGTAAGCAGAAACTGCAGAATTAATAAAAAAGACATACTGGTAATATTAAATGGAAAATTTGGCATTGAAGTGAGAAAATCCAATTTGAAGCAGGCCTCTGTTCTGGAGGCGCTCACCAGGCTTCACATTTATTTCATTCCTGATCAGTGGATCAAATTTGTACAGCAATTCAATTGCTCCTTCTCTTTTCTTTAAAGCCTGCCATGTCACACTTAATTACATCGCTGCAGTGTCTGAGTGAGAGGGCTACAATGATGGGCCATGTCGTGGTTACAAGTCGAAATGGCCTTTTTCATTAGTTACCAATTTGTAATTTGCTAAAAGAGGGGATAATTGTGTGGATCTCTCGTTTCAGACTGAATTATTCTTTCATGTGAAAAAGGCAGAACAGAACTTACTCACACGCACATTATGTCCCAACACACATGCCAACACGAAAGCACAAACGCACCCTTACTCCTACTCCACTTAGAATAGGGTTTGTGCAATTCCAAAAAAACATGTACTCCTCCATCAGCCTGTCTGGCAAGAGAACCAGGGCGTGTCAGAAATGAGTGCATCAGCTGTCACTGTTGACTGAACTAAAGCATGTCCAGGAGTGATCTATTCTTGTCTTTGGTGTTGTCAGAGGTCTCAGTAGATGGACGGGGGTCTCCACACATCACTGCTGTAAACCAAGACAGCTACAGCTTCACGAGGCTCCGCTGACAACACAGTGGGAAAATTGGATTTTCTCCGATGGCTATCAGAAATACAGTAAAAGCTGACAGCTCTTTGTTGACTAAGGCTTAAACCCTGTGTTCTAATGGCAGAGATAACAGTCCTGCAGGCTCTTATCAGGCTGGAGGTGGCTACTCCTGGCATGGATACTGAGAGTTCAGAGCCATTTATCTCTCTGCCACTGAGTGGAACACAGTTACAGAAAGATTTCAAAGCAAGTTCACCTGTTTAGACATCATGTGCCATTATGAAAAATTCTTGCATAGACCTCTGTCCTGGTTAGACATGTTCCTCCTCGTGGCTCACCTGCATCCTGAGCCTCTCACCTAGACTTCATCCTCTCTTTAAGACTCTACTCCAGCTCTGCTTAAAAACCTGGCTCTCAGCTCCAGCCTTTGTCACGTCCAAGGCCAATTCTTCTGCGTTTAGTTACAGTCAGTTTCACCTTTTCTCCTTTGCTACAGATCTCATCTTTGGTCAGGCTCTCAGTTTCTGTTTGGTTTCCCCATCTCGCTTGCTGCAGTCTTCCTGCCAGTCTCTCAACATGGGAATACTGGTTTTCTGCCACAAGTCATCAATTCTGGGCTATATTTAGTCTTTATCAGAATAAAAATAAGGATAAGATGGGAAGGATATGCAAAAGCCTAGAATCATTTCAGACAAATTTTCAAAATATGAATTTGGATCTGAATGTTCATTCAAGGAAACAGCTCAAGCAGCAAGATGTAACTTTTATTGGATGTAATGCACTGGAGCAAACATGCCATGATGAAGACTAATCAGTGATTTATGATGCTAAGTCTATTTAATTGAACTCTTGCACTTGATGGTGGAATTTTCAGACACTGACCAAAGCACTAAATCCCACACTTTTCATCATCTTCATACACATTCACCAATCTTACTGTACATAGAGTAAAGGACTGAGAATCAGGGCGGGAACAAAAGAGGCTCATCATTATAGGTCACTAACTCATCAAAATTTGTTTTTTTAAATAAAACTGATGGTTATAATGTGATTACTCTTACCCAGCCTTCTGCACCGTCCTTTGTGGACCTTCCTGAGCTGGGTGTCTTTCTGTAAGCCCCTTGCTATCATGGCACACTCGCTGGCGTAGGTTTGACCGTCACTGGCACACAGAGGCTCACTTTCTGGGGGGCACGACTCCGGAAGGGCAAGCAACAGAGGCTGGCGGGTGAGAGACTTCACTCGGCACATGGTGTTCAGACTGTTCTCGCTGCCTTTACATGGGTCTGCGGAAACACAGGAATTCATGGATATGAATATGATTTCATGCTGCACTACACATTTGCACATATTGCACAACAGAAATGTAACCTGGGTAATATTTATGCTGTTCATATCAAGAAGACCTGGAGTTTCACAGGAAAACAAGCGAAAACAAGCAGTTTGACAGGTGTTAGTGATCACATTAATGATGGCTTTCAGCTCAAGTAAGTCAGTGACAGTGTGACCATGAGCAAGCATGCACCTTGTAATTGAAGAAGCTCAATAGAAGTCAGCTGTCATTGATTTTGATGACTTACACCTGTGCTTTTACTACTCTGTGACCTGTCCGAATGTCTGTCATATAAAAGGTCCATCACTTCAAAATCAGCTACAACTCATTTTTCTATTTTTTTTTTATTTTGCCTTTATTAGATAGGACAATGAAGTGTGAAGGGGGGAAGGTCACACAGAAAAGGACCACAAGTGTAATCGAACCCAATTTGGTTGCTGCAGTGAGCCCATTGCCCCTTGGGGCGCCAGCCACGAAATGATTCATATCTGTAACAAATAGAAGATATTAAGGAATATATATCGCTACGTTTTTTTAGACCAAATCCCGAGTAGGTTGTGTGTATTAAGTGTTGTTAGATAATACTGGTGTAGTAAAGAGAGGAGAGGAGAAGAGAAGAGATGACCCTTCATCACTGTTGCTCCAGAGATGTTATCAGTAGTTGAGAGAGGGACCTTGGATGTGAAAGGTAGAGAAGAAAATGGATGAAGGGACTATTGGTTTGATTAGCTCCCTGGCACCTCTCTCCTTCTGAAGGAGCGTCAGTCTAGCATAGTCAGCCATATCAGTCTGTGATCATAATGGAAATGGTTTGAGGATGTGTGCAAAGGGAGTGTTACTCCTTGAAAAAAAAAAAAAGGGGCCTGGGCTTTATCCTTGTTGCCATGCTTTCAGCATGTAGGAAGACAATGGAGTTATGTAGCACCGTGACACATTAAATCACTGCCTAACTGCTGGCCAGTCACTCAAATGACTCTAAGGATGAAACACCATATCACAGAGAAAAGAGCAGAAAGACAGAGAATGAGAAAGAGACAATAAAGGAAAGTGGCTTCCAAAAACCTCTGGCAGGAAAACAAAGAGCAACTATGAGGGGACATAATGTGGGACAGAGCAGTTGGGCTGTGCAGGGCTGTGAGGCAGCGTGACCACAGCCAGGCCAGCCAGGCCTCTGACCACTCTCTATCAGCACAATACAAAGCAGACGGGCAACCAAGCAGACCAGGGTTTTATCGTTATGCGTGCAGCGTCTCTGCATAAGGCAGTGCTCCGCTCGCCAGACGGACCATTATCTGTGAGAGAGACCATTACCTCCCATTAACTGAGAACAACGGCTTCCAGGACCATGCTCCCTCTAGCTGAGCAAGTAGGGTAATTACAAAAAGAATGGCCTGTTTGCTACAAAAACTAGCAGTGTGGATAAATCAACAGCATGTGTCTGGCTAAAACCACCAACTCTAAATTACCAAGGCTTTAGATGAAATGCCTGCAGGAAGATTTAGAGGTCCATCAGGACTGACTGGTCCCTTGAGCTTCGGCCCTCCCCAGGGAGGACTGAGCAACCTAGGTCACTTTGGACAACTCAGGCTGGATTTATATGACCAGCCTTCTGCCAGCAGACCTGCACATTCATCACTCATTGCCCAGCGCCCTGCTCTGTCTCCCGGAGGCTCCTGCTGCTAAGAGACAGCATTTGTGTCTGCCTTTCTTCCCCCATCTGGCTACCCATTAAAAGAAAAAAAAAACCTTCAAAGTTGAATGCTTTGGACGTAAACAACCAACACCTGATATGATAGGATATGCAAGAAAAACAACAAGAAGAAAGGCCCCATTGAACATGACAACAATGAAGGAAAAGCCGCTATCCACACCTGTATAAAGCAAAGCCGCTTAAATGAAAAATGAGAATTAGCAAAGGCATGCTGTAAGTAAGTGGAGTATGTGAGGGAGGAACAATAAAGGTCAGACGTAGTAAATAAGAGGAGCAGATCATGCAGCCAATTCATCAAATCTGAACATCTGTCAGACTAGATTAACTGATGATGAAATAACTGTAAATTATAAAAAAATAAGTGCAGAGGAAGAATACATAAGAGAGAGATATCTTACCACAGTGCCCTTGGTATTGCACACGTATGTTCTTCTGGTTCTTGCAGGCGTGCTGATGGAGCTCACACTCGTTGTAGTAGTCTTTCCCATCAGTGCCACACACTGTCTCCTCAGGCTTGCCGTCACAGCCAAGAGGACACATGCATTTAGCCGACAAGCCATCTGACGACTGGACGCAGGTGCTGCCATAGCTACAGATCACGTCAGTGCACGGATCTTTCAGAGCTGCAGAGACACACAAACACATCAAGACAATGGTTGTTAAAAAGAAATTGAGGAGTTATACCTTAAAGAGCACACCTCCTGATGCTACTATGCACCTGAGTGCAACATGTATAACAAGAGGTTGCCGTAGGGCACTTTTATTCGGGGTTTGGAGAACTAGTTGACACCCATGGATGCATTTAGAGCACAGTCTCCTTTACTATGCTTGAGCATGCTTTAATCACCATGTCTGAAAAGCGACCGTCTGTATATTTACTTTTCTACAAATGAAACTGAGAGAAGAGAAGGAAATAAGGCAGCGAGGTATTATCTCATCCCCGAGGTCTTTATTTCCACCCGAATTAAACAGTGTGCCACTTGACGCTGAGTCACTCATCCCAATGATGGGAGAGGGTGCAACCTTTAATTTTGCCCATGTTCACCACTGTTGGGAGCTTTTCTTGGGTTTCATATGTTGTGTTTCATAAAAGGCTGCCATCAGATTACAATCGCTCTCATCTGGGAGCATGATACATATTTATGACCACCATGAACAAACATGGCCTCCCCTGAGAGAGAAACCGAGCGGCAGCAGCCCTCTCATTTCCTAAGCTTGTCGTATTTAGAATAGATTTACCCATGTTTGATATTATATCTTGTTACATCAATGAATTTAATTTAAAGGAGAGTGAATATATTGGATTTCAAATTCTCTTGCTGTGCATTTTGTCTTTTTTTTTTTTTTTTCTTTTACCCCTCTTTTTCTTTTGAAGAAAATGAAATGATTCAGGGTTTTTTCTACCACGAACATTTAATACCTACCTTCGGGATGGTGTGGCACTGGCTTGTTAATAAGAGACTGGGATATGTGCAGCAGTATATTATGGATGTGTAAGGAGACAGGAGTTGCTACGATCAAAGCATATCCCCCCCCCACCTCACTTTCCTCATCTTCATGACACATTTCCTTCTCCTTTCTTTTTCCACTTTTGATGTTTGGTGCATGAGGCTTGTTAACAAACTCTTTCCTTTCCATTTTATATTTGTGTTGTATTGCAGCAAAAAACTTTGTAACTTATACAATACTTAATTTATGACAAAGACACCTCAAAGGCAACTTCAAAATAAAGTACTAAATTATAGCTCAAAGTAAAGGACACAGGAGGAAAGTGGCTTACTGAAATCATGAGGCATTGTGAGACGTTGATGGCAGCTGAATGGCAGCCAATGTGAACTGGATAACGAATGTGACACTTGGCCTCTAATTTGTGTCTAATCATATGAACAATGAGCCACTGATGACCTGTGGGAAACAGCGCTGCAGTCACAGTCTTGCTGTATCTCCCAGAGCAGGGAAAAGGTCAGAGCAACAGAAGTTACACTCACGGCACAATCTACACATCTAAAACAGCTTGTCCTCTTGTTATGTAGCAGGTAGAAACAACCTTCAGGACAATGCTGTTTATGTAACACCTGCTGTTGGGAGTGGTGAAAGCTATGTGTCCTGACAAGGAGCAGAAACTTGTCAGTGCTTATGGCTTCTGTGAAATAGTGCTTGTTAGGGTTTAGGCAGCAGATGAGAGAGAAGCCTATAGCGACCATTCACACATGGAGAGAGAGTTTGCGTGTTTGCATTGTGACAGTAAACACCGTCTCCCTCACACGTCTTGATTTCATCTGATTAAATAATAGCCGAGGCTTTCACCTTCTCCAACTTTCCCTTTGTCTCAGAGAAGCTGACATGTTGACGGGCAAAAAAGGCGGCAAGAGCAATGAGGGGCACGAGTGATGGGTAGAATCAGAAAGGGAGGTGTGTGGGCTCCTGATTTGAGGTGTCAATTTGGATACAAAGCTCAGCCTCTATGGGGTGTTAGTGCAGATAAAAATCTCTTCTCAGACTCAGACAAGCGAACAAATTGCCTGGGCGAATGTGATTAGTGTAACAAGCGCACACACACAAAAGGTCACCACATTAAGTGAGGAATTTATGTTTCATTATCACATAAAAGGTGGCAAAAGAAGAAGGAGAGAGTGGGAAGGTGTAGAAGTCATTGCTAAATTAGAACGATCCTCACTAACACTGAGATCACTCTTCTTCACTTTTGAATTCAAATTCAAAGATAATGAAATGAAATCACAGATAAAGAGGACACACGGATATGGATCTGTAATCTCAAAATGAGGATTATACTCAAAAGGACAACTAGCTACCTGAGGCCTAATCTCAATAAAGCTCATTCATGTATTTACCAACGCAAATGACTCTAATCACATACATGCAGCATTTATATAGACACACCTTGTGGAATATCTGAATATCTCAGCAGCAATATCTTGCTTCATTTGGATGAGAGAGGAGACATTGTCTGCCCATTGGGAACAACGTGTGACTGCAATACACATTGTTAGTGCCAATTGGAAAATGTGTGTGATGTGGCAAATACTACACCCAGGTCAGGTGTCACACGTGCATATCTCTGCAAGTTTAGCTTTAACACTGTATAAAAAAGAGTTCACAGTGTGACAGAAGCCTGGTTATTATGCACTAAAATACTTTAGGAAGTGACTGCTTCAAAGTGCCCTCTTTTAAAGTGTGCTCAGACTAAAGGGTGAAATGAATGCAAAGTGGCAATGAATAGACAAAACTTGATCCTCCATGAGAAGTCAAGAGAGAAAATGATAAATAGGACAAGAGTTTCGGCTGATTTTGTAGACCAGTTGTCCAACAATAATGTTGTGCCAGTTTCCACTGAAGAGGTATAGTTCAAAATTCAGTTCATACACATGAACTTGTTCACAAGGTGCCTTTTAAAAGTTTGACTAAGTTCACAGTGCAGAAAAAGCAATGGTTTTCGTTCATTTGTTCCATCCTTTTTAAAAATAAATATGCCACTATTCTTTTTCCAATAGAACGTCCTTCCCTGGCAGATGTCCAGACTTGTTTTTTGAGACGCAGCAGGCAACATTTGCATGAAAACTTTTTTTTTTTTTTTTTTTATGTGAAAAAGGCTCCACTTGTTATTCATAAACAGGATCAAATGCTCAAACAAGCTGGCTTCAGCAGTTGTAGAGACATCTGTACCTTGAACACCGGCCATGCTGGGCCATGTGTGTGGAGACATCATGCAGTGCGTCAATGTCATGTCAGTGTTCGTTTAGAATTTGGAAAAAAAAAAAATATATGATCATGCACAGCACTGCTAACATATGAATGACACAGAAACATGATAACTAAGTACAGTTAATACATGTGCATGGTCACTCTGAGGACAGGGATGGGATGGTAATGAAGAGCAGGTGATAAGAGGGCTGGTGTTTCTCTGAAAAGTAGGGCAGGGAGGTTTTGGGAAGGTTGGGGGTTTAGAGCAGTCCTCTCCCCTCTGATCTCTTCCTCTGGCAGAGAGCAGATAGCAGAGCAGGTGGAGACCTCTGCTGCTCTCTGATCCACTGTTTTGTGCTGCAGTTTATGAATGCTTCATTAGGGACAGGGAGCTGTCAGCATCATGCTGGCTTAACCTGATGTCCTGCTGCTGCCACAGCACCAGGAGTGTCTGGGTATATTGTTACCTCTTTTTAGGCTTAAACACTGACCTAGTCAAGACCAGCAGACCAATCGGAGACCAAAATCTAGTTCTTATGAGGCAGGACCTCATTTCTAAGGTTGTTTACACTGTTTACATTCTGGGAATTAGCGTTGCAGTTTCAAGCCTCGGACCAAGTGTCACTGGTAACAAGAACACAATTTTTCAAAAATACTACCCATATTCTAGTAATACAAAGCTAAATGCAAATCGGTAAAGTATTCCTTTAAGTTTAGGGCTAAGATTTGAATTGCTGTTAAGCTATAATTAGAGTTGGTCATGGTTAAGGTAAGGGATAACAATTAAGTAAATAGCAAAACAAAGAACAGCAGAGCAGACCTGCATGTGTGTGTGTACAAACTGCACAAACACATACAATCGTTTGAAATCACTTTTTAATTCAGATAAAGGTGTGACTGTGACGTGTGTGTGTAACACGTGCGCACATATGGATGTGGCGCTCCCTGTGGTGCTGGCGGTGATGAGGGAGGGCACAGGGGGTTGGAGCTAATCAAATGCAATGATGCGATGTTGGGGGATGTGGCAGTGCGTGTTCTCATCAACAAAACCCCGTCACCAGCAGGAGAGGAAGAGGAAGCATTTAATGCTAAAAAAAAAATATGTGTCTCATTTCAGTGTGAAAATGTGAAATACATGAGATATCTGATGAAGCCCAGAAATGGTTGGTTTGAACAAAAACAAGGACAATCACTCAAGCAAAGAGTCAAAGCTGAGGAGCAGAGGCGTGGTATGAAGGAGTGTGCAGAGACGAGATAAGAGAATGGGTCAGAATGGGAGCAGGGAAAAGGTAACTGTCAGAATATAAACACGGTTAAGATCTAAGAAATAAATATGAATACAAATGTGCAGCCAGATACTAGTGATGAGCAGCAGGGGGCAGAGGGGCAGAGACTGGGGGAAGGCCAAAGGATTAGCAGTTACACACCCATGTCCTTGCTCTCTCTCTCTCTCTCACACACACACACACTCACACACACACACACACACATACTTTTAGGCCATTTGCTGAAAGATTATTTTTTGTGTGTTAGATGTAGTTCTTCAAAGATTTGAGCTGACCTGCAGCTGTTGCTCTCTTCTACATGCTTCACTGTTTTACCTTTGAGAGAAGAAAATGAATGAAGCTTCATTCTGCTGGCCACACTCACTGCTGTGTTAGCATTTGTCTGGACAGATTTCAATCATAAATTCAAAGGCTTGGTAAACTTAAAAAAAACAACAACTTTATGGTCAAAAAGAAAGCACAGGGACTTAAAGTGCTGCATGTCATCTTGTCAAAGAAATGACAAACCTTAAACAACCGAAAACAAGATAAATGTTTGAGGAAAAACATCAATAAGAGATGATGAAATAGTAAAATGCAGCAATTCTGTAAGGTCCTATGATTCCAAAATAGTCCAATTTGTTTTGTAGCTGTCACTTTCCAGTGGCAGATGTTTCATGCTTGAAAGATGCAGTAAAGCACAGGTGGAGTGCTGAAATGACTACACAGAGCCCATTTATTCTGCTGAGTGACAGAAAAAAAGCAAAATGGAATTAAATCGTCAGCCTGTGGCATATTTGACAAATACAGACAGATATGTACAGGTCTTTCAAAGGACAATGTATAAGGTTTTACAGAAACCACATAAATTCTCCAGTTAAACACAACCTTTGCGCTTTTGGGTTTCATCTGATAAACGTGGCAGTGTGTTTGCTGAAGCAACTTTGAGCAAACAACTTCCTATCTCAGCATTTTTGCGCAACAAAAATGCAACAATGCTTTTCACTTAGAGTCGCATTCCTGGACAGATGAATAGTCTAATATTCCCCTTGCAGCTGTTTCGGTAACAACCAACTCCCAAATGAAGAAATCTGGCTCTAAAGTTGCTAAATGTGCCATTATGCTCGCCGGCTATTCACTAACTTTGCCTCTGTTAAGTGCTGAGCAGGTAGAGTACAGTCAGTTTATGGGAACCTTATTGAAAGAAAGGAAAAAAAAACTAACAAACCACAAAACAGCTGCTTCTGAATAGAGTTGATTAAACTGCTAAGAGTGACACCCAAAAGAAAAGTTGCAGGCAATAAAGAAGAAGCAGCTGAAAGATGCTATATCACAAGCAGCTGAGGGGAGCTTTGAGGGTTTGTCACGAAGAGCACCTGCTTTCATTATATTTCATAATAATTATTTGTTCTTTGGGAATTATGATGGTATTTATTAACGTAGAGGATGACTGCATGTTCTTTATGCTCATAAAAACACAAAGTCTGGTTTTATTAACGCCCTGTATTAACTTTGAATTTGCAATGTGTGTATTCAGGTCAGGTAAAAGTGTCGTCAGTTTCTCACTTTAGGATTCTTTGGATTATTTCACATCATGTGTCAAACCATCCGCACAGCTCACTTCATTTTTGTAATCCATATAAGTAAGCTCAAAGAGATAAAAGACACACAGCGCTAATAGATGGACAGTCTCTTTAACCCTGGGGCTTCCCTGTCACGTTTGGTGTCCATGGGATGGAGACAGTATTACCTATTGAAAAACTGTCAGTGCTTGTACTAGGAACTGTGTCTCTTAGATTAAGAGAGAAACCTTTAGAAAGCAACAAAGAAGACATAGTGCCAAAATGAATCAGAGAGTGCAGACAAAAATACAATTAGCTGCTTGTTTGTTTACCTCTTTGCGGATCAGCCACAGTCAATAATGCATTTATATTGTTTTCAATTGCATTCAACACCAGGCATCTGTGGGTCCAATGGCTCACTTAACATATTTAGCTGTACAGCAAACATTTACACCACAGCTGTGGTTCACTGATGAAATATTTTTATCACTAAAAAAATCACTTGGTTTGAAAGCTAAATGAATACCATGAGCAAAGCAACGACAAATACAGTCAGTAAGTTATCATGTACAATTAAGATGAGTTTGCATAGTCCATAGCTACTGCTCAATTAGACTACAGGCTACAGATTATACAAGCATTAGCAGGGAACAGCTTGATTGAAATGTGTCCACATCTGCTAAATATTGCAGTGTGCCCCCCTTTCAGTTTGTTAGAATTAGGCGGTTTCTGGTTTAGCTGGCAATCTGAGGCCTCCTGCTATCCATGAACTTCAAAATATTACATTTCTTAAGCTGACAGAGCCTAAAATCGGTCTCCTTGTCAGTCCAACTGACAGTACAACTGTGATGTAGGCACATAATGCTCAGGCCAGCTCATGTCCAACTCTGGTATGACTGAAGATATATATGCATTAGTAGTTCGACTCCCATCACATCATCTTACAGATGAAAACTCACACAAGTGAGAACATCAGGTACAACGGTGCCGCGTTAGAAATGAAAGGACTTCCATCAGAGAGTGAAACAAGTTACAGGAACTCATGCAGAAATTTGTGGCACATATGCTACAAGATTTCCTTCATTAACTCTTGATAATGAGAAACAACAGTGGTGCGGAGCCAAAATCAAGCACTGGCTAATCACACTTGGCCTGTGCCACCAACAGATGATACCAATCAGTTACAGTAGATGTTGGCCCTCAAAACAAGCACAGGCAAATACTGCTAAGTACTAAGACTATGTCTTTCAGCTTCTCTCTTTAGAGGTTGCCACAGAGGATCACCTGCCTCCATTTAAAAAAGAATAAGACTACAATGCCTATAACTACAATTACAACTTCATTAAAAACAGAATGGGACATCTGTAGCTTAGCTAGTTGAGCAGGTGCACCACAAAGACCAAAGAGTCCTCTGCAGTGATCGTATTCAATGATAACCTCAACCCATTTCACACTAAGCCTGTCCTATTGAAGGGGAAGAATCTCAAAAAAAGAGTGTAAATTTACATTTCTTGTTTGTCTTGGTAATACCCTGAAAATACATAAGCAGCAGTTCCATAAAGTCCATCAAAAAGAAAATACAGGAAATTACCTTTTGTCAGGAAATGCAGAAAATACCACGGAAATAATTTGCAGTTATTCACGATTATAAATCCTCCGAGAAGGCTCGGGTGCAGTTTATATAAACTTCTAATTTTGCCTGGATGTCTCTCTCTGCTCCACCTCTCCCTCGACAACACACACACACACACACACACACACACACAATTAGGTAAACCGCTTAAATCATCAAGCCCCTTGTGATATAGGCCCCTGTATAACATGACAGGAATTTAATTTAAGGTATTTTGATACACAGAGGGAAGCAGCATGAAGTTACAAGAAGAGCGAAGCGTGCTGACATTTATTTAGTGTAATCAGATGAAAATGACATGGATTGATTGAGTTCTCTTTCAGGCAACCGTTACCACTGCAGACAGACGCTGCATACCTTTGTGTGTGCATGCCTCTATTATTCTCTTATTGTCTTTTATTGTGAAGGAAGGACAACGGGAAGAAAGAAAGAAACACACACACACACACACACACACACACACATTAGTGAGAAATTAGTGTAACCTCACTATCCTCACAGAGGTAGACTGAACTAATTATATGGTTAGGATAAACAACAAAGAAAGTAGCATTCATTTACACACGTAAAGTGAATATATACAGTATATATATATATATATATATATATATGTATATATACACAGTATATATATATATACAGTATATATATATATATATATATATATATATATATATATATATATACTGTATATATAAAATACAGTTTTTCACTCATATGGTGCCAGGACACACACCTGAGAGTAAGTGGGATGTGCTACAGCAGCGAAAACTGTAACTTTCACCATAAAATCTTTTTATTACAGGATGAAAACAGGACATCTGGGGTTGTGCTGTTATGATGACACTCATGCCAGTAAGAAAACTGATTTTAAATCATTAGGGGACAGGTATTTCCAGGGAAAAAAATCCCCAGTGAAATCATAAACAAGGCAATCAGGGATGGCAGACTTCGCCCCATTCATATTGGCAAGTTTGTGTTTAACTGCGGAAACACAAACAGACAGACACACAGAGCCACTAAAAACAATACTTCACTCCCACTCCGTGAGGTGAAGTTACAAACAGCACAAACCCAAAGCAGTTTTATGCTTCAAATTAGATTAATTCTTTGATTTTTTTTTCTGATTGACTGCTTTAAGATTTTAATGCTTTCAGTGTTTCACTGCGTCACCAGTACCAAACATTTTTGACCTCTGAAAGTGTCAAAACTGACAAACCACAGAGCAGCTTTTATCATTAAGCAGCTACGGGAAAGGGATTTTCAAAAAGAGTCACTCGCTGAGGTTGATATTGATATTGAATACCGGCCAAGACAGTGAGGTTTGCATTGCTTTCACCTTGTAAGTCAGGAACTGTTATCACTCTGCCCGTAGGGTTACAATGGCATCACCCTGCAGTTGTTACTCTTGTGGCCGCACAGAGTTTTTTTTTTCCAGCCTGGTTTAGGTTTTCGTTCACAGAAATCGTTCTTGTTGTGGTAAAGGGGGTTAAACCATGAAGTGTCCAGAGATAAGCTGGGCACTCGGCTGTTTTGTCTTGTGCAGTGCACCGAAATGAAATAGCAGCAAGTAAATACTGTGTGTTATAGAGGAAACAGAGTGATTTCCAGCGTAGACACATACTCAACAAAAGTCTCCTTCACCATTTCTCTGTGCTGTTTCTGAGGAACAAAAGACTGCAGAGTCTCTCTCCTCCCACTCAACTTAACATGCACACTCAAACCCAGGAGTAAACACTCTCAATAGATTGCAAACACGAGCACCAGCAGGACTTTGGGTCCCGACATCCTGGATCAATAGCCATCGCACTACTTCATTATGGCTTTGAGATGAGACAATACAAGTTGATTCCCAAAAACGTGTGACTACATCCATGCAGCTCAGTATCCCAATACCTGGCTTTCATCCACACTGCAGAGGTAAATCTTGGGTGGGTTTAACATCTGTTTGCTCATTTTACATCAACAATCGAGGAATTTAGATTCTGTCTCCCAGTAAATACAGAGTCTGTCGATAGCTCTTTTTCACGTTTGGTCCATAACACAATTCTGAGCCTTTACATTGTCCTCAGAATGCAAATAATCAGTAAGATTCTTCTTCTTATTCTTCTTATTATTATTATTATAATAATAATTAATAAAAACGACTAAAACGTGATTTTATAAACACCTTTGTTCATGGCATGTATTATATGACTCCATTTAATCCATTTAAATACTACACTACACAGACTGTATAAAGCAGGGCTCTCTAACCTTTTTTCTTCTGAGAGCTACTTTGACAAAATGAAAATGCCTGAGAGCTACTCATGTTTTTTTTTAACATTTATTCTCATAGCATATTTCAACCGAAACTAACTGAATGAGCTTGTTTTGCCGGAACATTTACAACATGTTGGTGTCCACAACTCACATTCTGCAAAAAACATAAGACAAATAGCATTTGATTTACCTCCATGTGCATTTTGTATTTCTGTATGCGTCTCTTTGTAGTACATCTCACACACTATTAAAATATTAATGCTGTCAAAACAAAACAATGCGTTTACAAATACACCGATATTATGGCTTATTCACTTATTCACAGATGACTGGCACTGCATGGAGTTACAAGAGAGGTGTATGCTGGAGTTTGAATCACTCTTGTTCTGAACTACACTGCTACCTGCAGAAAAAGTCCTGTGAAGAGTGGCTGTTTACTTTGATGAAATGGTGTTCCGTTGATTTGCATTGCTAAGCAAGCATCTATTGTTTTTCTTCCACATTTCTTCTTCTTCTTCTTCTTTTTATCTTAGTTTTGAGAAAAACCCCACACATCCTACGACAAAATTCAGGAAAAAAAACTGCGAGAATGGAAAGCGTTCCAAATAGTGTGGTCATACTTTACCGTAGAGACGTGGTTGAAACTTTAAACAGGTCATAAGACTTGAGGCTTTTTTCTGTAACGGTTTTTAAACAATCACAGTTTAAGTTTTAGGGGGAGGGGTGTGTACAACAAGAGTCAGTCTTTCTTTAAGTTTTAAAGGTTCAAATGTTACTCTATTACCAGCTAAAGTCCTGCACCCGACAGCATTGGCACCAAGAAGCAGGCACAATACAAATTTCTCTGGGGAATTTTCTAGTTATTATTATTTTGTTCCTTCTCTACTTAAGTGTATGCAGGGGTAATAACGAAAAAATGATGTATTATTCAGGAGAAGCCAAATGCATAAATAGATTAAGAAGGCTCAAAACACAACCTTTGGCCTGATCCTAAGCAGGTATGTGTGTGGATACAGAGGTGTGTTTCGGTGACATGCATGTGCATTATCTTTGTTTTGCATGCAGGTTTAACAAAGGTGAACAAGAAACAGCGATGAAGAAGTAAGGATTTGTCTTATAAGTAGAGGCTGCAGATGTGAGGAACAGCAAGTAAAGATGGATAGAGAGTTCCAGCAAAGCCCATTATCATCTCCCTCTCTCTCTCTGTTTCTCAAACTATCAGTTTGAAAAAATGCCTGCAGTGTGTGTATATTTTACCAAGTATGCCCGCATGTGTCTACGTGCACATGCATAAGAGTATAAATACGGATATCATCATTACACACACACACACACACACACACACACACACACCCACACACACAACAGTCAGTCTGTCAGGTTCTGCATGTTATGGTTATGAATATCAAGCAAGAGTCTATGCCTCAGGGAAATGAAAGTATGAAACCCCAGTTATTTACAATGACCTCTTACCTTGTGTGTGTCTGTGTGTCTGTGTGTGTCTGTACTTGTATTTGTTACTCTTCAGGACCTTTTCTGGCATAAACACTGACCTTGTCAGGACCAGTAGTCCTCATGGAGACCAAAACCTGTTCCTAATGAGAACGAACCTCAACTGGTTTACAGGTAGTGTAGAGCAAAGATTTGAATTGGGGTTGTCTGGTTAGGACTAAAGGTTAGGGATAATGCATTGTTTGGGGTGTCCAAATGAATGGAAGTCAATGCAGTGTCCTTGAAAGGTGAGCTGTGCAAACCTGTGTGTGTGTGTGAGTGTGTGGGTGCGTTCGTGTACGTGTTCAGCAATCACCCTGGAAAGATTCAATTCCTCTCTCTGTTGTGAGTGTGTGCATGAATGCCTCTACTGGTGCAACAACACAACACAATCCTACTCTTAAAGACTGAGAAAGTGCATGAGGGAGGAGAAAATGAAAAAAGAGGAAAAGAAAGTGATAGAGATTGGCGGGAATAACGTAAGCGAGCGAAAATTAACTGGACTCAAAGTGGAAGGGAAGGAAGACATGGAAGATTAAAAGATTACGGAGAAAGCACTGGTGAGAAACAAGAAGAAGATGAGCGAAGAGGTAAAGAGATCATTAAAACCAGTGGAGATAAGGTAAATGGAAAACACCAAAAGAGGGAAGGGAAGGAGATAAGAGGGAGGAAGTTTAGAAGGGAAGGAATGTCAGAGGAAGTGAAGTGAAAAAAAAGGAGCAAAGCAGAAAGAAAAAACATGCAGTGGCAGAGATGACCAGGAAGAGTGTGCAGGACCATGTTATCTACTCTGGAAAAGCCAAAAAGTCATCTCTGCTATTGACAGCTATTACCTCCACTCCATTTCACAGGGGTAACAAAAAAATCATCAAAGCATGAGCGAAAATGAAGCAGAGGAAGAGAAGAAGGGGAAGAGAGGATGTGTGGGGGTTGAAGGTGAAAGTAAGAAGGCTTTGCTCTCGTCACTCTCCAGCTCTGCTCCAGAGTGAGGATTTGCTTTCAGGAGATTTCCTGAAACGACCCCTCCCAGTAAACCCAGACACCGTAACAACCAGCCACACACAAACAAATCTTTCAATAAAAGTTCCGGGGCAAAAAAAAACCTGTTTAACAACAGAGTGTAAAGAAGAGGTAGAGCCTCTGTCTTCTTATACAACCCTATACAGTATTTCTCTATGAGCAACTTCACTGCATACTGTAATACCCCAAACACAGATATACACATTATTATTACATTCTGTAGGAGTTTTATACACAGACTTAAGTGCTTTGGTGAAGCGCTTCAGAGGGAAACACGATTATAGTTAACTCTACACCAGAAACAAGGGTTTGTGTTCGGTATCCCAAATGTTTTTGGGTAATGACTCAGACAAAGGTCATGGTTTTGGTCAAATATTAAAAACACGTCAGGTGTTAAATATTTCCTCATTATTTTGATAGCAAATGTATGAAAAATATAATTTGCACTGTAGTTGCTACAAAACTCATTACATTCAGTTCAAATAACCTTATTTATTCCTTACAAATTTGTGTACAACCACAGAATGTGTATAAAATGTAAGTAGTTGCAAAAGAAACTCCTATTTTGAAGCCTCAAAATCACCTGCAACCAGGCATCAACTGGTGTCCACGTGCTGTCTATTTTTTTTATACATATTTGTTTGCCTTCTTTGAATCGGATAGAGTAGCACGAAACGTCGGGGAAAGGAGGGAAGAGAGGGAAGACACAAGAGCCCTTTATTGTCTATTTACCACTAAATGGGAACATCATTTACAAAATCATCATCATGTGCGAATGAAGAAGATCTGTAACTAGAGATTGAGACCATTAACTCTGCAGGAAAATGTTCACTGACGTTATTAATCAAGTGAGAAGGAGGCTAATTTTCCCACAGATTTCCAACCAACAGAATTCTTTTTGAATCTAGTGAAGTCAAACTGACACTTCTATTCTATTTCCAAGGCGTTCATTTTCAAACTGGATGACTCTGTCCACTCTACATACATGTTACGGCAGAAAGAGAAAATCATTACAATTCCATACTTAATATCATCCATGAACCATGACAAGGATCCTCACCACTTGTCAACATTACAGCATCATTTGCAAATGCGTATTAGCTGTGTCTGAGACCGCTTTACAGAGAAATTACTGCAACTGCTGAGCATCCCTTCAATGCTCTGAACATTTCTATATGTTGCAGCTTAAAAATCACAAGCTGCACCGCATACTTTATGTTTGAGATACGAAGGTTTACATCCTCTAGCACTGGGCCTGTGTGCCTGCAGAATGTTAGAGCAGATAGAGCAGCAGGTGTGGAGCACTGATGCCTTCCTCCTTTCACTGAATACAAGAGTGTGTCGGTCCTGAAGCGATAACACACTCTCAGAGAGAGAGGGAGAGAGGGGGAGAGTGGAGGGCAGTGGGCTGTGCTTATGGCCAACTCTGCACACAAAATCAAACTTCATTGATCACTCACTTGAACCCCAGTCACCTCACCAACAGACACATACACTTTTTCTTCTTCTTTTTTTTTGCATTACTTGTGGCACTTTTTCAACAGGGAAAAAAGAAGCAGGAAAAAAAAAAAAAGAAAATCCCACGTTCCACTACAGTGGCCACACAAGATGAGTTTTGCAACTCTTCTGTAACTCTCTCTGAGAAAGGGAGTGTATTTACCACTGCTGCTCCAAGTTCAATATTATAAGAACCAACATGGTGTATGCTCCCTGCCCAATTGTGCTGTGTGCGTGTCTACACACACACACACACACACAGGGAGAGAGAGAGGGAGAGAGGGAGACGGAGAGTTTCATCCAAATGTCTTCTGTGTTGAAAATACCAGGGAAAGTGCCTCGGTTGGCTGTTTCTCTCTCTGTCCAGCTCTCGCTACATCTCTCTCTTCTTTCTCTCCTCAATGCCCTCTTTTTCTTGCTTTAAACGCAGCTCATCCTTTTAATTTTCATGAATATCTTGGCCATTATCCACTCAATTACTGCCCGCTTGACCGGCTGACCGCAGAAAATGGAATCCTGGCAATCCCAAATCCTCCATCTACTGCAACCAAAGGAAGATGAAGAAACTGGCCGGAAGCTGCTCTGAACTATTTAGGGCCAGGTTATGTGAATATTAGAGAGCACTGGGGGGCCACTAAGTGCCCACGCCTCAACAGCATGTCCAGCCCTCAGGAGGAAACTTAGGCCACTACCTTGGCACATAAGTGTTGTAATAACCAGTTCAGAGTTAAGAGTGAGAAATTAAATTACATTTTTGCTTTTCTCTGTTGAGTCACACAGAGCATAGCTGAACAGTGCAGTCAGAGGGAGAAGACATCTAGACAACAGCTTGTCAAAAAATGTATTAATTCAATAATTAATTAAACTGACATATTAGGTTTGGATAACGTCCTCTGCACAGGAAAAAAAAATGTGTGCAACCAACTATGATAAGAAGAGTTACGTTTATAAACAGTGATTAATGCTTTTTCTTCCAGGTAATCTGGGATTTGATTAAAACCCGTCTGCAATTATGACACTGGACAGCCTTCCTTGCTTCACTGAACTTTTGCTTGACAAAGTTGTGCATACCCGCAGCAAATCACTATAATTGTCTATTAAGAACCATGGCTACAACTGTCACAATAAGACGAGGGTTGTTTGAAACCAGAATAATGTATGCATGCCTGCTGAATGACCACATTATGAAAATCACAACTACACAAAAAAAGACTCAAGGTTGCGATTTATTGTTTAGCCCTGTAACAAGTAAGCCTCAAAATGTCCATCTGGACTTTATGGCTTATTTTAACCATAAAAGGGCCAGAAAATGTCCTGTGAGTAAGAATAATGTTCAATATCTGGCAGTTACTTACAATTTACCGCATGTTAAAATGGTGCATTAACGATTTACAATTTAAAACACTGTAGTTGTACATGAACACCAGATTTGAACAGTACAAAACATATTTCAATAGTGAGTTTTTGTCTCAATGTACAAAAACAGGGCAAAAAATGCAAACCATGTACAGGCATTTTTCCAACTCTCTCTTCTCTGGTGACAAAGGCTTCCTGAGAATCAGCACGAGTGAAATTACCGTAGTAACCACATGTTGTATAGCACAAACATGTCGCGTAATTACTGTAATGCAAAGTCATCAGTCAGTCAAACGTGTCACCTGCGATACGCTGGGTGTTAAATGGTTAGGTGATCTACATTTCACTTGTACAGTATGAATGTGTTATTTCTTCTTTCTTAAACGACACAGTCCTGCTCTATGAAAGCAGAGGGAGAATGAGCAGAGATGTCAGCCAGATATCAGAGATCTACTGGTTGCTACATCTCGCCTCACTGGAAATAAAAACGTACCCCAGGCGTCAGAGTTGTACTAAGTACTAGCAAAGTGATGCAGTCCTTTTAAAAGGGGGATAATCAGTGAGAAGAGAACCCTTTTTGAAGCTGTGCTCCTGAGTGCCAGATAAGACTCCCAAGTTGAATTTGAATTGGACATGACTGGTTTTCAGAATGGTAGCCAATTCACTTACCCCGATACAACCCTGCCATTCAAATCCAATGGGTCAAATAAGGCTTTGCACAAAAGCACCAATCCAACCGCCCTCACAATTCCTAAAGTTAAAAGCTCTCTCATTCTCTCTGCTCCCTCTCTCCTCCTGTGCTCGCTTCATCCCTCTCGTCTCTGCGTCTCTCTTCCTCCATCAGCCCTGACAACTTCATAATCTCAGTCAGAGTGACCTGTCCAGACCATCTGTGCCTGCTGAATTTATTGGAGACAGACAGACAATGAGAACCTGTCACTCCCCCTCCTAACACGACCGTTCTCCCTTTTACTCCCTAGTAGACAGAGACGGGCATGTAAGCCATAAGCATACCTGTACCGACAGTGCACAAACACAAATATACGTCAACTCAAAACACATAAAGAGCTTGAGATGAATGTTGAACTGCATCTCATTGTGTTGGTTGAACCTTTTATCTGCTATAAATCTGTGTGTGAACAAACATGTAGCTGTGGTAGTTGGCCAGGTGCACATGCTTAACCATGTCTGCTTGTGTTGGACTGGTCATTACTCTGAATGCACACAAAGCAAAGAAGGCAGAATTCAGAGGAGTGGGATTTATGGGTGCATTATATTCACAAAAGAACGTACATTTATCATTTTAAGTCAAAGCCTATACTCTTGACTTCCATTCAGTAAAAGCTATATGACTCAGAAGAAAAAGGTCCTCCGCTAAATAAAAACAGGCTATTACTGTTGAAAACATCAGGGGGGGAAATGGAGATGATACATCACATGTTGTTGTGACTGTATATCTTAAAGGAATGGGTGAAAGAATAAGAAATATGGCAGATTGTTTGACAAGCTTAATTCCATTTCAAAGAATGAATCATTTACCCACTCACAGCTCAAGTACTTCCTGTAAAGCAGAAAGACTACTGCAGTGACCGTCATGCACTGATTAAATAGTTTAAAACTAAACAAAACATAGAGACACACTTGCCTAACTTACAGTAGATCATTGTGTTTTGTAAAAAGCATTGAGAGAAAGGATTAAACTAACATTGCTATCGGCATGATGTTGCAGGTGTAAAGTGACAACAGAAAAGGTCTCTGTTCTGGTGGGGAGCATGTGTGTTTTTTTATCACCAATATAATCATTAGTATTATCATTATTGTTTTTTCTTTTCTTTTCTTTCTTTTGCAAGTCACTGTGCGCTTTTGTTAGCAGTGCTAATTATGGTGCTTCTGATGCACTGAATGCTCCATGAACCATCATTACAGCACTTGCACTGCTTTCTCTCCCTGAATCACAAATTAACTCACTCTTTCACTTACTCTTGCATGTTCGCCTTTCTCTAAATGTTTCATAGCTCATTCCTCTTTCAACATATCTCCCTTAGTCCCTCTCCAGATGCTTCTCCTCTCTCCTCTCCACTGACACTTCTTGTCCTCCTGTTCTCTCTCTGTGTCCTCTCCATCTCTTTATTTGCTCTCTGCCAGTGGCGAGCAGTCACCAAGCTTGTTATTAGTGCCAGGTTGAAGCCGGCACTGTAATCAGACCCCTGGAATTAGCAGTGGGCCCACACTGGAAAGGCAGGCAGGCAGGCAGGCACAATGCTGACAATACACTATAGTTATTATTGAGGTTGAGCTTTGGCAGGAGTCTGCTGCTCCTCTCCAAGGTCTGGATCTTGGTGAGCTTTGCTGAGGAGAAACAATGAGAGTTGGATAGGCACCCACCAGTGGAAAAACCAATGGGAGCAGTGAGAAGCACACTTTTTGTGAGTTACAGGTGGCTTTTAAGCTCTGGGAACACAGCCATATTGGAAAGACAATAGATTGGACATAATGGGGATGTGTTTTATTATTGTGGATAAAGATAGGGAGGAAAAGCCTGTTGTATTAGGACAAAGTGAAATAGAAATCAATTTACTTGACAATAACAAGCAATTTAGCGTCACTCAGAGGCTTGCAGCTCCGTGTTCAGCTGCTTCTCTTCTTTCCGAAATACATCAGAACAACCCGAGCCCGGTTTGTGTTCACTGAAAAAGCTTGTGCACCTCCATGTCTTTAAATTCATCTCACCTCGTGAGAGGCACGGAGTGTGTCAGTCTCTGGTCAGATTCCTCTTATAAATACTTTAAATTCAGACTTTTAGAAATTGATCTTCACTGGATCAAAAGAAAAACAAGTTTCATCACTCAAAATGTTTAAAACGTGTATACTAATGATAAGACTGCAAAAGCATTAGAAGAAATTCATCTCAAGTTGAAAGACTTCAGATTAATCAAAGATCCTTTTTTTGAAATCTCTAAAAACAGGCATATCTTCTCTATCTCTCTTGTCTTCAGTTGGAAAGCGGCTAAAATTCATCTCTTTTGAAAGTTTTGAAATGCAAACCTTAAAATGATGTGAATTATCTTTGCTTCTTTACAAGTAATTAAATCGCACAGTTGGTCCTTGAGTTGGGGGATTTCTGAAAATAGGTTTCAATGAAGTGAAAGAGAAATTAATTCGCCGAGATTGTGATACTCTATTTTAGGAGAAAAGTGAAAATGAGCTGTAACAATGGAGTCATTCAAGCAGTGTCTCCAGGAGAGGTAGTTATCTGGTGGGAAGGCGATGGTACTTACAGCAGGGTCCCTTGCGCAGCACCTTGATGCGTCGCTGTGTGTTGCACTGAGCTTTCTCCAGTTCACACTCGTTGGAGTAAGTGGATGAATCTGAGCCACAAACAGGTGCCACCAAGGATGGACAATCCATTTTCCTGCAAACACACTCAGCCTTGGCCCGGTTGGTTGGATCACTCTCACATACGGCGCCAAAACCACACAGCATTCCTCGACAGGCTGGAAGACAAAAAGAGAAAAAGGAGGTTTGTTATTCGCCTGATGCCAAGTATTTTATCATATCAATGTCAACAGTTCGATAATTGTTAGTTAGTTGTCTTAATAAACCTAAATAAATAAACTTAAAAACACAAAAAGTAAGGAGATTTATGTTTGGTCAATTATTCCTTTGTCCACATTTGTAGGAAAATGGATTTTGTATGTTGAGCAGCAAGATGACAACACTCGCCCCCACAGAGCTGGGTTTATCAGAGACTCGTTTCTTCAGACTTCAATCATTCAATCCAATAAACGACACCAAACAAGAGTCAATAGCAAAATAAGATGTTTGGCATTGGCAGAGAAGATTTGGCAAATATTTCATGGGCTCAACCCACATACTCAACTCTGCTGCTCCACCCACAAACACATATTCCTTACAAATGTGGCACCATTTAAAAAAGAAAATAAATAATCCACCAAACCAATACCAATTTTTGTGCTAAGTTTATGATCTTGAACTGTGCATGCACATATTCTGATAATAATAAACACCAGAAATGCATGGATCTCAATATGCATCAGTTGTTGGTTTCGCAAAACTCTACTCAGCAACAGCAACACAAATGCTCCAGGGATTAAATATGATCCCAGCGAAAAGCACACAGATGCTCTCAATTCATCCAGGAAGAATCTGTCCACTCAAGCAGAGCAGGCACAGTGTGTTGCTGGATGTGACGAGGCTTTTTACAGTACAGTATATGTAGGAGCAGAAATAGTGAAATCTATCTAGAGGCACCCGGCTGATACCCAGCCATGTGGACAGTTCATTTTCGCGCTTTAAAGAAACTGCAGTCTTTGAAATATCAGTGGGTTGCTGTCTGGGAAAAGACCCGGAGAGACAGCGGCACACAAAAAAACAAGGTTAGCCACACACTTGAAGGCTGCACGAGTTAAGCAACAGCAACTGCTAAGACTTTGATCCCAGTCCACCAATTTCACTCCTGAGCTTTGATCAAATGTGAAACAGCAAACTGTGGACGTAGTCAAATGCTCCTGAATGCCCAAAGCAAACAAGACGTTTGTGAGTGTTTGTTTATAGTGTGTTGTGTGTACACAGCAACTTAGAGAGTAATTGACCTGGATCGTAGCGGCTACAGCTGCTGTGGGCCTGCGCCCACTTTAAGGGCTGTTGGGCAGCCTGATGGCGTGACATCCTTGCCTCACTTGTGGTGAAGTGGTGAAGAGATGGCAAGCTCTCACAGGTAGCTCACCTGATTGGAATAGAATGTATAAAAGAACATAACACCACAAGTCCACTCTAAAAAGAGCCATCTTGTTTGGAAAAGTAAACAACCATTCCTTATCTCTGGCACCCAGGCTGGGACTAAATGCAAGGCAGCATGTCCACTCCCTGGCAGGTGTCTGGTGCCGGACCGGATAGACCGGCAAACAGTCCGACACACACAGTCTGGTTTCCCATGACTTCAGAGGACTTCCTCATCCTAACCACAGAACATGTCTTCGCCTTATAGTAATAATAATGGACGCTATGGGGACTCAGTGTACTGTAATGTCCCCATCCCATGATTTTGTAAACAGATTTAGGTCCCCACAACACACACACACATAGCAAAGACAACTGGTCCAGCATCTGCCCAGGGCATCTCATTCTGTCTGTCTCCTCACACCAAAGCACACAGTGTGTGTGCGTGTGTGTGTGCGTGCATGCATCCGTGCGTGCACATGCGTGTGTGTGTGTGTGTGTGTGTGTGTGTGGAGTGACAGGCAAGGAGTATGTTTTTGACTTGCCCACTGTTCCCTGTGGGAGAGCACCTGACAGCTACCTGAGCTCACTGCCTTTGTACCATAGGAGAAAAGAAGTGTGTGTGTGTGTGCGCAAAGCTATCTGTGAATGCATCTGTATTCCTGAAAAAGCATGTGTGTCTGCAGGGTGTTGGCGTTAGGTGTCTGTCTGTCTTTCTCCGAAAACACACACACACACACGAGCCGAGCCAGGTGCTACCATGAAGGTGTGTGTGTGTGTGTGTGTGTGTGTGTGTGTGTGTGTCAGTGCATGGCTGAGAGAGGTGAAGCCATGACAGGAGAGTGACAATGGGTGAAATTCAAACTGTGTCACATGTGTACAAGAGAGAGGAAGAACAGATGTGTTAGAGTAAGACAAGAAAGGATAAAAGAGTTTGTAGTGGACCAAAGCAAAAAGAAACACACACAGTAAACAGTAATGTCATCAAGCAAATGATTTTGTTAAAATAAATCATACACTGCCTGCAGTGGTTCACAAACACATCTCTTCAGCAGTGTTTCCCTATAAGAAAACCTCCCTCTAGCCTCGAGGTTAGTGGATTGACAAAAGACTGACACCAGAGCTGAAGGCTCTGTCAGAGTGAAGGTATCGAGTGCATACTCTGGACTAAGCATTCTTTTCTGAGGGTAAAAACACTAGAAAAATAATAATATGACATTTTGGATTTCTTCCAAATAAAAGGAAAACCTGTTTGGTCAGTAAAAAACAAAAGAATAGCACCAGTATGGTTGCTGTGACTAGTATAACACTGTTATTGGTATTATACTAGTGTTATACTGTTATACACCAGCATTAGTGAATGGTGAAACAGCACTGAAGGGGAATTCCTTCATGTGACAGCAAGAACGTGCGACAGTGAACTCCAACAGTGACCCAGTTTGATTGATCGCTAACACTGCAGACGCTGTAATGACACCAGTGAGAGTCCTGAGGTCATGTCTCACAAACACATTATTTAACAAAGACAACGAGAGAGATTATAATGCAATGCAGTGTCTCCCACAGGTAGCACACACACACACACACACAGCTGTGGTGTTGAGAGTCTCACTAAGTGTTTACACTGTACATTTTTTAATGATTGTTGAAAAATCTATATTATATATATTATACATGCTTACATAATGAGTGCTCAACCAACTTTAGGCACTTTGCCACTACATTAGATAACAATAGACAATAATAATAATAGATATAATCATAATTTAGCCTCAGTCTAATCCTGGAATTCCAAAAACAAATAGAACACGTGCTTGTAATGAGAGCAACTATAACCTATAACCACTGGGACCACTGGGCCTGTCCTTTGAGATTCTATTCTCTCAAATGTGTCATGACAGTCGGATATATTTTAAATGCATGCAGTGTTTGATTTTATTCAAAAGCATATAAATTAGACATCTTTTTTATACATTTTATACATTTAGACATCTAATTCTATACTATAATAGAATCGCATGTCATTTGCTGTTGAGCTTAAATAAAGATAAAGGCATTAAAAATAAAAGCATCTCTGAATATGTTCTTTCAGTGTGCACACCGCTGACAGCTGCTGTGCAATATCTGTTTGATTTGTTTGACTGGTTCATTCTGTTGATATTCAGTCAAACTGTAGAAATACATTGACAGACAACATAGTGCTCTATCATCCAGTAATAAAGTTTCATATTTTGTACATATTAGACACATGATTGCAGGCACTTGACAGCTGCTTAGAATCTATCTCGCTCGCTAAAGCCAAAGTGTGTGCTTCTGTGCTGAAAGATGCACAGGCACACTCAAGTTTAATTTCCAGTATGAATATAAAACTTGCAAATTGGTGGGCAAAATTCTCTCTGCGTGCAATGAGTGTGTGTGAGTGTGTGCAGAGTAATCTCTTTCTAGCCCTGCAGCATTAAAAGCTTCACATCCGCACTGTTTTTCTTCTCGCTACTGGAGACAGGAGAGAAAAATCCCATTGGGTGGAAACGGCAGGGTGTCCAGTTTGCTCTTGTCATGGCAAATGTCTTGTCCAGGTAAAACTTTATCCCATGTTTAGACATCTCATCCATTAAACATGGTGTTGTGAGTTGCAGCATAAGGACACTATGGGGGCTATGAAAGGCAAGGTAAAAAATAATACTAAATAAATAAATAAAATAGACCTGTTTTCCCACTCATTCTTCCTTTGCCAGTTCTGATGCTACACGATCATCATCGGTCTAAGACAATGCACATTCTGTTCATTTCTTTTGTGGATCAAAGTAGAAGTTACTGTTATTGTTGGTAATTTTATTAACTGTAACTTTAAAAACAGCTATAAAGAGCAGATATTAGCGTTGTGCCTTTCCATACTGATTAATACAGACACAGATTCAATAAATATTTCCCAAAAGCAGTAGGTCCTATTCATTTTAGATAATATGCCCACAGTACGTGGTGCTCCTCGTCAGTTCCATTGTTTTTGCTGCCTTGCTGCATTTACTGTACCTCGAAGTGAAAAAAGAGGAGAAATGGACTGTCGTGGCAGGTCCAGGTACAGACCCAATAAGACTTGACAGAATTGCTGTGACAAACTTAAAATGGCTACTTTAGGAGAGAAACACTATTCTCTGCAGAGACAAGATACCTGTCAGGTTTCAATGATTTCACAGCAGTCCAAAAAGCACCAGCTGGACAGGAAAGAAGACCAAAAGAAGGAAGGAAAAGGGAAAGGTGGGCATGAATAATTAACGGTTGTGAACTTTACATGGGTGACAAGAATAGTGGCTGAATTACTGTGAGCGTCACAGCAGTGATGCACAAATGGCAAACGTGATGAATAGGTGAAGCCAGTTGTGCTATGATCAGATTAAAATCAGCAAACGGTGGCTTCCGCTCTGACTAATGACCTATTGACTGTCAGGAAATCAGACAAGTGAAGTTGACGGAGGGAGATTCAGCTCAGTGGCTTTGAAGTGACATTGCATTAGCGCTGAATGGGTCTAAATTCATTACGCTCTAGCACTCCTTGGGGACATCTTCCACAAGCTTCCTAATAAATGGAGCCTTTCTCTTCGGCTCGGGCTAAGTAATACAGATGTGTCGTCTTTTAACAGTCCACTCTTCTCTCGGTCTCTCCCTCTCTCTATAAGAGGGTTTTAGCGTCTATATCAGTGTATGTGTTCCCGAGGACCTTTGCAGCGAGTAAGGCAGGTTGCTATGGCAACAGCAAGTCATGCACTCTGTATTGAGCAGCTTGCCTCATTAGGTTAAGACCGTAAAGTTTGTGCGATGCATACAGGTGGTGAATGTACAGTATGTGTACACACATGTCAAATTCCTCCCAGGACTTTTTAAAGAATATTTTTTAGTTTTCTAAAAGAAAATTGCAGGATTTTTCTCACTCCGCTCCCCACACTCTAAATTGACCGTAGGTGCGAGTGTGAGAGTGGGTGGCTGTTTGTCTCTATTTGGCCCTGTGTCGGCTGGGATTGGCACCAGTGCCCCCCCCCCGTGACCCTCATGTGGAGGATAAAGCAGTAGAAGTGAGTGAGTGAGTGAGAATTAAGCTCATATTCCGCAGACTTCCATTTAAAGTGCTTGTTTTGCAACCAGTGGAGATGCCCCCTGGTGGCTACTTCCATACTACTTCCTAGGCTTCACTTTTTCAAGGGAAGGTTCCATTTATTTCTCCTATACAGTCAGCATGACAGCAATAAATCAGTATATCATTGATTACAACTGCAGAGAAGTTTCCTCCCACATTCATCAATACAAGAGTCTCACGTCCCAGAGTGGTGTTATTTGTCAATGTATGGAATACATTAAAAAAAACAAAAACATTTTATTAGTGATAATAATAATAATGATAGTAATAATGTGCTCAGATCTTCAAATGAATAACACAGCTGTGGTCAGCAGTTAAACCTGGTAACGGATCTGAGGGTAGAAAGCAACCATGCAAGGTTTCTATTGAACTCTGATAAGTGGTCCTCGAGGGGGCAATGCAATCAATTATTGATCTCGCTGCAATCATACAGAACCCAGCGTGAAATAAAGAAAACATCTGCTCACAAAGGAACGTCGTACCTTCCCTACCAGCTCAATATAAGAAAAATTGCTTCTTTAAACCAGTTCAATAAAGAGAGAAGAAAAGAAAAGAGGTATGGAGACTCTTCCAAAGGTGATTCAGAAGAAATAACTTTTCTCTTCTCCTCTTTTTTCATCCATGTTGTTCTCAGAATGAACAAACTGTCAAAAAAAAAAAACAGTAAAACTATAAAGACCTTTCTCTGCACCATTACCAGCAGTTCTTTGCTTAAGATTGGAGGGTTTGAGAATGTGTGTGTGTCAGAGTGTGTTAACTTGTATTTGTTACCTCTTTAAGACCTTTTTCTAGTATAAACACTGACCTAGAACCTCATTTCCGAGGAACTGGTACAGCCAATGGCTAAGATTTGAATTGTGGTTAGGTTAAGGTAATGGTAATGGTTAATGGTTAATGGTTCGGGGTAATGCTTTGTTTAAACGCCCAAATGAATGGAGGTCAATGCAGAGAAGAATAGATGTGCAAACCTCTGTGTGTGTGTGTGTGTAGGCTGACACAGTGTTCTGCCATTACATAAAGGAGCAATCAATGTTGCTACCCTCCTCCTCCTCCACCTCCTCCACCTCCTCCTTCTCCCTGAATGCAAAACATGCTGCTGGTACAGCAGCGCGCCTGGGTCGTGACCTTGCTAACACACAGAATGAACTCATTTACAAACGGCAGCTTCTCCTTATACCATGCGCAGTTTCCAGAGAATGAGTGATAAAGTTGGAAACCGTGAGAGAGTCAGAGAGTCAAGTTGGGGTGATGCAGGAGAAAGAAAAACAAGCCCAGTTTATACACATGCCTCATTCAGTCCAGTATGTCAGAGGAGGAAAAAAATGCTACGAATGCTCTCAAGACGGTGGCTTAATTGAGGCTGAAACTATTTCTAATAGTTCCTTACTGACACAGGAATGTTCCATTGTGCACCCAGCGTGTCTGTCTACAATTGGCACCTGATATTTTCCCTCCTGACTCCGTCGCTCAGTCACCTCAGCTACTCCTGTTGCTGCTCCTCTGAGGTTTTCTCTGTGCTATTTGTAGTCTCTCTTTGCTGTGGTTACCTTTTTTTTTTTTTATCTTTAATGAAGTCCCACTGGCATTAAGCATAAACAAACAAACCAAACAAAAGCAGTGACAAACAGACAAATATGTTTACTATAATTCTTTTTTTTTCTTTTAGCTGTTGGGGTGGCCAAGTGTTTTGACAATAGTTTGACACCTGCAGACAAGTACAGAGGTGAAAGGGTTGAAGTTGTTAGCATAGTAGGATGAAAACTATTCAAATCTTGAGCCTGAATGTTTACTATTATACAAAGACCACTCATTTATTTTATTTAACTGTTCTAGAGGGTAAAGAAAAATCCTTTCCTCCTGTCCATGTGTGCTTTTATATTGTCCTATTTTATAAAACTCTTTCAGAAATTAAAAGAAAAGAAATCTTCAAAAACATTGCCACCATTTCGACTTGTTTCCTCCTTTTTTTGGCAGGCAAATGATAATGCAATGCATTTTTCACACCTGCTTGTGTGTGAGGAAATTTCAAACCCTCAAGCAGTTTTCCCTTTTGTTCATATTTTGGGCATTCCAAAAGACGAAGGCTGCCAAGGCAATTAGACCAAAACCTTGTTGAGAGAATTTTTAAATCATTTCAAAACCAAACTGTGAACCGTTGATGATCTCAGCATGGACAGGCTGTGATTCAGGCCTAAGGCTTAAGCACAGTGATTTATTGTTTATTTGCTAACCCTTGTTCATTCAGTATGGGATCAATGGAAGTCTCAATATAAGGTTATTATTAGTTGTGCATCACTTCACGTTTCCTGCGGTGCAGTAAACCAACACATACCCACAGCAAACGCACCGTTTTCCCAGCATTTCTCTTTCTGTACATGCACTTGTTTATGGTCTAAGAACATAGCAGATGCAGCATCTTCATAAATCAGGCCTGAAATATGACAGCTCTTGAAAGCTAAGACCATCTGCCTAATCAGCCTTGTTATACGAGAATAATTCATGAAGGGTAAATTAAGAAAAACACATTGTTATCTGTCATGATCAGACAGGGACGATAGTGATCGACACAGGAAACAACAGTCCTCCTCAGTTTGACATGAAAAAGCAACACCTGATAAACTGGTCAGTGATAGTAGTTTTTTACAGCGACACTGAAAACAGTGTATGCGTCTAACAGTTAAAAGATTTTCCTTGATTTAAAAAAACAAACAAGTACATAAACATGTAGAGAGGTTTTCTTATGAGCTGTATATAAGACACTGAATATTAGTAGATTTGAAATGGGATTCAGCACCTTATATATCCAGATATACTGTATAGGCATAAATGTAGGTTGTTTTTTTTGCATCTCTGCCTGTTAAATAATACATTGCCCAGGAAAAATGCACATATGCTGAGGTGGGAGAAAAGGTTCAGCTGTATTTATGCTTAATAGGCAGCACAGTGAAATGTTGGTGCTCATTTTGACAAGACATTCAAACCTGCCCAAACCATTCATGGTCCAGGAAAGTGTTCCTACAATATCTGTATCTATACACTTAAGAACTGTGTGTTATGAATTAATAATTTTGATCAGCATTCTGCCTTTACAAACCCTAAGCTATAGGCTTTCAATATGGATATGGTATCTGTCCTTATGCGACCAAGCTGTGATAGAGAGGTTTGAGCGAACGCAGTCTTCTTCATCACTTCTTTATTCCAACATGAATCTTAGCCTCCAGGCTGAAGCAGGCAACGCTGCTGTCCGCTCTCTAACACATGCAGTTTCATCTTCCGACACTGAAGGCCACTGAAAAACTAAACACAACTTTCTGCTCGAAAGTGGGCATACACAATTGATTGCACACACGTACAGCTACATGTGCTTTACAGGGGATGTGGGCCTGACCACTGTCAGCTGTGCAGCCTTTCTTTCACGTCACACGGGCAATGTAACCAAGTTGTGTGTTGGTATGAACAGATATTTTTTTCCAGCTCCAAAGTTGCTGTTTCCAGTCTCCAGTTCTGTTTCTGAGCTTCCTCTGCCCCCAATCTTATCAATAATGGAGTGCACTGGTGACAGAACCCGATTCTGTCACCTTACATCTCCTCCACAAACTTAGCAGCAGGCAGCCAGAGACGCCTCTTAAGAAGAGATTATGGTTGCTCTGCAATATACAGGAAGAAAACCAGCATGGCTGCCAGCATGCTCCTAAATTCAATTATTCAGCTAAGCCACTATTATGAGGAGTGCAGCCCCTTTTTTTTCATGTCTCTGCGCTCATTGTTTGAGCTCCCCATTATCTCGCTTAGACCTATGAAGGGGTCTTTATATAAAGACCAGGTTTTCATATTACACACACACACACACATCAGTATTTATATGCTTGCTAATTGCGAGTATAGGCATTCTGTGGGAGTGTGAGGGACGATTCACTCTCACAAAATGTGTCTCCACAGACATGTGCAGGGATAGGATGCAAAGACATGCACACACTGAGACATGTAATCACACAAATACACACACACACACACACATAGAAATCACACCACAGTGGCGAGAGCTAATGTGGTCTCATGTTCTCCACGCCTGTCCTCTACTCTCACGTTCACATGCTGCTTTCTCTTTGCTCCGTCTCCAGCAACATCATCCCATCTTTCATCAGTGTTTCCTTCCCTACATTTAAAAAGGAGTGTCTGCATGCTTAAGGAGAAGGAGGAGGAGGAGGAGAGGAGGAGGAGGAGGAACAGGCGCAACTTGCTGCTCTGTCACTCTTACCACATGTGGGGTTTCAGACAAATTTTTTGCTGCTTCATTTACACTACCGCTCCAATTTCTCAGTGAAACCCAGTAAAGAAACTCAGCGGTAAGGGCGACTTTGCACAGAGCCAGTTGGTGTCTCCTCACTGCAAAAACCAATTAGAAGAGAGACATCAGCTTTTCCGAGAGATCATCATCCAACATAAACCTAGGGTTAGCGTGCAGATTTAGAGGCTCAGGCTGTAGAAAAGTTGTTTTCACTCAGGATGTGACAGCTGCAAGAGTTAAAAATCAGGTCTTTGGGTTTTTTTTCCTGCCAAAACAAAGCCTCACACTGTAGACGAGCGCTGTGCCCAGCTTCCTGCTGTATGTGAGGCTGCATAAGACCAACTGTGGGTCCTTCCTCACGACAACATTTCCTAACAGGTCTGGCTGAGTTGCAGACAGGAGGTTTATTTATTTTCTTTGTTTACTAAAAAGAAGATTTATCCACAATCTTGCTCATGCATTCAGTCAGCTCGCTCCATTGTATAACTGCATCCATAGCTTTTTAACTTTGTAAGTGGCAATTAGTGAAGCTGATCAAGTAAAACTGATGCGCTATGTTGATTGAAGTTCATTACATTAACTTAACTGCTTTGTGTGTTTCAGTCAATGAGTTTGTATTTAAATCTCTAACATCTTTATACTGGACAGTTCTGCAGCATACAGTGTCCAGCACATTATATGATGAACATACACTTTAAGACATTTAACACAGTTTTTAGTTTTTTTTTGTCCCTAATAGAATAAAAAAACAACAAACAAAACTACACTGCTACCATTCTGTGCCTTTTTACCTGCATTTGTTGTTTGTTGTTTGCTGTTACCCAGCATGCATCACCCCAGAAGACATAATGTGTTATGACTTCTGGGGTTTCTAGGTCTCTCTCTCTCTATCTGCAAGGTCTGCTGTGGACACTTCATACAAAACTGATAGATTAAATCTGTCTTCAATAACTAGCTACACATGACCATTAAATGTTACCCAAACAGTCAGCGTGGGCCACAATATTTTCTTTTCCCTTATTCATGTATTTCGGGGAATGGTGGTGAGAGAAGATAATACTCAAGGCAGCTCTCTAAGGACTGAATTCTTTATTTACAGGAATATTCCCAGCACCTGCACTGGTAATAATTCGGAAAATTATGTTTTTCATTTTGATGAAACCTAAATGGACCTATTTTTAGTACCGATTTATTTTTTGTCATCATATTTTTGTGTTTTTCATGTTCTTCTTGCTGCCAAATGTCACTTGCTCAGTGCTAGATGAAGAGCTTAGCATTGGTGGTTTGGACATTCTAACACTTCAAGTCATTCTGTCACTTACTCCCATATGATTAACAAGGGTTACTGGTCACTGGTCATCAGTTTCCTTTGCAGTAAAGGACTGGAGAGTAAATTGGGCCTCCATGCTCGCTCCCACTATGGAGAGGAGAGGATGCTCCTTTTTATACTGGGATTTCTGGAGAGAGACCAAGTCAGTGGCAGATGGCAGCAGGATGAGAGTCAGAGACAACCTGGGGAGAGCTTGGAAGGCAAGCCAGGAAGAGGCAGCTCTCAAGTGCTGAGCTGG
Organism: Solea solea; assembly: GCF_958295425.1. Taxonomy (NCBI): domain Eukaryota; kingdom Metazoa; phylum Chordata; class Actinopteri; order Pleuronectiformes; family Soleidae; genus Solea; species Solea solea. The sequence goes on along the minus strand of NC_081144.1, from coordinate 19,609,838 downwards.
GCTGCACTGAATAAAAGGGAGATGGCCTCTTCCATATGCTCCTTATTGCTGTGCCTAATCACAACGAGGTGCCCACAGACTCACTGCCATTGTCACTGGAGGGAATTCAGGATAGTTTAAAAAGAAATGACCAATTCTGCAGGCAAAAGCATGTTGAATTGTGTTTAAAGTAGGAGAGGAAGCCAACTAGCCTTTTGCCAATTGGAATTAGTGCCACCATATGGGAGAAGTGAAAATAGTACAAGGGGATTCTTCTTGAAAGCTACATTTAGAAGAGATTTTGAGATCTGAGGGGTAGAGGGCATTATCTTCCCCTAAAGCATATCGATTAATATTGATGTGCCTGGCTGAAAAAGCCCCTGGAGGACACATTGAGTGGAGAGCTTCACCCCATCATAAGGAGTTGATGAAAGTGGCTCCATGAGGGAGATGCCTGGGCCGGCTGAGCTGTGGGTGCCCTGGTTTTGCACTCATCCATTATGCACCTCATGGGTCTCCTGGCTGCTCATAGGAGGTAACTCCTTCGAGGATGTCTCCTGGCCAGACAAACCACTACATCATTTCACTCTCCCGTTCCTCCTCCTCATCACATCTCTCCATCTCTCCCCGCTCTCTGGTCAATAACCCTGACCTGTTGATCAATACCACCACAAATTACTCCATTTTATTTTTCTCCTCCCTCTCTCTTTCTCTTTCACTGGCTTCCCTTCCAGGCAAAGACATGGGAAAAGGGGAGGAGGACAGTGACCTCCTTCTCTCTCTCTGCTTCCTCTTTGATTACTTAGTACTTGTGCACGGTCCGAAAAGGGAGCAAAGAAGCAAATAGAGTCCATTAGAAGAGCACCTTTGATTCAAAGCTCATTTCAAACCCTGTCTCCATAGCTGTCCAGTCAGTTCACACACAGCCACAGACTCACACACTTCCATCACAGCCTCTCCCTGTTAATAGCCCTGAAAGGGGAAATGTAGCATATGATTGTGTTATTTTCAGAAAATCAAAGTGCACTGTCGGCTGCCCATCCATCACCTTGAACTTTTTCACTGAGGTGCCTTGAAGGCCATAAGTTCACAAACACACACAGGCATGCGCACACACACACACACACACAGACACACAATAGCAATGAATATAAGGGACAGAGAGGGAAGCGTGCCTGATGTAGATTTAAATTTATAGGGGACATCCATGCACTGCTGGCTTTAGCATTAGTATTATAGCACCACAGGCCCCCATCAGCTACCACTGTGGAATTAATTGCCGGTGACACAAAGTAGCACCAAAACTGACACGCTTTTGTGCTTTTCATTACGGTATCGAGTCTTTCTGTTTGCCTTTGTAATATTTTTTTAAAGAGAGGGAGGGCCAGAGGCACAGGACAGAGGAGGAGGAGGAGGAGGAGGAGGTGTGTGAAGGGATCTGTGGAGGATAAGTAATATGGAGCTGACTGGGAGAGTGTTTAGCTCCTCTCAGTTCATTTGTCTTCATTTCCTCTCTTTGGAACAACGCTTAGCCCATCCTGACCCACTCCGCTGTGTCTCCACTAGACAACAGCTGTGTGTATGGGAACATGCACACACACAGATACACACACACGCACACACACACATACAGGCCACATATAATATTAGCATTAGCACTCACGACGTGAGCCAGGCGGTATCATCATACCGTGTGAATCATTACATGCCTGTTTATGCATGCCAGAAAAATTAAGTGGGAAGCAACACACACACACACACCAACACACACAAACACACAAAAACACACACCCGGCAGGAAGTTTGAAAAATGTTGGCAGGCTGGCAAACAGGCGTTTGGGTCCCAAATCTAACAGAATGGTGGCCATATTTTATTTGTTTATAATGAAATGATAATGGTTCTGTGTAATTATGCCCCATATTTTAGTCACGATATAGTGACATCAAGAATGGTTAACATCATAACAAATCTCTCCCTCCCTCTCGCTCTCCCCCCTCTCTCTCTCTCTCTGTCGCACTGAAATACAACTTTCACTAAGAAGAGGTGACAGTTTTAAAAGTGATGATATAATGTTACTAAATTTAGATTACACATTTCAAGGATAGGGTATTTAGTCATTTGTGGTGCGTGTCAGATAACAGCCTTTCTCTAATGTGAACATGCAGCAGATGAGTTTGTTTCCTGCAACATTTCAGAATCACAGAAATGCATAAATAATAAACTTAGATAGACATTTTCAGAGCATATTACATCCTTAAATGTGTGAAACCAAAATTGAAAAAAAAGCCCTTTTTTTTCTATTTATTTTTAATATGTTTAGGGAACCCCACAGTTAAATTTTTCAGAGAAGCCGATCAACTGAGTTACACAGACTATAGCCTAATAACATCAGAGTGGCTCCAAATGGTATATCTTCCTGGTGCAACTAGCTCCATTAACGTCAGTTTACCTCCTCAAGTGTCCCCTTGTTACAGTTGATCTGTAATTAATCACCCCACATCATTTACCCATTAAAAATAATGTTTAAAAAAGGCCATATACTGTAGGAATGACGCATACATTCTCTATAACTCACACAAATGTTTTGTCAACATGTAGGACAAATTAGATGTTCATAAGACTTGCAATTTGGTTGCCTGGGGCAACTGGACAACTGGTACTCTTGAACCCTGTGCACATTCATATCGTTCCTTCCCTGCACTCCGGTGTTTCTGTTGCTTGGCATGCCAGAGGAGGCGCTTATCAAATTACACCACATTCCTCAGTCAATGTCCTACGTGCTTCCTCCATAATGAGACTTGTGTTTAAGTATTCTGCACATTCAAATATGCATTCACTAACTCCAAATATATATATAATAATAAAATATATGGTTGGTGCTTGTGCCACTTGTTTTTATGCCTGACACGCCACAGATAATCACAGCTTTGAGTTTAAATCAGTGCCAAAATCAGATGATAAAATGTTTCACCTCTTTTAAATCATTACATATTTATGCTAATGTGTCTGCTCCAACTATGTGAGAGATAGGTTGCCTGCATGTGTTTAGTGAATGATTTATGTCATTTTCAGGGTTTACATATCAGATTTGACTTTTATACTTTTTAATATACTATAGATAGCGAGTATCTCATTGGCTTATCACTTGAACACATTAGTAACATTTTATTATAAAGGTTAATGAGGGAATGTGAGCAGTAGACAGAGAGTGGAAAAGTAGAAGAGTGACAAGGCAGGTGCAAATGTTCGGAATGAATTATCATTACATGGTATGGCAAATGGCCTCCATGACATCAATATACTGTTTGTCTAATCCAGGCATCAAAACATCCACACATCTAATGCTTTATTAAATGTTCCATTTTGTAAATCCACATCTCCATTCATTTGTATGGACAGGTAAAGAGAGCAGAGAATGGACACTGCTCTTTAATGAAGCCCATATCTCCAGTGCTGTAACACAGGATAGTGGAGGCTTTGCCTAATGATATCATTAAAGCCACAGTGACTTGTGTGTGCTGGCTGTCTGGTTTCACTGCTGCTCATAGTAATTCAATAAGAACCAGTGTGTGGTTTTAAAGAGCCCAGGGATTTCTGTGTAGGTTTATAGTGATTGATTTGTTTTATTTTAGTGCGTCCCTCCTCTGGGACACCAGACACATGGTACAGTGACTGAAAAGCAAACCTGCACTTTCTGTGTGTGATTCAGGGGCATTTCAGCAGAGCCTATGTTTGCAGAGACATTAGGACTCCTAGTGGTTGCATCAGGAAGCCTCAGTAAGATTCATAAAGTATCAGCACATGTGTACATATGCATTCATTTTACGAGTTAAACGAATACCATTAGGGACATAAAAGGTGTGACTGCTGACATGTGTAGGTGTGTGGTAACATCCGCAGCATATAGAGCCACTTGACCGCCTCGGTAATGTGATAATGTGACAGTTTATTGCTCCCTTTGGGAAACATATCAAGCAACAGCCTGGAGATGATAGGTGATGTGTAAACATGTGTCACCTGGTTAAAAGGCAGAAGAGTATCTATGTCCAATTTATCACAGACGACTGGATAAAGGGTTCACTAAGCTTGGCTTGTTGTGGTTACAGAGTCACCAATGACACTGACACGGATACAACTTGTGTTTTATACCCCACAGCATCATGCACCTGCATGATCATTAATGACACAGATTGGTCAAAAACCAATAAATAAAAGTCAGAGAGGTTGAATAATATATATCTTGTTTAAAGCCATGACCAATTAACCGATTAACAATAGAAAAAAAGGTGCAACAAATGTGATTATCAATTGTTTCAAGCAAAAAAAAAATCTATATATTGTGGACTAAACGATGTAATCATTTTACACTGGATTTTTCTGTTTGATGTTACTTAAAAGGTAGTATTTTAAGACTGATGAACTGCTGATGAAATTGTTGATGAAACATTTAACTTCATCTCATTGGAAATATGAATGTAGATCATCCACTACACTGTCAGATTATTTCTTAAATCCTCATGTTATATAACTGCATCTTAATGCATTATTTTAAAAAACTTTATTTGAGAATCCACTCATTTGTATTGACTTCCATTGGCATTCAAAACATATTTGACTGAAAACCAAGTAAAGAGACAAAAATCTAAATCCTTTGCAATGAAAAATGTCAAAGTTTTTCACTTGCAGCGACAGGAGCCATTTGTTTATCCTCCTCTTCCGGATAGTGATGTGACATGTTGTTACTCTAAGTATTTTAGTTTTGTTTCACACAGCTTTGTCCGCCATCTTTGCCAAACCTTATGAGGTAACCAGTTTATTTACTAAACGTAATGAAGCATTGATGCATATGTTGGGCGCTTGTACTTTCAACATTTGGTTGAAGTTTATCTTAATTCATATTTCCTATTATGACTTTTTCATAATTAATTGCGTGCATGAGGTGTGCGTGTGTGTGTGCATGGAAAGCCTCCTCATCATGCAGCAAACTGATGATAAATGGCTGACCACTGGCTGGCTGGTTTTAAAACACTTGTGTGACACTTGTACATGTATAAGCACACACACACACACACACACTCACTCACTGAGGCAGTAAGCACTGATCATAATTAATTGCTGCCCCTTTGCCCTTTCTAAGACAATTGTCTCTCTCTTGAGAGAGAGAGAGAGAGAGAGAGAGGGAGGATCTGAGAAATTAAAAGTGACATAGGGCAAGTCTGACTGAACATTAAGTACAGTAAGTGTGCATTGTTGTTTGATTTCAGCTTGTGATGCAGATGCTGCCACTGTGACCTAACTACAGGCTCCATTACAGTCACTGCACATGTGGGGCTTTGGCACACGAGGGACTGAAGGATTGTTAAATCCATTTAAATGAGCACAGACACCAGGGTCCATGTATCCTTAGTATAATCACTGCTGAGTGGGTTGTCCAGCTGAATCAATGCTGCACATGTTGAACAATAACCTGAGAACTCACAAATCAAAACAATGAATATAAAGATTGCACTAAGCATCAACCTGTTCCGGGTATTTTAGAGACTAAATAAACAATTGTAAAGGTAAAAACAAAACTACAGGTCAATCGGTGATAAAAGCAATTAGTTTCAAGCCGTTGTGTCTATTTGCTAACAGACAAAAAAACCTATTATTTCTACAATATCTTGATGTTAAAATTGGAGAGGGAGGAAAGCTACTCGACAACACGGCAAACAAAACCATTTTGAAATAATGAATCTTTAATATAGATTTAATCATGAGGTCTGAATAGCTTGCAGCATTAAAAGCGAGGGCAGTGTGCTCTTACAGGAGGGAAGGAGTGATGACACTTTAACAGTGTTCACATTAAATAAAAACATGTCCATCTTAGGAGAAAAAGACACACTGAAATCACTGAGCTCCATCTGTTGTGTGTGACAGATGACCAACAGAGTATCATCAATTCACATCAGTGACAATCTGTTCAATAATCTGTCATGAGCGCTTCCTGTTTATCCACCAGTGCTCCAATTCACACGGTCACCAAGAAAAGTAGGAGCCACTTTGGACAATAAATCAAACTTTCAAAGACTCAACCGTTCTGCTCCTGCTGTAAAGTTTCAATTAAGCTAAAAACAGAGCTTGATAAAATGGAGCCAGCCACTGTGGGTGACTTTTATGGCTACTGCGTTCATCCGACAAAATGTACAATTCAGAGAACTGCTGGCACAGAACAGAGAAGTGGCCGAGTGGATCCACATTCAGTCTGAACACAAGGAGCAAAGGCTTAACGAGTGCTGGAATGACTTTCCACTGGAGCTTAGATGTCACATGAACTGAGGTCCCTCCAACTGTGGGAAAAGGGTTTAAGTCACTCAGGTACACTTACCCTGTGAAATTAGCTGCCAGCAAATTGAAGTTTAGGAGCGTTAGGAGTCGCAAGGAGCCTACGCTACTTTTGTGGCCACAGATAGAAATCATATTACCTGCGTCAACTTGATTTATGCGATACAGATACGCATTTCCAACTGGGATTTCACAATAGGAGTCGTATCGATGATGCCGGGTTCCCTTTAACATTTTCATGAACACTGTAACACTCGTATAACACACACACACTCTCTCTCTCGCTCTCTCGCTCTCTCGCTCTCTCTCTGTGAATGCCAAGTGCTGCTGTGCCCTGTGGTGAGATGGAAAGCAGGAAGGCAATGTTTGCCTCCATGTCCAGTGGAGCCTTGACTGCTGTGTTTCTCCTTGTCAGTGTGTGTGTGTGTGTGTGTGTGTGTGTGTGTGTGTGTGGGCATAAGCTCCTGTTCCGTACCAAGACAATGCATTCCAAGGCCGTGTGTGTGTCTGTGTGAATGTGTGTGACTGTGTTAATTGTCTGCGTAATGCTCACATATTCTCTCTCGGATACACAACGCTTAGATTTCATCAGTGGTTAATATCACTTTTTCCTGTGGTGTGAGGTCTCTCACTCTTTGCTGCCGCGCGCGTGTGTGTGTGTGTGTGTGTGTGTGTGTGTGTCGAAATAAAAAATGCAAATGTGTGAACATAAATGCAACATTATTCACAGACAATTTTTCCTACCCCCTCTCTATTCTGTTCCTTTCCACTCTGCAGCTTATCTGTTGCTCCATAAACCATCCAATTTATATGGAAAACATTTTTAATGTGCGGTGACAAACACATTGCCTGCAAACATCTTTTAAAACATATGGCAGCCATGTTTCATCTATTAAAGGCTTTTTGGCTGAGCAATTTAACATCTCCCAATGTTAAACACATGTGGAAGTGCAGATAAATTCTCTTTGTCGTTGCAGTCTCACACTGACTCTCCACGCTCGTTCTGTGGCTGTTTTCCCTTCCTACCTCTGGGAATAGAGTGGGAAGCAAGAACGTGGGGAAGGTATTTATTTCTGAATCATCACCACCTCAACGGCATGATATTTTTTTCTCCCGGAGGGCACGCTAATGATCCTTAGCCTGAATAACATATGTCTGAGGCCGATTATAACGCCGCATCCTCACAACATATCAATGGGGATCATGTCAGGCTGAATTAGTTCAGCTCCAGCTAGGTGGGCAAGTTTAGAAAATGAGGCAGGTGGGCTTACATCACAAGCATGGCTTCATGGGTGATCACGTGCAACATGAATTCTGGAACCAATGTGTTTGCCGTGTCGTTTCATTCCCGAGCTACAGAGGGGAGATTAGACAGCAGGTGGAACTCACAGAGCAATATCCTGTCCTGGAAACCTTCATTTTAGTTTTGATAGGAGCTGTCCTTGGCTCAGGAAAAACACAACTGCACGTGTTGCCAGCTTTTTGTTTTCTTTTCATATGGAGCGCTATTTTGAAATCAGTTTGGTGCTTGGAGGTTCATTATGTCTTCAAAATGTCCTCATAAGCTACTTTCTTCCAAGCACACAAAGTGGAAATATGGTTCCGTTGGGTATAAGAGCAGAATGGAGCCTGTAACAAAAGCGGAGTGACTTAGCGGCTGTTGAAATTTAGGAGTTTCTTTATATAGTAGACTAGGACATGGCATGTCATTAAATACATCACCATCACTGAAACTAAAATAATAATCATACCTCAGCAGTCATGGGACATTCCTTTTTCCTATTGTCTTCCTATTAAACAACTTTTGTAAAGTGTTTGTTGTTGTAATTACCACATCTCTGAAAGCACTTGAAGGCAGCATAAGGTGACAGCAGTACGTGGGCTTGCTGCGGCTAAACTAAGCAAATGTGTGGAGAGAGTTTGTCATCGGAGAGGACGCCAGCAAAGCAGTGTTGAAGCAAAGCAGTGTTGGAATTTAGATTCTCTTTTCTTCTAATGGAGTGTCAGAATGCATTAACATGAATCACTTATGTGAAATGGATGGCTATTCATGTGATAAATGGTGCTAGGTATGTATTTCTTCTACAGTGTGCATTTATGGATATTTGAGTAATAAAGATATGAAAAGCAACAACTGCTTTCGTCAGGAAAAAAAAAAATAACACAACAACAGCGAGCAAGAGACACCCAAGGGCCTTGATGCCCATTATACAAGCAGCATTTTCATTTTTATACACGACAGGCAGCAGGAGACAAAAATCTGTGTGTGTGAGTGAGAGAGAGAGTGTGTGAGAGTGTGTGTGAGTACATCTCACCTCTGGATGAAGCATCCATTACTGCACTGGCAACAACACGTGCTTCATTTTACTGAACAATTAACACATGATGATGAACCTGTTAAGTGCATTACACAGCTAAACCAAATTGAGAGCTTTTCATTCTTTTCACGTCCACAGACACTTTCTATTGGAATATTATTCCCACTGTCATTTAAAAAAAACGAGACTTCCCCCTATAGTACAGTGCTAAAGCTGCAGCCTATAAATAATAATGTCCTACAACCAGCGCCCACAACAGATTAATGTTAATGCTCCTAATGCTCAAGTATTCTCGGGGGTTTAGATAAATACAATGCACACAGTGTGTCTGCAGTAAAAACTAAATTCAGTTCATCAATACAATAAATGTGCCTATAGCACAAGCCTATCATGGTTTATAAAGATTGATTCAGGATTTAATGGAGAGCGACTTCATTTATTAATGCTGCAATGACTATTTCTATTACTGTTCAAGAGAAGTTACTGGCTGGTGTACAAACAACCTGGTTGCACAGACGAAGGTTAGTACTCTATGTTGTTTTCAATCTCAAATTCACTTTTATTCGTTGTTTTCATGCTACACTGCAGAACCTCTATCGCCCACCGGTGGACTTCTGAGTGATTACCAAAACATTGGGGTCTCTTTGACCTAAAACATTCGACTTGTGTGTATATATACACTACTCTGTTCAGTGGTTTATGTGTTGTTGTTTTTTATGGTTACTTGTTCCGACGGCACCCAGGGAATTTGCAGCTGTGAGGTGCAGACACAGGCAGATTGGCATACGCTGCCACATAGTCAGGCAGTTGTTAAAGGGGAGCACTGTTGGCAGTGCACACGTTCAGTGCCACGCGAGCTAGAATTGTGATCCTGATAAAATTACAATAGTGAAGTCCACATTATTATTAGCAGTAGAATCCACCTCCGTGTTTTCAGCCATAGTCTATGTGATCCTTAGGCCTCAGTTGTGATGTACTATGTGTTGAAGAACTGAAACACAGAGAGAGTTGAGTGGAGCTGAACTTACTTGACAAGGATTTGAATATAACAGACATTTGTTTCATACTTAGAACTAGGGCTGAACGATTTTGAAAAAATATCTAATTGCGATTATTTTGACAGGAAATGCGATTGCGATATGATTTGCGATATCAGAGGGAATGGTCATTTTTACATCATTATTCTCATTTTCATTCAAAAAAACATATTAAAAAGGATTACTGCCTGATATTTGTGCAGCTCTGTGAGAAACAAAGATGTTCCCTTCAGTCTGTAGAATAAAATGTGTAATAATAATTAATCTAAAAAGATATTTTGACGCACATTTTGGCTTGAGCAAATAACTTTGATCTCTACATATGCTCCTATGGTATTAATTTGAAATTAATACCATTCACAATTCTGTTAAAAAAGGTTGGTAAAAAAATGTATATTTATAACCTTCACTTCATTCAGCCATGCAAGGCTACATTTCTAGTTTAGCTCACAGTCATTCATAATCTTACTTACTAAAAAACCTCTACACAACAACAACAACAACAAGAAAAACTCTATGCTGAGAGTTTTACTTTCTTACTGTCACTCACTGTATGGTTGCACTAACTTCTATATACACTCTGTTTGACCTAAGGCAGACTTTGTCTTCTGATAAGTCAGACAGAAGAAGAAGAAAAGGTGATACTTTGATCTGCTTTAACTGCAGGTGTTGTTTCACACCATCACAGCTCACTTCTTAAACCAAGAGCACATTGTTGCGTCACAGAAGCTGAAAGAGGAAAGCTGTCTGTGTGTCTCCTGTTTATTTACCACTAATCTAAAAATGTAGAAAATGATTTGTAAACCTGTATCTGAGATAAAGCATCCCCTTGTTACAGTGTTCTATATTCGAGGGCTCCTTGACTGTAATTAAAGCAAAGGAGAGCTTTCACCACCTGCCTTTCTCTCTGATGTGAGCTACCACAGGTTTGTTTGTCCAATTACTGTCCATCCATCCATCCATCCATCCGTCCTTTAGCTCGGATGTTTCTGTCTCTCTGCCATTAAGCTTTCGCAGAATTCAGTCAGGACTGTTTCCGCTATTCTACTTTGCTCTATTATGTGAACCTACTGCTATGCTGATGTGTGCACACGCTCACTGGCGCTTAGACTAAAACGTTAACAGCAGTGATGGTAAATGCACCTGCGTGAGCTGCCCAGGGGTACACAGGTTGGACCAGTCCAGTGTGTGAGTGTGTGTGTGTGTGTGTGTGTGTGTGACAGAGAGAGAAAGAGATCTGGGGATTGAAAAGGGGGCTAGTGGAAAGGTCATCATGAATAGTACATGAGGGTGGGTGAGGTCACGTTGCTCAATGTCCATCACCTCCCCGCAGATGATCTTCAGCTGGTTGGGGTAAGGATTTGTGACTGGCCAGACACAGGTCTGTGTGTGTATGTGCGTATACTTGTATTTGTTACCTCTTTAGGACATTTTTTGGCATTAACACTGACCATGTCAGGACCAGTAGTCCTCATGGAGACTGAAACCGAGTCCTAATGAGACAGGACCTCACTTTTGAGGAACTGGATAAGTTTACGGCTGCCAAAATGAATAGAAGTCAATTTAGTGTCCTGAAAAGGATCAGTGTATGTGTGTGTGTGTGAGTGTGTGTGTGCGTGCACACAGTAGGGACTCTTCCATATTCATGGTTCAACCTTACCCATAAGTATGCAGCTCCACATGTGGCCATTTACATCCTGGAAATTGGGTTGAAAATAATGGAAGGTGACATAGGGGTGGGGGGTTGACCTTTGACCCATGCTCTGTGTGCATGGGGGGAGAGTGTATGTGTGTGTGTGTGTCTCAAATAAAGAGCCCTGATTCACGAAAATGGGATGAATGGATGCACTGAATGCAAAAACATACAATGACAAAATGCACTGAAAAAAGTCATTCTCATGGCTGTGTCGACGATTACATTTCAACCCAGCTTTATTTGTCCATACGTACAAACAAGGTGCCACTTACTGGAATGATAGATAGATATATCTCACAGTTTATCTCTAATGTATTCTTGTACTACCATCTGCAATACACGGAATAGCATTTAGTAAACATCAATGTGATGTATCCTCAGTTGTTTTGTCCTTTTCTAATTTGAGACCTTATGTCTGCAACTACAAAAACACACAACAAATGTGTTTTTGCTTTACAAATGAGAGGTTTTACAGCCATATGCGGTTTCTAATGTGTGTGAATTTGTTTTCTTATGATTTTTACATTCTCAGTAATCACTACCGCTAACATTTGACGAAAATAATTGCTGATAAAATCAACATAAGTTTAAAGTAAATGAAAATGTTCAATGTTAACATTTTGGTGAGAGTGAATGTGATCTGCGAGTAATTTTAACTGATGCCCCTTGAGTGAATGTAACCATGAGAAAATAATCAATACAACAACAAGCACCACTGCTGCTACTTTCACAAGATGAATGACCATCAAAGATGATATTTCACAGCAGTTGTAGCTGTAATTTGTGGCCTTAGAGGGGCGCACCACTGTTTTAACATGTCACATCATTTTATTAGCCACGAAGAGTCTGACAACACTGTGTGTGTGTGTCAAAAAGCTGTATTATGTCATTTGTGGCTCTGGAGGAGCTGTCTCAAGTCTAACAGTGATAAACACGATGGTGTCACCAAGGACGCTGAAAAAAGCCATTGTGTTTTTTTTGACACCCACTTAATTTTTGGTTGTTATTTTGTGGCAGGCACGTTAAATAATCTTCACTATAGAAAGTGTGACAACCTTTAATACAACCATCAATCACAAAAACACAATGTTACTGTCCTTTTTAGCCTCTTTAGCCATTAATGTCTGTATCTACAGCCGAGAAATGGGTAATCCCAACTCACAACCTCTCTCTGTAAACTAGTATATTTGCAGAGTGAAGGAAAATAACTGGCCAAACTGATTATATGAATTATGTGCTCATCACAAACACACAATGTCAGGTTTCAGACATTGAAGAGAGAAACAGCCACTCTGAATCCATACAAAGCATAATTCCTCTATCACTTATCAGCTAACACAGAGAATCAGTTTACCCTGTGTAGATTAAAATGAGCACAATTAAAAAAAACACATCTGCGTGTCTGAAGTATAGGTAAAGCGCAGTGGGACTTTATAGATGCTGTGCATCAAAAATTAAAAACAAAGTGAAAATTTAAATTAAAAGTTTTAACAACTTGTACAACGCAGTTCCAAGGGGGAAGGGAAAGAAATGGGATGAAAAGAAGTGATACACAGCTACTATACAGAGTGAATGAGGTTGAACTTGTACATTATAGGCTATAAATTATTCCCCAAAGAAAAGATGAACATACATCGAACCCACAGTGAGAACCAGGCTGAAATATCAAATATTTTTTTAAGGCGCAGCGTCACTCATCCTGTCATAGCTGTACATGTGAACAGTGCTTTTATGGGAACATCCTAGTGTGTTTATAATGCAAACACTGCTTTGACCTAAGCTGTCAGAGAGGAAATACTACTCCTGGCTCAAGTTCTGTGTAAAAGTAAATAAAAACGTAGTTCCTATAGAGTTTAGAAGCTACACTATGAGACCAGGAGGACAAAGAGATAGAATAATGTGTTTGTTACAAATTGACAATAATAGAAAACAATAGTTGTGTAATTACAGGATTTGAGAATAACATTTGCAGGTAATATATTTAACATATCCCAATATCTATAATGATCTATCATGATACTATTGAACTGTGAAGCCTCTGAAACCCCTAAAACACACACACACACACCAAACACCTTTGCTCTCTCTCTCTCTACCTATCGATCCCACTTCCCTTTTCTCTCTTCCCTCTATTTTTTGACACTTCAATCCTTTGTTATTTATCTTTACAGAAATTCCCTCTTCACTCTGAACTCCCTCTATATTGTTATCGAGGACACCCCCTTTGTCATGCTACCTTTGCTAATTCATACAGAACCAGACAAGCGAGTGTGTAGCCACACTGGGGTGATTTTAAATAGAATGCCAGCCTTTCAGAGTCAAAGATGGGACATGTACCACAACAGTAGCTCTCGCTTTGATACAGACATATATACAGCTCTGTGAGGCACGGCTGAGGAGCAACAAAGTCCCCCATCCCCCACGCCTTCTGTCTGTATTGTTTATAATGGAATAAAGGTGTAACATCTCTCTCTTTCGCACACACACTTTAATAATTGATAACATTTTCCAGCATGTCTGAAAATACCCGTCATGATCAACCTTGCCACTGTCCACTTTTTCTCCCAGGCACCAGAGTCAAAGGTGGACTGGAAACGTAGCACACAAAGGCAGGAACTGTAACCCATACCTGATGCACACACATTACTCCATGACTTCATGGAGGTGTGAAAAAAAGAACTGTAATAAAAAAAATGATAAAAATATATATATATAAAAAATCCACTTGGGGCACTAATAACACCTGGGACCTCAGGCAGCAGCAGCAGCAGCAGCAGCAACAGCAGCATATGGCCACACCAACACCCAAACACACACAAGGCAAATAGAAATCTATATTAGCTTATGCAATGCAGGAGCAATCCTGCATAATCCTTGCAACCTTTTCCCAAAGGAGATGATCTGGAGGTTTTAAAGCTTCAAAAAGCCAGACTTGTGGCAGAGCAGGAACAAAGCTGTGACTGACACCACGCAAGTCATAGATATTTGGTCTGACAACCGGCCGAGGCGGACGGCCGCACCTCTCCGGGTCTGGTTCTGCTTCAGATTTCCCCACCAAGTACTAACTAACTAAGTGCTTTCTCACTGTATAAACCGTTGATTTTCTCAATATTGTATGGTATTGGCCTTACGATGTGAAGTGCCTTGAGACAATGTATGTTGTAATTTAGGACAAAATACACAAAGAGACACATACACAAATTACACAAATATATTTGATTTTATAAATGACAAGTTACCAAAAACAAAATCAAATGAAGCAGGGAAATAGTGGAACCTTTACTGAAGTTATTTGTGAGCGCTAATAAACTCTTCATTACATATTATTTATCTCAAATATTGATTGTATTGTAAAAACATTTGACAGATGTTTTCACATTTGATTTATTCTTATTATTTAATAAGTATTTTATCCTTCACATTTTATTTATTAATTAATTTATTATTATTATTATTATTATTGTTATTATTATTTAATTAGTGTTTTTATCCTTCTCAATTTATTTATTATTAATTTTCATTGATCTGTTACCTTGGGAATCATTGTGTTATCACCTTATAGTTTGGCATACTTGAAGCACTTACTTACTTCGAGCTCTTGTTTGTACCCAAATGTTGAAATGCACTTATTGTAAGTCGCTTTGGATAAAAGCGTCTGCAAAATGACATGTAATGTAACGTAAAATGATGTCCACAGTGGTGTAAAACCTCTTGTGTAAATAAGGAGAACAATGAGTGATACACAGATGGTAAACAGTATCGAGAGAATATCATTTTACATTAGAGTGAAGATGTAATGCCATGACAGATCGTGGTCTATCTTTCCTCCATGGTTTAGTGTTACATATCAGTGTGGGATATGCAGTGTTTCTTTCTTTTCCCTGTCCATTCTTTTGAGTCTCTGCACTTTTGACTACACGGCAGAGGCTCAGTGAACTGTGAATGCAAACGGTGTATGAGGCTCGGTTTGCAGGGCTTGTGTGTTCCACGAGGCAGCGGGGAAGAGGAATTGTGATACTTACTCTAGATTCTGCTCACTGATACTTTGGTCTTGGTGAAGTTCATATTGTATGTGTTCACAGTGTGCCTGCTTTAAAGACTGTAATATATCTCTTTTAAGATAGCTTTCCAAGTGTGAGGCCCATCTTGGATGACACAACCTAAGTTATGGCTTCACTTCCCACCTGGGCCAAGATATGTTTACATTGCACAGTGCTGTGAGTGGAGCTGGATGCACGTCTCACTAAATGGCAGCGGAGCGCCACACTGAAAATATATGTCCGTCTCATCCTTAATTAGGATGCAACCCACACGAGAAACAGTATATGACACCTTTATGTCAGACTGTGTGTGTTGTCTCTGTAAATCAAATGTTCAACTACTTGTATATTTCATACATAGTGTGTGCACTTGAACTAGACCACATGCACTTGGCATTTTGGACACACAACTGCCACTTTAAATAAATCTCAGGGATAAGTGCCGTTATTGTGTGGGATGTGCTTTTAAATTGTTATTGTTTTGCATCCTTTAACATTATGGATCCCAAGGGAAACACTATTTCTTTTTTTGTCTGCACTACTGTTGTGTGTATAAAACGACAATAAATCTGATTTGATTTGAATAAAAAAGCATAAGGTGTACACTTATTCCACCAGCACATGTGGTGACTTGCATTTTAAATGGAAAAAAACTAAGTAATTATTTGACAATAACCATCACAGGGTGAAGTGAATTGATATGAGAATAAATGAAGCTTATCAACTTATCTATTCGAGATATTTTAAAGTATGAAGGACAGCAGCAAGGCTGTAGAAAAGCATAGACTGGAGAAAGAAAGTTCATCCTTGGACTTCATGGAATAATACATAAGCACACAAATAAAACATTTCTAACCTGAGATGCCCTTGCTGTCTTATTGTTCTGAAGCTTTTGCCCAGAAAATTTACTGAACAAAACTTAAACGTGGAACTCAAACCAAAGTGTGAGCTGAAATGATCATAATCTATCATAATCTGTGTATAGAAACCGAGTCATGTGACGTCCTGAGCTTTATCGAGCAGGAGCCTCTGATGTGCAGGAGATGTAACATGTAACTGTTACACAATGTTCCAGTTTCATTACTTTGTATTCAACAACAAATTAAATGTTTTGTTGGTGGTTTTGGGGATTCAGGCAACAAACAGAGCAATGATGCAGCAGGCCAGTGGCAGATGATGTTTAGTACAATTAGAGGAAAACCTGCTCACTCTCTGCTACTCTGATTGGCCAGTGTGTTGAACTCTGACACAGACGGTGAACAGAGGCAGAGCAAACGTGAATCAAAGTGTTGTAGAGACTCTTGGGACAGTGTTAAGGTAGTTTTTTCACCATCTCATATTGACTTTACTTGGAGAAAATCAAGACACTACATTTCTGATGCATTGTTTTCTTCAGTTTGGCTCATCCAAGCATGAATAAAACGTTTAAGGCAATTAAATATAAATGTGTGAACACATCTGTAACTTTCTACACTGACAAAAACTTTTTTGTATAGACTTTATACATTATGTAAATGTACAGCTAATTTTTTTCTGAGAAACAGGGACTTGACTAAAGTGATTAAATCACATGCTTTGCTTGAGCTTTTATATCCCATCTGCACAGCTGAGTCTCCCTATTTCAGTAGGGCAAAAAGCCTTAGTGTGGTAATCCTATTTTTCATTATGCACAATATTAGCTGTGTTTGATCCCAGATTGAAAGCCGCTTCCTAAATAAAAATAGCGAGCGAAGGCTGCAAAAAATTGAAACAGCTGACAGCTTGGCTCTGCCTCTGCATACAGTTCAGAGGAGTGTGCCGGGATAAAGTCAAGTGCTCGCTGTCTCTGTTGATTTCTCTCTTAGCTCATTAAAACTTGATGAACCTGAACGCTCCCTCTAAAAGCAGCAGTGTCTCTTTGACTCCATCCATTAGCGTAATGTGCTCAGTGAAAAAAAAAAATGGTTGAGATTTATGTAAGTTAACCTTTACACTAAATAACTTTAAATTAAACACCCTAACTGTTCTGTCCACTTGTTTTATTTCCCAACACATCTAAATACAATCGTCATCATCATCAACGTTGTACTTCTACATGGATATTTATTCATGTATCTGTCAGAAATGTGACCGACGAAGAAAACCTTTAGCTGACAGAATGAATGCATGCACGTGCTTTGCAATAAAAGCTGAACAAGATATTAAAATGTGTCATGTGATGATCCTTTCTGTAAATCATATAGCTGCGTGCATTCACTCTTACAATAAATCATAAAACAGTAAGGGTGCTTGGGAAATAGGTGGCAACAAATACAATAATGTCTAAAAAAAACTACTAAGTTGTTGATACTACAACCTCACATTTTAATTGAGCACAAATTGTTGTTTTTTTCAATTTGTTTTCCCCAAATTAGCTGCATGTAAAAACACTTAATTTGCTATGTGATTTTTCTTCTCCAGTGTTAAGAACGAACATAAAACCTCTGATGGTTTGATTGGATGGTTGGATGTGTACTGAATTATTCAACATATCACATCAATAGATGAGAGATGTAACATAGGGATGCATTTATATGAGAAGGTTGGCGATTGTGACACTTTAAAAAATGTAAATGTTTCTCAAAGCTGCATCTCAGAAAATTAAATATGTATGACTGTTCGCAAGGTTTGACTTAATGGAGACGGTGAGGTCAGTTCACAGATCCCCAAGCCATTCTCGGAACAGACCTGGAGAGTAACATAGACACTACATTCGTCATGTATCATTGTTTTGTCCATAATATATATTCTATGGTAAACAGCAAATAAGCCAATTTGAGCCGGTTTGAGTTTGCATGAAAATGTGTTTGGACAGTGAGCAGCAGAAAAGACTAGATATCATCTCCTGCTTAAGTTGGCATTATGGCGCTTCCTTTGACAAACACCAATCCCTGTTTATTTACCTGCATTGGCTCGAGGGTGTGTTGGTGCATAATAATGACCCATTGAGTGTGTGTGTGTGTGTGTGTGTGTGTGTGTGTTCACTTCCTGGGGCTAGGCACTTCCTTCACACCATATCTCATCTTTTGCAGATGGACTACTGTGACCAATCTAACACTGCCCCAGGAACAGAAAGTGTGTGTATTGATGTGTGTGTGCTGGCTGCCATCTGCCCTTGTCCCTGCCCTGTCTTTGTAGAAGCTCCTGACCTGTGAGGCTGTGACCTGTCTAACTGTGGGCCGCTGAATCAGGCTCCGACACCTCCAGTTCGGAAACACAACAGGAACAGAAAAATACTGAAAACCTCGTAGTTGTCTGGTTGAAAGTATTGGTTGAAAATTTAGAGAGTCACACTATATTTAATCCCTGCTTGTCTCAGCTATAGTGGAACTAGTTGGAGGTAGGGAATGTGATTGAATCGTAGCATGGCATCAGATGAACCCAGCATGGCGCTGAAGTAATTGCACATTCTTCTTTTTCCTTTGGTGTGCCTGTTCACACATAAAAGTCTCATTTTGAAGAATGTATTTCCTGTTTGAGGTTTGATAAGTGTTATATGGCACTGAGACTGTGAGTTAAACCTTACTGCACCATGGTGTAAATGTATCAACACCATGCAATTAACACCATGCAATTAAGTCCCAGTGAGAGAATACAGCAATGACCATTCCCTTGGTGAAGCACGGTCACTCAGTAATGATTTACTGGTTTCATTATGCCGATTTTGAAGCTTTATAAAACCAGTGCTATTTATGGAAAATGCATTGACTGTGAGTAGTCGTCTATAGCTGGGTTTACACCAAGTACAGTTCCGCTCTGGTTTGTCATGATAAACTCAGATCTGGCTTACATTTCCACCATGGGGTGTGTAAGCTGGATGTTGATAGCTATGTTACTTACATAATTAGCACAACATCACAAGCACATGACACGGTGTAACCCACCAATAAGTAAAAAGAAAGAAGAAGAATGTGACACAGTAAACACTGCTGTACGCTGTGTTAATTATTCATTAAAAAAGAAACACAACTCAAAAGTTGGGAATGCACAGACGGGTTATTTTGGTAACTTTAAAAAATCGTAATGATCACATTGTGAACTGAATTGAACCACACTGTGCTCAAACTTCTCCATATACCTCCAAGTGTCTCTTATTCTTTTTTTCCAAAGCCTCTCTGTTGTTCTTACTCTCCCTTCCATCTTTTTGTTCCTCTGATTCTGTCTCCTTGCACACCTCTCCTGACCAAGGGGACAATTGCAAAGTTTTTAAAAAAAGAAAGATTGGAAAGGTTAGAAAGAACATATCGCAATCTGCTGTCATCCTAGTTTCACCCTCCCCCTTTAGATACTTCTATAAAGTGGACGCACGAGTGCTGCAGTAAGTCAGTCCTCCCACAGCAGCTGTAGTGCTTCACAGTTGAGGGTCAAAGTGCACGGCTTGGAGTTAAGTTTGTGTTAGTGTGTGATGTGATTATTCATTGGTTCTTGATGGAGACGTGGGGAGCACAGGATACAAACTGTGGGAAAGTAGCTCATTCTGTGAAACCTTGCTGTTGTCATAACTTCATTCCACTACCATGACAGCTGAACAGTACAAAAAGGTATTCAATCAGACACGTCTCAGCTTCTACCACTCACAATCATCAACATCTTGATGATGGGGCAGTGGAATGATCTGTCACTTAATTCAGGGAAATTAGTAAAGAAAAAAAGAAAGAAATTGCCACCAATGTGTTTCAGTAATAACATAACTGTTACTTTGAGATGATGTTTTACTATTTACTGACAGGAGACAGCTGTGTGAGATGAGAGCTGTCTGACACCAGTGGGAAATGTCACAGCTAATATGCATCACATGTGGAGGGACAGACTCACAGTGGATACCTTGTTTCCTGCTAGTGCGTGTGTTTGTGTGTGCACTGTGAGCACGCATGAGAGAGAGAGAGAGAGACGTGAGCTCATTGGCAATGAAAACCATTAAATGCACTTAACATATGTGCAGCATATGTTGAGTACATAAAGCTGGATGTGTGTGCTTTACAGTTATTTGATCCACAAGCCATTCGACCATATATCAAGCAGGACATGCATAAAACCCTTCTTTCTGAGTTATGCGTTTACATGTGCCCGCTGTGTTTTTGCAGGTGTTTGTCAAAATGTTGAAAACAGATTTACCGGAGGGAAGAAACATAATTCACAGACTAGTATGCAACAGAGGTCTCCAAGAAAATGAAAAAAATGTCTTCTAGTATTGTGTTTCTCCTTTAAAGGGATGCGCCGGAGATTTATAGTTGCACTTCCATAAAGTTGGGGGCTCGGACAAGATAGATGAACAAAAAAGACAAAATTGATTCAGCAGATGCTGAGATTTTACTATCTTGTACGGGACTAAAATTTTATACTATGGAATCAATTGCATCATTTAATCACAAACCCGTTATTTTAAACCATGTTTTTCGAAAATGTTTCACATAAAAAATACTTAATACACTATATTACCTCTCCTACAGAACTTAACAGTTTCTTCAAACTTCTAGAAAGTTAACAAAAAGTTGAACCAAAAGTCCATTTCCAGTAAATGCATTCCTCAAGTGTAAAGGGTACACACACACACACACACTGGCACAGTGCCACATACAGTGTTTGCCTTCAGTGACACCAACCCCTAATTACGGAGTTAGGGAATGTACTGGGGTGCATGAGACTCCAGTGGAAAAATAAGCTCTGCAGAGTAGATATACTGTACAGAGATGCTCCAGCATGACTGTTGGATTTCTTTTACAGCAAACATTTGACACTTTCTATATGGACCTGGCATTTCTGTGTGAGTTCACACAACATGAAGCCTGTTCAAATAACCGAGCTGCAAACATTGTGAGGCGCGCACACACTGTGCATTTATCTGGGAGAAATCAAGAAAGACATTTGAGAAATAAACAAAATGGTCAAACTGCCCCAATTTCTTCAATTATTTGCCTTCGCTTTTTCTCCCTCTCATTATGGAAATGAGCCAGCAGGCAGAAGTGCATTCCAAAGCATCTGTTTGCTCTGTCTTGTGCATTCTAAGGTGTGTGGCTGAAAAAAAACAACTGAGGCAGATTCAATGTAATGATGAGTTAAACGCAATGGAAGTGAATGAAGTAGAATACACACAAAGCTAGTCCTTGGGGGGAAAATCACTTCACCAAAAATCATTAGATAGAAAAATAGATTTAGTCCAAGTAGGTAGGTAGGAAGGTAGGTAGTAGGGAGAAAGAAGGGTTTAATCTGAGGAAACTCGTGACAGGAAATGAGGAAAAAAAATCAAAAAACACAGGACATGTGTAAAATCAATGAATAATACATATGTGCATAACACACGTGTGTGTTTGCACAAATTGTGCTCCTTTGCCCTAATAATGATACAAGTGAAGGTAACATTGGGAATCGATATATGCACCATGTCTCCTAGTTACAGTACATTCAGTGTTGTCTGAAATGACCTTGGCTTAGCTGATGTTATGCTGTGTGTTTTTTTTCCCAAAGCTTATTTCCCATGATTCCTGAGAAAATTGTTCTTTTATTGCTGGGATTTAATACATCTAATCTCGAGGAAAAAATATTAATCCCTAATAGCAAGGTAGGTGGATAGGTAAGTAGGGAGGTAGGTAAGAAGGTAGGTACATAAGTAGGGACGTATATATATATGCGATAGCGGACATGAAAACATACTCAGTTCATAAGAGAAGAATCACTGTATTCTACAGTGTTTGGTTGTAGTTTATTGCTTCACCTTTTTTCCGCCAGCACAACCATTTGCTCTCACAATTAAGCCTGACATTTACTGCATCTCAACATGTTCTAAAAACAGACACAATTCCTATACATATACACCAGGTGTATGTATTAATTAATGTCCACTGATGTAACCTTTCTATGTAACATAATTGGGACTTCAGCTGTGAGGAATGTTAAAAGGGGGAAATGGCTTAATTCATAAATGAGGGACATGTCAAATAACATTTACAGAGTGCACCAGCTTCATGACAAAATGTCAGCTTCATGTCAGAAGTCAGTGCTGCTCAAAAGTCAGTGAGCATTTCTTATTCCTGCCACACACTGATAGTGGTGTCTCAGTCCTCTACATGTGCACACAGTAAAGAGCACTGACCGATGGCAAAGTGAGTCAAATCCCACAACATATGATATATATGCATAAATAATTTAAGCAATGAAATCAACGTAACCAACCTTGCACTGTGCCATGCTGTAGCATATACTATGTTGTATCCCTTCATTAATATAACACATACTGCATATTTTCTGCATGTCTATGAGTTTCTTAAAACAGAGGGAAAGGCCACACAGAAACAATCAAATAATAGTGATTTGCAGCCTTTTTTCTCTTTATTTCTTTATTTGTATCAACAGCCTCTGCCCTCAGTCTCACTCTCTGCTGTCATACATCTTATTGTCTTATTAAAGCTAAGTGACAGGACAGCCATCAGCATGCCATGTCCCCCCCTCTGAATACTGTGTGTGTGTCTGTTTTTCTGTGACATATATTATAGGGGGGGGACTAGCGGGGCATAGATGCTTTCACTGACATGCTGCTGGGCCATGTGTCACTGTGTTGTAATTGTGTCTAGTGAAGCTGAACACATATATTCCTCAGACACAAACACACAACCACACACACACACACAGTGTAGGAGGCCCCTCGCCTACATGTATTGTCGTCACGCTTCTCTACGTTTGGCTTGCTGACCTTACGTGAAGCAGCGAGTGAGTGAATGTGCTTGTTAACAGGTGTGGGGAGTGAGATTTTCTGCTTCGTGCAGATGGACCAAGCATACAGGCGGTGCATTATGAGTAACCCCTTACCAGGGTGGAAGTATTGGATTCTGATGTGACTTCATTGACTGGTGCAGATGCACATCCATTAAATGCACTGGTACACAAACAAGCCAACAAACTTATCATTTGAAATTTGAGTATTTGACACAATCACTTCCTTCCACCCAGGGGGTTTTTCATGCCTTCATTAAATGAGTGAGTGTGTGTGTGTGTGTGTGAAGTTGAGAGAAGCACAAACATGCCAAATTGAACTAATTCAACATACAAATGTATAGTATAAAAGTATACTACACATTAAAAATAGTTGACAGTTGATGGGGACTGTAATGTGAGTTGTAATGTGAGCGCTCAGGGTGCATGTCTGTGTTCATGAACATATCCTCAGGTTCAGCTGCATTCTGTAAACAATGTTTCTGGCTGAGTGGAGAAAAACAAGAGGGAAGGGGTGAAATGCTCAAGAAAGAGGAACAGTGTGTGCGTGTGTGTGTGTGTGTGTGTGTGTGCAGGCGAGTGAGCGCTTGTTTCACAGAGTGAGAGAACAAGAGATCACTGAACTGCAGGCGTCTGACTCTCACAAAAAATGTCCCTCCTGCCCAAAATGAAGACATACCATACACAGGATATGTGTGAACAGTGAGGGAATTGTCAGCAAACAGCAACATGCTCCACTAACTTTCACTTTTGATAAGGTAAAACAACGGCTGTGATGAGGGACTCGGCTAAAAGCAGAATATTGTACAGCAGCACTCTGACACGGCAAGCCACTTATTTTCCTTTAATTAACAACTTGACAATAAAATTCCTTCTCACTGCTTACACTTCCCAATGTGGTTATTTTTTCTGATTGTAACGCCCTACAACTAAATTAGCGCTTGCCCAGTACCGCTGAAAGTAGAATGACAACTATGTCTGGATTTAAAAATAACTTGCTGCTGTGTTAACAAGAGGGAATGAATGTAGCTTTTCACTGGTGCCAAGTGGCGACCTTCATCATCAACACAGCAAATACTGTACAAAGACAGCTCTTTTAAAACGTCTGGTCTGGTCATTCAGTGTGCTAATTATGTCAAATATGTAAAAAAAAAAGAGTCGAGAACAGGTGTTTTTTTTTTTAACCATCCCTCTGCAGTGTCATGCTGTGTGATAAGACACGTGAAAAGTAGCAAGAAACTCTTAATTAGCTCCCATGGTTTCATAACGTCTGTGGGGTTTTGTTTACCCTGCTAATGCAATTGCCTCTGTTTCATTTCAAAGACTTGGCATATTGGACATGTTGTTTTCTACTTTATTCTTAGTTTGGTTCATTTTTTGCTTTGCCTTTGCTGTAAATCAGATTTGTTTAGGCTGAACTGAAGCTGATATGTGGATGACAGCACTGCAGATCAGAGATCATACCTCACTCTATGGTTTCTATAGAACTGAGCGGTCTAATGCCAAGAAATCAGACATGGCTATCAGGGTTGGCAGCTGACAGCATTTTGATCACAGCTACAGATAGCTCAGCGTGCTGTCCGTCCACATCTAACAACTACAGATCTTCACAAGGTCCAAGGTCCTGGAATAACCCACATCAACATTCAGCAGGGGTTGCTCCACAGCCAAGGGACATCTCAAAACAAACCAGCATGTGTAAACAATTACTCTGTGTCACAGAAAACAAAAGCAAATAGTGTCACATTCTACAGCTTTATCCCAATCACTTCTCTGCTGTCTACCTAATGTTTCTGTCTTTTTGGGCAACGGCATTTCACCTATCTCGGCACATCAATACTAAATACGCTAAGGTGACACGAGGCAAGCTGGAGTGGGAATGCTGTCTATTGTGTTTCCACCAAGTGGAACGGTTCAGTACCAAAAATAGTACCAAAATAACCGTCCCCAACCGTTCCATTTTTTTGGGTACCCTTCTGTTTGGGTACCAGAGTAATGGTACGGTACAGGTGGAGCTAGACCAACAGCAGGCAGCTGACTGGGTGACAGAAAAGCCTTGTTGAGCCACAAACCAAGCAGAAACAAATGAGCTCCATTGTTGTACACACTCCCTGCCTACTGTTCTCAGTCAAAACACAAGTCTGACCCAGGGCTTTACTGCTCTAAACTGCACCGAACTGCACCATGATGGAAACACGCCATTAGACGCATGTTAAATGTGGCAGGGATTGAGACGTTTGCCTTTGTCTTTGATCTTTGCTTATGAAAAGAGAACAGCTGATTGGTTAAGATGCTCATAAAAGCATCTGCTGAGTCCACAGACACGGAGTGAGGCTGGCTATGACGGCCAGCATAGGGATACAGAGTTCAGCTGAGCAATTTGAAAGCTGTGTGTACTTTAAAAGGGCAACAAACTTTTTGTTGATAAAGTCAAGGCTGCCTGTGCCCGTTCTGCTTTTCCGCACCAGCCTCCACAAAAGTGGGATAACAAGCTGCTCTCTGTTAACAGTCGGACATGACAACTCGTCTGTGAAATCGTAATCCTGGAGAGGCAACTTTACAGTGTACCTTTGATATCTTGATGTGAGACATTCTCAGCCAGTTCCCCCATCCCAACTTAGAGATGAGGTAGATATGTTTGCCTCTGTTGTGTGAAATCTATGATGTGAAAAGATTTAATTAAGATAGGCCGTGGAGTCATAATTAATTCTGCCTCTCTCTGAGTCAGGCTTACTGTCAAGAACACAAGGAAAGGCTCCGGCAGAATAAATTACATGAACATGGTGTGTGTGTGTGTGTGTGTGTGTGCGTGTGTGTCAGTGTGTTTCTCCCCATCTATGGGGGTAAATGGGTGTGGAACTATAAGCTTACTCCGAATTCTCCAAGTACTGGCCGAGTTAAGTCAGTTCTTCAGAAGGTGGTAGTGTAAGTCAGCCCCACTGGTACTTTTTAAAGGCTTTCCACCATCTTTGATCAAATCACATTACAGTGCAGGAGTTTAGCTTGACTGTCAGAAGGGAGCATCCTCCGGGAAGGGCTGTCAGTGACAAATGCAAAATTGAAGGATTCACAACAAATGGACTCCTGCCAGGCTGGTTGTGCTAAAGACAGCTTCAGTCACAAGAGACCTCTGAACTGTCTGATGCTCGGCTCTTCCTTTTCACTTCACTTCTTTTAAGTCATTCATCTATTTTGGATCTTGCCTGGTCTGTGTTTTGTCATCTCAGGTTGTACTATGACAATTACAGGGACACCTCCAGGGACTCGACTTACTCTCAGCCTAAAACGCTTGAGACAAATAATAAGTGTGTTTCCACTAGCGCTACTCGCCTCGGCATGGTACGTTTTTTTTGCGTTTCTATTAGCGATGGTACCTGGTACTATTTTTAGTACCTGCTCTGGCAAGGTTCCAAGCAAGCTGAGGTGATACTTGAGCAGATGATTGATCAGAGTGCCGTCACAGGAAGAGGCATGAGCAAGACATTCGACACAAGTATCAAGCCGAACAGTGCCGAACTGTAGATCAGTTAAAAAAGACTTAACTATCCTAAAAAAAACAATCAAACAATCAAACAACAATTTAAAAATAAATGTCTAACATCTCAATATTTAACAGAGAAGTCTGGTGTATTTAGCAACAGCACTGCTGATCACGACCGGCGAGCCGCATCACAAACCCTGCTGCTGTATTTTAGTCCAGTGACTGTGTCAGACCATGGAGGAAGTACTGAACACATATTTTTAATGAACTGATTCTAATGATTCAGTTACACTGAAAACAACTGCTTTAGTCACTAGTCACTGGTTTGCATGTGTCACGTGTAAAACAAAGTCACGGCAGTTTCATGCAGCCGTACAGTGATGACTCGGCCCACGTTGAGGAGGTCCTATATTGTAATGGAAACACAACCTAAACCGTGCCCTATCGTGCCGGGCCGTTCCTATAAATTACATAACACATGCCTAGTTTGTGTGTGTTATAATCCCTCTTTAATCTGTGAAAATAAATGACATAAATGAACTGGTACCTGCTGTATCTGATATTAGCTCCCTCTTATGTCAACATGTCGAAAAACTTGTGTTTTTACCAGATGTGGACACTGATAACTGGGGCCCAGGAGCCTCGTTTACCAAGCACTTCTTGGAGTACACCCCTCCTCCAATACTTATCCCTCGAGCTGCAAATTCTCTGAGCTTTCTAGCTTTGGCCAAATTCGCAACAACTGTCTTATTATCAGGAGACGTCAGGGAATAATGAGGGCGGCCTGAGCCAGGCAACTGCTGCTTTGAGCATTCAGAAAAAGAGCCTAATTAAAGGCTGCTTTGTGACTTTTGTCACTTTTTTGACTGGTGATTATAGGCCATTGAGTCGGGAGGATTCGTCAGCTATTTGTGGGTGGCGCGCGCCATAAATATCATCTAACAGCTTTGCCTGTGTTGTGCCGAACCTGCACTATTCCCCAGAAAGTCCCAAGATTATTTTGCTCTAAAGCACAAAACAAATTCCCTTTAATTCCTGCAGAATCTCCTCATGCTAATAAGGACGTCTCATCAACCGCAGTTCAGAGACAAACCAGGACGTTTAAGAATGCACAGTCCTTGGTATCTTGTCAGTGATTTCCTGTAATTAATTACTGGAGAGCAGAGTGTCCTTGGCACTAAGGACAAGTTCAGTAACCCAAAAAAAAGCCAAGTGCTCTGTGAAGCAGTTTTGACTAATAGCAAAGCTATATCAGCCTTCTCCTCATCTACACATCATCCCCATTGCCCCTCCACCACTACTAAAATCATACATCTCCAACAAGTGGCCTACTGTTGTATTTGGGCCAACTCTAATTGTCTCACTAATCTCTGTAGCGTTAAATGACCCAGAGAAACTACGTCCCACAGGGCAGGCTTACGCGCTGATTGGAGGCTTTGCTTTTTGTTTTGCTTAGCATATTAAAACAGCATAGCTGCTGATGGAAAGCCTACAGAACTATTGCAAATGTAATTAAGGGCTAGCAGCAGCTTTTAAACGGTTGACTAGTGCAGGAACATACTGTGCCCCTCAGACAGAAAAAAGTTGAATACTTGGGAAATGAGTGGCTCGATCGATAAGTGAAGCGTTATTTCTTTTGTACAGGAAAATTCAAAGGAGGACAGAAATGGGCTGCTTCACTGACTGCATACTGTTTCTCATTTTCCCTGTGGAGAGCTGGAATTTATGGCAACATTTGCTTCAAAAACAGACAAATAGAGACCTCTCAGGGAGATATAATGATTTGCCAAGTCAATTTCATCTGTCATTAAAGCAAAAACAAATAGCTGTTTTAAACTCTGCCAGCTGCACTTGATTTTGAAATGGTTTTTCTACATGGGACCACTGGTCCTGACAAGGTTGTGTTCATGTAACAAGTGGACACAAGCAATATATATATATACACAGTGTATATATATATATATATATATATATATATATATATATAGTGTATATATACATATATGTATATACTTATATGTGTGTATAATTATTATACACACAACTATTTGTATTTGCTACCTTGTAATTACATACATATATGTATATATATATATACATACTGTATATGTGTGTATATATATATATATACAGTATATACATACATTACACTTATAAACATATATACATATAAATATACACATACTACAGATAACTAAAACCTCTCTCTGTTTTTTTAAACAGATTTTCTGTTAAATCTTTTCACCATGGACCAATTACTAGAAACAGACTCAGTAAGACCCCCATTGTGGCCTTTTGTCCCTGACATCAGCTAGCCAGCTTGGATGATTAGAAACATTTTCTTGTGTTTGCTTCCACCAAACCTCTGGCTTTGTAGCGAATACACCAGCAGGATGGTACAGCACCTTCAGAACTAGTAGGAGCCCGTCCCTGTCACTGCGGTGAAGAATTACAACACCAAAGTCTAAGGAACTCGCTGTGTCGCTGCTGATAAATATTCATTATGGCAGCTTGAAAACCAGCTGTTTCCCTCCAATTAAAGCTTTCTGAGATCCAGCATTTTGGATATCAATTGTTACTTTTTTAATTACCAACGATACGAAACAATACAGCACAAATTGCTGTGATTCATATGGTACGTGTGATTTGGTATAACCACGTTTGAATGACAAGGCGAGGTGATGATGCTACTATGCACCCCAGGTCTACAAACCCCTCCCCTCCCCAGCAGCTTTATGTAATGTAGATTACTCAGGGACATATGATTCTATTAGAACCTTTTAGAAGGATGTATATACTGCTGTGGTAACAGGATATGAACATCAGCCCAACTAGCAGTGTGGAGCAGATGAAATCAAGTCATCAAATGATCCTTCTCACATCAAAGCCCAGCGCAGACCTGGCCACGTGCCTGCCATACTAACAGTGCGAAGACAAAAAGCAGAGCAGCCAAATCTGGCACTGTACACAGACGGTTGCCTGCTTCAAAGGCAGCGATGGCCGTCTGAGGTCATTATTTGCAGGCACCCTCCCTAAACACTGGTGGTCAGCGAAGGTGAGCAGTGAGAAATCACAGAGGACTTACCATCAGGAGGCTGGGCTGGTGTGAAGTGAGGAGGTTTGTCTGAAAGAGATAAAAGAGAAAAAGAGAGAAATGGGTTTTTAGTTTTGGGGGATTCGCAGACTTCCCAGGGGTAAAGGCAAAGTAATTGAGTTGCTATAAAAAAAGCGACACATTCTATCCATAAGCCTGTCTTTTCTCTCTCTCTAACACATTGTAATGCAGTCACTGGGCCCCTCAGGATCCCAGCTGAGCTAATCGACACAGGTACATTTCAGTGATAGCAGTATCATCATTGTCTTGTCATTCATTGCTTCTATGGTCTCATCTCAAACTGCACAATACGACTTCTGACACTGTACGACATAGGAGAATTAAGAACAGGCGTTGTTATTTTGGGGTTGAAAAGTGTGGGATAGGATTTGAAATTTCACAACTGTGATGACATAGAGCACATCGATGGTGTCACCCAACCCTGAGCAACCATATGCTGAATGAATCACAACTCTTGTCCCTTCATATATCAAATGACATCATCCTACCCTGCTGGTCAACACCCAACAGACCATGACATAAAGGCTTTGTTGGTTTGTGGGAACAATAGGAAAAAACCTGCAGTGTCGAATGACTGAGTGTGGACCAATGTGTATAATCTCATGAAACCTGAGTCAACTGCAGTTGATGCCTCCATGATAGAGGACAAACTCGACATGGATCAGTAACAGTTAATGTACCAGAGGAACAAGAGGCTAAAAAAGAAAAAAAAAAAAATGGAATTTAGAATGCAAAAAAAATATTGTTACTATCGTTGATTAACCACATGTATAATTTTTGGTATGATTGCTATCCTCTAAAAATATCCACAAAAACACCCAGAGAGAAGGCAATGTCCCAGCGTCACAGTAATGTCTTCTAATTACTTATATTGTCAGATTAACAGTCCTAAACCAACAATATAAAGCTGAGGAGAACATGGAGACACTGTAACTTTAGTTTCTTAAATCAAATTCAATTTGTTAGGTAGATAAAATGTAAAACATATATTTAAACACTACTGATTTGATCTGTGAAGATGACATCACTTCACAGTCTGAGTACACACGCACACATTAGAAATAAATATGACAGTGAAAGCTTTAAAAAAAAGTAAGAACATGAAAAGTCTCCACAGAAAACATGTTCAGCCTGAGTCATACAGTATGTGGCGTTGACAGTGATGAATTCTGTGTCTGTGAGGTCTGATCATTTCACCACCAAATAAGCAGCCTCACACAAACACGGTAAACACCGTCATATCACGCAGGTCACAGTTTACCAGGGCACCGGAGCACTGAGCACGTCCAATACCAAACCCCTCTGTGCACACTCACATTCTGCTCAGCTGTCTGACTCACTAAGCAGAGCCTCCATGGGTTGTCAGAGCTGCCTGCACTGAACAAACACACACACACAGGCACGCACACACTAAACAAACAAGCACACACTCCAATGTCTATGCACTGTGAGGATAATGAGGAATATAAAACGCATCACATCAATTATGCTGTTAACACATTTTTCTGAGACCCCGTCTACTACTGTGTCAAAGCCTTTCTCGGGACTTCTGCAATACCCGTCGGCATAACGACACATAGCTGAGTTTTAAATTTAGGCTCACTTAAAATTGCTTGTCAACAGTCAGGCTACAGAGGAGGAGAGAGAGAGAGAGAGAGAGAGGGGGGAGAGAAAATGAGAGGTAAGGCTAGTGATACATGAGAATAACAAAGTGTCTGCAGAAGCTTTTTCCCAGTCAGTCATGACGGTTACTGATTTCCATCTTGGGAGGTTGTGGAACAGACATTCACACAGCCTGTACTCCGTGCTTCATATTTACAGATACAGATGTACTGTCACACAAGGCAATAGAGAAAGAGGCAGTGGCGTACAATGTGAGCCGAGATGCAGGGTGAAGCTAAATGATTTTTTCTTCACATTTCCATAATGAAAGGACAAGATAAGGTCTTTACATAAACATAACATCTCTCGGTGCCACCTGGAAAAGCCCGTGTGAGTTCCCGTTACTCTGTGAATGTCACAACATGACCATCATTCACCCTGTATCTTCAGCAAATCAATATGTGTTTCATTGTGACATTTAGCATTGTGCACAGAGTGGTGTGTGTTTGTGCGAGTGTTACCTTCTCCTTTGGTGTGACTGATGTGTAGTTCAACGGGATGATAAAGTGAGTGTATGTCTGTGTGTGTGTGTGTGTGTGTGTGGGCTCCTTGGGCAGGCAGAAGGGTTGGGGGTGTGTGTGCGTGCGTGATCCTGCTTCACCACATATTGTTCCAAGAGAAGTTGCAAATCTGGGGTTGCATGACTCCTCTAACACCCCTCCTCCCACTAAAGGCACACGTACACACACACACATGTCCCCCGCACTCTCACTATCCTGTCCAGCTGTCCTTGTGACCACATGGGAGGGCACTTGCCGTCCCCTTTCACCAAATCAGTTTCTCCAGTGCACATTTCTGAAGAAGATTAGCCTGGTCTAACTGGGTTTGAATGAAATCAAATAGAGTCTGTCTGGTTGAAATTGATTCCCCCACATTCACTGATTACAATGAGAAGGACTGACTGACAAACATGAAGACAGACACCTGCACAGCAGTGGCATCGTCAGGGTTATAGAGGCTGTGTTTTGAACACATCCACAGCCTGACAACAGACTAAAGAGAGAGAGAAAAAGGGTTTAACGGGGGGAAAATCACCGCGGGTGAAGATTATTAACATAGTCTGTCCTCTCAAAGTGTACCACAAATATCACTTCAACCCGACTTTGCTTGCATGAAAATGACTGTGCTTATGTCCCCTCGTTTCCTCACCGTTTACAATTTGCAAGTGATTATGTGGCCCACGTCTAGAATAACAGCTCACTTTGGAAGTTGAGAGGAGATTGAGGTTTAATACATGCTAAACTGGAAAAGGTACTACTCAACAGACTTGTGCTAGTCTGTGTGAGAGAGCGGGATGTTGATTCAGGCTGAGGGAACATTAGAAAACTGTGCTGTTGCTGGTGAGAAAAGTTGGATAATTGTGCGCAGGTGAAAATGAGACTTAAGAATACGTATGGCTGTTACCATCCCTATAATTTAATACCAAAACTGTCACTTATGAAACACTGGCAAATGCTGTGTCATTATATTGATACTTAACATATTTCTATAGTTTATATTTAGCATAGTCCACAGATATATTTCTGTTTCTGATTTTATTAGATTATATTTTTTGTCGTTAAGACGATATTATATCCTGATGCATTTGTAGTCTTTCTAATCCTCAGCTCCTAGAAAAGTCTTTGACACATGCCTTGTATCATCCTCCGCATGCATTTAAGACGCCATACTGCAGTTCAAAGTAAATGCTAATGCTTTGGAGGGGAACTGTGAGTGAGGAATGAGTACAAAAGTTAAGTTTTGTGTTTTACTCAGAATCTGAACGTACAGTTGTTGAGAAACAGGAGGACGGCGAACCCCAGCGTAGATGTGGCCAGCAGGATCAAGCAGATGTTGCAGGGGATCATGAAGTAGCGCACCACCAACGACACCTTGTGCTGGTACCTGCGTTCCCGCTCCGGTGGTGGTGAGGGATAGTGGCACCCGCTCATGCTCCACTCCAATGACCCCCTCCCCTCCAGGTTGGAGGAGATGACGGGGCGAGGAGGGCGACGAGGGGTGCCCAAAGACCCGTTTGAAAAAATGATGGCGGTGAAAAAGGGGCAGATGAGAATGATGAAGAAAAAATATAAAGCAGAGAAGATCCGTAATGGTCCGTGTTTTAGCTGCGGTTCCAACTGTGCACCGTGGCGTGGACCTGGTGACTCTTTCTTTCAGAGAATGGCAGCAGCAAGCCTTCAGCAGTTTCTAAGTAACACATTTTTAGAGATAGTAACATCCATCTGGGGAATGAGGACAGAGCAGGGGGACAGGGATGTTGAACTCCTACAGCCCCCCACCTGCCCATGCAACCTCCATTCTTTTCTGCCCGCAGGGAAATAGATAAACTGACAGGCTTTCACTGTGCAAGTGTGACTGTGTGTGTTGTGGAGTGGTTTATACTTACTGTGCTAGTATGCGTGTGGATTTAAGTGGGTGTTGATAATGTGGAAATAAATGTGTGCCAAAGTGCTTTTGGTATATATGTGTGTATATGTAAGATGCACGTGAGACAAAAAAAACTGGGCATTAGGATGTGGGTGTTTGGAACTGTCAGATATCCACGGAAAAATCGTCCACAGCAGACTGACAGTAAATCCACAAACGGAATCCTCTTTTCTTCTGGGTGACCCTGACTGATAATTATACAAATGTGACAGGGGTCTGACAATGTCAGCTCCTATTTCACCTCTGCTCCTTTCTTTTTCATAACCTTTACAATGCAGGTGAAGGTCTGGTTTTCACCGACAACAATGTCAGGTCACAAATATTTCCCATAGAAGTGATGTCCAAGCATCTTTTTTTTAGCTTCGCTGAGGTCGTTGCCAGTTGGGGCAACAATGCCCAGCTGCTTTCCTGAGCAATGGCTTGTGTGGCGCTCCTCTTAAGTCAGGACAACTGGTTCTTTGACAACAAAGGACTGACCTCTTATCTTGTGGTCCTGTACTTTCTGTCACAACCACGGCACATAAGATTTGTCCAAACCTGACACCATCGCCAAAGCAACTTATATCTACGGTGGTGTGATTGGCTGCAGCAGCTGACTGCCCCTTGCTATGTTCCCGGAATCACAGAGATGTTTTTTTTTTTTTTCGCTCTTCTGTGTGTCTGCCACAGCTCCTCAGTTCAATAACCTTTATTCCTGGTCAGTCTCATAGAGTGGGTAACCACTGCGCCCCCTCCCACCCCCTGCTGCTGTTGTCCTGAGGCCAAAAGCTGGTCAGCAGAAGTGGTAGAGACGGAGAAAAGTTGAGAAGGAGCAATCACAATACCCACTCAACCCGTCAGATTAGAGCTGCGCTCTCCCCCAAGCAGCTATGGGTGAGCAGAAAAATACAGAGTGTCTGAATGAATAACTTAGAAATAAAAGGAGAGAACCCTGTGTGCGATCAGAAAGCAATCTAGAAGCTTGAGGCAGAGATTTGTTGGGCTTTCTTCCCTCATGTCAGCACCCTGACAGAAAATCCCAGCCTAATGATAAGAGGCAACGGTTCTCAATGGATCCTGATCATAGTAAGACTCGGGGTAATTTTGCTTCTTCTGCTTTTCTGCAAACAACTTGTCCTGTCCTTTCCTTCCTGCCCTGTTTTCTCGTCTCTCTTTTACACGCTCTGTCAGGCACCCATCCAGTCGCTTCTTTACCGCCTCTGTCTTGTCTTGGTCCAGAGATGCTCCCTGAGTCCTGGCTACAAGGGTTTATGCTCCAGCTTCTGCTCTGTGGGGATCCAACATTCACCGGCAGCCAAAACAACAAATTAGACTCCGGGTATTCATAGCATGCGTAATCCCTAGACAGCAGGTAGTGGTCCCAGTGTCAGCGCGCTCAGCCAGCCAGTAGGAGCAGGGAGGAGTGAGTCAATGAGAGAAGTCAGCGAACAGACACAGCATGAGAGGGGGAGAGAGAGAGAGAGAGAGAGAGAGAGAGAGAGCGAGAGCGAGAGGGCGGAGGTAAACACAAGGGAGGAGTATTGGCGAAAAAAAAGCCGCTCATGACACTTCGGTCCACCTTTTGGGGGTTTTGTCGGTAAGAAAAGGGTGGAAACAAAAAGCAGTAGTGTGTCGCTGGTTCTCAAACACTCTACTCCTCGCTCAGCTCTCAGCTGGTGGAACGGATGAGTGCATAATGAGAGCGCAAGAGAGGGAGATACTATGAGAGAGAGAGAGAGAGAGAGAGGTGGGGGAGTGCCTTTAACAAAGACAAGGGGGAGGAGGGAGGTTAGAATTGAGCGAGGGAACAGGGGGAAAAACGAGCAAGAATAAAGGCTTTTGGGAATAGTACTCAAGTCCTGACAGAGTGAGGGGGGGGAGACAGCAACAGTGCAGCAGCAAAACAAAAGAGGGCCATGGTCTTGGGAGATGTCAAGCAACTCCTCCATTTGTTTATACCCTAATCAAAAGAAAGTCTCTTCCACAAGAGCAGGAGAATTTCTACAAAGATTTAATGAGGCAAACTGAGAGAAATAGGCATGAGGAGGAGAGAAGAGGGCAAAACTTAACAACATTAAAGTCAATCATCAAGTCTCTCCAAACACACTAATTCCCGTGGATATGCTTAACCAGTGAAGAAATACGGCTGGGAAACTCCAGATGCATTCCACACTAACAAGACAACTTTCAATTAATTAAATATCCCATTTGGATGATTTTTTTGGACTGACTTTGATGACAACTAGGAATGTTTTTTCCACCTGTGTTAAATAAAATGACAAAAATGAATATTCAGCAGACTTGGCAAATTATCTGTGGTGGAAGCATGTAGATTAAGTGTTTCATAGCATGT
Organism: Solea solea; assembly: GCF_958295425.1. Lineage (NCBI taxonomy): Eukaryota > Metazoa > Chordata > Actinopteri > Pleuronectiformes > Soleidae > Solea > Solea solea. Next base: position 19,573,701 of record NC_081144.1, on the reverse strand, counting down.
CATTCTTTGCCATTTTTCAATGCAATGCACTATTGTCCTCCTAATGAGATAATGAGGTCAGAATACAGGCGTGGTTATGCTGTTTAACCAAGATCCTGCATCGATATACACTTTGAACAAACTCAACAGAAGCTGGCGGCAGATACAAGTTGGTATCTATCATCAATTATTTATGTGTTTTTCCCTCTCTCTATCTTTGTCTTCATCTCCATCTCTGCCATTCACTCCCCCACTCCTCACTTTACACAAGGTTGCACACACATACGCACCGGCGGTGAAGCACACAGTCGCTGCATCCACTGAAGAACTGCATTAACGCACATGAACGAAGTGCCTTTTCTCTCAAATAGAAACTAGCACACATGCACACTAAAAAATCTGCCTTATTTCAGCCTACAAGTGTACACAACTTGGACACACAAAATATATGCGAAATGTTCTCTTTCACACACACACACACACACACACACACACACACACACACACACACAGGTAGGTGTTCATTGATCTCCTTCGGATGGTTTGTTAATTCCCCAACCTTAACTGAGCTCTAATACGAGGAGGGCAGGTTCTCAGACACCGTACTGAAAGTCAAGAGTTCACGCCTTCATCATCAGGAACACCCACACAACTTGAGGGGGCCTCCCACCCCCCCACTGCCGTTTCCAGACACGACACCTCAGACAGTCCTCAGCTCTCACGTTACATAACAAAACCTGATTGATGAACTGACGGAAAAGGAATCAGCTGCTGTCTTATATATGTATATATATATATACATATATATATATATGTATATATATATATATATATACATATATATATATATATATATATATGTTGATGTTCACACCAAAGATGAAATTTCATATGCTCCCTGCAGAGGGCAAGAGGAACTCAGCCTCAGCCTCTCTGCTCTGCTGCTGCCTGCGACCCAAATAAAATCTTCCGTTGACATCAAAGCTGAGCTGCTTTGATTCATTTTTAATGCCATGCGTATCGCACATGGTTAACGTTTCACTCTGAAGGCTTTGGAATGGCAATTTGTGAGGATAGCGCAGGAGCTGATCTACTGTTAAACGGTGTGGCATGGGTACAAGCTGAAAAAGCTGCTAAGTGTGAGCATATGTATGTTGTGTGAGCTATTCTTTAGGCAGTGGATGAGAAACCTGTCAAGTCCAATAAGTGATTGACAGTGACGCCTCAATCAAAGTGTCAGCTTCTGGGGGTGTGTGTGCAGGTTTGTGCATGTGTGTGCACCCTGCTAGTATTGATCTAATTGATCGTCTAAGCTGGAAAAAATAAATATCACACAGATGGGGAAAAAAACAAAAAACAAAAAACACCATGAAAAACAAAAAACAAAGGTAGATGAAATTGTTTTAATTATCTCATTTTATCTTTATCTCTTTTATTATCTGAACTACACCATGGGCAGGTCACACACTATTCTATTGCAACGTGCAATGATTAATGGTATATACTGAACATTTTATATTGTGTGTTTGGAACCACTTCATCAGTATCATGCTTAGTGCAAGGGGCAGGAGAAGTGAATGTTGTTTCATTGGAAAATTAGTATTTTACAATTCAATTTAATAAATGGAACAACGCTGCAAACATTTGAACTGTTAACTGAGTGTGATTTGTCTTTCTTTCTTTCATTTTTAGAGTTCTAAAAAACTGTCTGCTTAAGAAACGATTAAACATTTAAACACAACAAAGTTGCTCAGCATGTTTGATGAAACCCAGTTTTATGGATATTTTTTGTTGTCAGAAACAATTTTTTAAAGCCCACAAACAAACACAGATGTATGCTGGTTCATGAAATCTTTAATCAAAGAATTAATTTGGGAGAAACTGTATGTAAAGCCCTAAACTCAACTACAGTACGACTGGGTTTGTGCAATAAATATACCAATATACCAGGGATCATTTGCTCTAATGAGTTACTTACTAATGAGTTACTTACCTAATGGCATCTCAAAGCCTAATCAGAAGCTTTACTGACATTTTTTATGACATGTTTTCACATGGACCTGTTACCCCTAGTAACCTCAACAGGCTTTCTACAGTATGTAAGGCCATGTATTCAGCAGGCATGCAGGGACATCAGATCATCACTGTGTGACCATGTTGAATTAGTCATGTGTATCGAGCTGTGCAGCCGTGCTACCAGGTGGGTCAACTGTCTCACTAAGATATTAACTCCAATCATCGTAAGTCAGACTTTCCTGAAATGCCCAACAGATTCCCAGACTTTGCAGTCATCAGGCCTGCACTCATCCGGCAACGATGAGGCCAGGGCCTCTCACAGCTGTGCGTGGCTAAAAGCATTAACCTCTGCTGAGCTGGGAATTTAGGAAAAACAATGGGTGGGGCAAGGAACAGAAGAAGAGGATGAGGGACACAAGATAGTCTCTAACTCGTTTTATCATCACTTAACAACACTGCAATGATGGACATAAAATATTAACTTTTAAACTGTTCAAAAGTGACCTCCACGTGGAAACCACAAATGAGAGAAAATATAAAATAACCATTAGATGCAGAGATTAGCTGCAATGCTCCAATTTTAAGAGAAACAGCTTTCAAACCCTGGTAAATATTAAAACTGGACATTATTCAGTGCTCGACTATAAATGTGTCTTTGGATCCCACATTATCTTACACTTTGTTTCACACTGGACTACAAGACAGGTTCAACTTTGTTTGCCACATGACCTTACATTACTATTTTGTCTCCCACTGACATTCTCCTCTTTTGCCTCCCCTGCTTTATGAAGAGAGTGTGCATCTCTCCAATTCCCAACTGCTCAGCTGTGGGATTTTCTAGTGTTTTCTAGGTCCACTTGGCTGGAGGGACTTGGAAACTGCCTCTAGCGTCCCTAATGCCCGCTCATTTCTGGCCATCGCAAGAGAAGATGTCCCTGCTGATCACCAATGCATAGCTTGAACATCCTGTCTGAAGAATGAAGATTTTTGTTGTTGTTGTTTTTTGCTGAAACTCAACAACCTGTACGAGAACTACAAGAACCTCTAATTCCACTGAGTCAATTGTCATCTTGTGTGGTTACACATTGGTTGCTTTGTTAGTAAACCAGGAGACTTAACAGGACATTAATGCAATCTGGCACTTCACTTTGGCGCCCATGGCTTAAAAAGATTTTTTTTTTTTGAATAATCCACTGTGTCTTTATACAAATTCCATTTAATTCAATCGGATTTACTGTACTGGTGTTTAAGACACAATATGTAGCAAGCAACACATGTATAAAGTGTGTAAAAACATGACTTTGTGCTTTCTTACATTATATTTTGCGAATACAGAATATTTAGATAATACATTAGTGTTGTTTGAAAGTCAAAATTCTGCATTAGTGACAGCATGATTACTTTTTCATGGGTGTGTGTGTGACAGAGAGTTCCCACACTGGGTGGGCTTCACACAATGTGACTCACAATGTGACACAATGCCCAGTGTCAAATTGGATCAAATGTTGCTCTAAATGCATGAATAATATTCATAACAAATCCATGGATCACAGCACTTGTGTCATCTTTAAGTCTGGCACTTGTTGTAGGCGTGTTTTGCTGTTGTTCACACTGTTAAAGTTGATGCCGTTTAGTCATTCACTGAACAGTCTTGATGGCTAATATGGTCCACCTGGCAACATTTGTCTCTTTTTATCACTCCATCCCACACTGCCATGACCTGCTCTCGCAGCCTACGTCGAGCCAGCTCTTAGCCTCGGGGCTCATCCAGGACCAGACCACTGCTAACAATTCAGTTCCCTCTCATTTGGTGAGGACTTTTTCCTCTTGCCTTGGGACTCATCTAGAGCCATAGTCTAAGGATTGGTGTTCTCAGGCTGACTGGCCACTGTCCTTCCTAAATGAACAACTCATTCACAGCAGAGCAGCTTGTTATGAGCCAGCACTAATTTTCTAGCCAGCCCCTCACTGCGCATCCACAACAATAATGATTACAGGAAGTAATATCCCCCTAACTCCCTTGCCTTGCACTGTTATTCAGGTCTTCGGCACAACAACTGTCCCTCAACAGCCATGGAGGAACTCGTTCCAGTGGACAGGCACAGGCAGATAAATAATGAGCGAAAGAAATTGACAGGAAAAAGTAGTGATAGAGGGAAAAAGGTGGAAAGAGGGAAAAAAAGAGCAACCTGGCAGCTTGACGGTGGTGGCCAGTGGCGAGTGACACATATCCATGTGGCTGGCATATGCAGGCAATTGTGGCAACAGCCCAGGAAGGTTTGGAGCAGGGAATCAGAGGAGGGGCTAGTTCTGACAGGAAAGGCAGGGCTAATGAAGCTGAGGGATGATGCAGATGTCAGTCTCTGGCCAAGTCAGCCATCTGTCACAGGGAACTGGCCAAGTCACACTGCCCCGACTGAGCAGAGAGGAACCTGTGATGACCAGTTATTATGAGTTGGGAGCTGTCCCTTCAATATGGCCCATACCCAACAGTAGGTTACCTTGCCCTGGTATGGACAAATGACACGTAAACATAAAGGACTGCTGTGTGTTAGAAGCCAGAAATGGATAGTTGGCAGTAGTTGCTGAAGTTTTTTTTTTATTATTATTATTCTTTAACAAGATATTTCATGGTCTGAACCTCAGACAACATTTTTTATTCTTTGTAACAATCACAAAGAAATGTATTACCACAGACATTATCTGTATCTAGCATTGTAGTCACATATGATGAGTGAAGAACTGAACTAACTGGACTTGTTAAGTCTCACAAAAAAAAAAACAACTGAAGGTGGTCAAACATTGCTCTGCAGACTCTCAGTAAGTCACTAATCCATGAGAATGTGAAAGCATCTACCTGCATATTCTGGAGCTTCACTCTCAGTATGACAGACTGGATTGTGTTAAAGATACCAGAGCGGTCTTGTTGAAGCAGTTAAATGACAGCACTGCTGACAATAACCTGAGGGTGATAGGCAAATGGCAGTAGGACTGGAGAGAAATGGATAATAAACACCAAAGTCAAGTCACATTCTCACACACACATTCATACATTGTATAGTGGTAAACACAGTTTGGTATTTATTAGCACCAATCAAAAACGTTCAAACGATAACCGACCTCACACGTACTGTGAGAGAACACAGCGCATAGTGTGAGGAGAACTGTGTGGGAGCACTGATTATCATCATTCATTAGGTTAACACTAAAGTCAAACACACAGCTAAGAGTTATTTCAAATGCTAACAATGCTAAGGCCATGGGAATATGTCCCCGTCCACAAATGAGGGACGATGCACGAGACGGAACGTAACAAATTCTTTAAATAAAAGCTTTCACTTATTAATGAGCACCACATCTGAAGACCAGCATCTTCTTTGAGCACGCTGACTTGAACTAGAAAGAGTTTATTTTAGATTCCCGCTCCATCAAAGGATTTATGTACAGTACAGTGAGAGTCCCTTGTGTTCAATAATCCTACTTTTTCTACAAACTACTGTCACTGCCACTGCCTTTACTATTGCATGGCACATCAACATACGTCACTGTCACACTATACATACTGTACACAAGCAAATGAATTGATAAGACTTCAATGACGAGCACTGAAACCCCGTCTTTTGCTTTCACAGTAATGAACTCACTCTCACCACTTTGCTCTCTTTTTCTCAGCCCATCACTGACTGTTGGCTGCACATCGAGTTGGATCTCCAAACATAGAGGGCAGAGAGCAAGTATTAATTGGCGAACAATACCTCCTTGTTAAGACACAGCCCATAGCTGAAACAGCTATAAATTATTTATATGGCTAATCAGACGGCATGTGCTCAAGTTATTCTCTCAAACAAGACAGCCTCTGTGCTTTTCCAATTCCTTTTGATAAGAGCGCAGTCAGACAAGGCTGTATGGTGGATAATGAAAATATGGTGCCACAATGACGAAATAGCGGTTTTCTGGCAGACCATCACGGGCAGGAAAATGAATGTCCTGCTTAGCACCAGGTATTAAAATGCATCCTGTGTTTGGAAGGATTTATTCTGATGGACCAAAAACTGGTGGAAGCAAGCAGGCACATATGAAAAGAAACTGAAGCATGAAGATTGAATGCAGATATCATGCGACGGAAACAAAAGTCTCTCACACCACTTCACACATTACAGAAAATAGGGGCTAAGCACATGTGAAAAACATTACATCTCTGGGGTACAGTAAAGACTAAAACAGCTTTTCTCCAGTCTTCTGCTCGGGATTTATTTTTGGCGTGTCTAATAATATGGCTCAATGACAAAACAGAGCTATCGTTAGCATAACTCCTCGAACGCTGAAACAATATATAAAAACCTCAGTGCTGTTTTACAGCGGTTCACTCATGACTAACTACACCTGCTCCTACACTACTGACTTTGATTTGCTAGTCAACTGAGATTTATGTCAAATAAATGCATTTTCCCTGGATATAAAGATATCCAGAAAGCCTGATGTAGAGAAGAACAGACATCAAGCACATCACGGTTATAATTCAACAGATAAACCAGACTTGCTTTTGTGTTTTTGTACTTATTTGCTTCTTTGGCCAAGCTTGGACATTATTGTGTTTATGGTTAAACAACTTACAAGTAAACTCTTTTGGTTGGTCTGCAGCTGAAGTTAGTAAGGTCATAGCTATCATAGGTGGTTTGCACTTGAAAGAAAACTAAAACCAGAAAGAACTACCTTCAGATTCTTCAGGCTGACAGACAGTGATATATTCTCCTGTAACCCTGAGACCAACTGTTTGTTAACCACAAGTCTTCAGCTGCCATCTTTCCAACCACACAATTCTATGAGACTATCCCACAGACACACACACACACACTTCTAGCAGATAAATGCAATGACAGGGCATTCATACACTTGATAAAGAAAAATATGGACACAGACAGAGACATCTCCGTTGAAATGCTACAAGGTGCGACAGGGTCAAACTAAATGGACTGCTGAGAATTTGCAAGAAAAACAGAATAAGGTTGAAAACATGGTGTTCAATTGGTTTTATTACTCTGTTTGAAAAAAACGTTAAAGACCAGAAAAAAGACCAGAAAATAGCTGCAGAAAAATGTCTGCCGGAGCCAGTTTAAAGGATTTACTGATGTTTCTCGACCTCCCTGTAATTGCTTCAAAGCTAAAAAGTAATTTGCCTCACTCACCAACACTGATTAGCTGGGAAACCCGGCTTTAAACTCCAGTTTTCACAAACATCCTGTCTGCTACAGTGTCCTTGAGCAAGAGTCTATCCACTTTCTCAGTACTGACCTATAGCTGAGCCTGACCTCTGACCTCTATCTTTACGGAGAAAAGAGTATATCTCTACAGGGGTCAATAAAGGCTTGTGTTGGCTCACAGCAGAAAAATACATCAATCTGTCCTTGTGGTACATTAACATTAAAGGAACGGCTATAAAGCATTTTACATAAGTCTAGGCTCTCTGATGTGATATATAATAGCACAGCAATCAAAATAACTGTAGAACTTACTACAATCTTTACAGTTTAACATTTGACTAGCAATGAGTCATTTAAGAAGGTCCAGGGTTTAAATTTAGTAGAATTCATAAGAAATATTCTGTCCTTTTACACGTGGATTGCCTCTATATGCTTTAGCATCCTGCTGAAGTTTAAAATTCAGCAGACTCCAGATGGCCACTGGTATAAAATGTGAGCGTGTGAGCTTGGCAGTCTAGAAGATACATGTTCAATGTTTTTTCCTTGCTTGCCCTTGAGTATGAATAATCAGGTAGGATAGATGGAGCTTGCCATAGAAAGTCATTCCATGTAGGACAGGGGGTAAATAACCAAAAATGATGTGGTGTGAAATCAATAAAGGGGGCAAATGTGCACTTTTCAGGATCCCCGACAAGAGCAGTTTGTCTGTGTGTTCATGTGCATGTGCTATCATGGCCTCCCCTCTCCATCTTCATCAGCTGGTGCAAAATAGCCAAGACTCAATCACAGCAGGAGCACTGTGTGCCGATGTGTCAACTCGTCCGTCATTCAGAAGTGGTGGGGGAGGATTCAGGGAGGAGGCGGAAGGGGAAGGAGGCCAGAGGACATGTTTTTTGCGAGCAGACACATGACAATGATGAGCCTGCCGTGTCGCCGAGGCAACAAGCAGCCTCATCCATTATTCATCTGGGTAACAAAGTGATAAACGAGGTAAATGAAGAGGAACAACGGCAATGAAAATCATGCCAACTGACCAAAAGACATTTAGAAGCCGGCAGCACCAGTGGCATCCTGAAGTGCATGTTAATTTGCAAGGTAAACAACAAAGTCTGAGCACAGGGTCAAAGCACAAGAGCTCTCGTCCTTTCCAAAAGTAACATGCAGTAACTCCATATATTCAGAAAAAGGGATCTTTTTCAAAAAAGAAAAAGAGCATGTGCTTGAGCAGGCCAGTGAAGACATACAGGTGTTACAAGGAGGCCTGGCATTTTTGCAGCATCAACACCTTTATGGTGGCTCGTTCTCACATTGTCAATCACCCAGCTACCATTTACACCCAGAACCCTTCACACGAAACACTTCACCACTTTCCAACATCTGCAAACAGACTCCTAACCCTCTTTTCAGTTGCATCAGTCGACCAGGAGAGGTAGAGGGAGCACAAATGATACCACAGGTCTCACATGTCATGCCAAATTCATGCAACACGATCTGTGCGAGACAGCAGGAGAAAGAATGATTACCCTGTTGCCACGGTAACACCTCGAATGCTGAAAACACCATGCCGTGGTCTGAAACATGCTGATTTGTTAGAATTAATTTGGAAAACCATTCCAGTGAAGATGGCCATGGAGGGATGAAAGGGAGAAATAAGAGATGGAGGACATTCAGACAGAGATTCAGATACAGTGAGCGAAATACAAGAGGAAAGGGAGAGAAAGAGACCTGTCTTTTCTCACAGCAATCGAGAAGCAGTGCTTCAGACAATCTGGGTCACTTCCGTCACTGCATTTCTATAAGGCAAGCAAAAAACACCTCATCTGCCATTCATTTCCATTCCAACAGCTGCAAGCCATTTGCATGCTGCCAAGTTTACCTCTACTTTTCATTTCTCCGTGTGCCACTACATTTTCTGAATGGTAACATACTGGCAATTTCCACACTGATGTATAGCATGGGCCCGGACACAACGCCACCTGCATCCAAATCAGAGGGAAATAGTGATCCTTTTCCCAATCTTGTCTTTCTTTCTCTCTCTCTCTCTTATCCATTTGCCTCTAGTCCCAGACCTCCTCTCAAGTTTCCACCATCACCCATTCTCCCCTCATGATCTAATCCAGATCTTTGCCATTTGACCTTTATGAGTCCTTGCAAGGCCCTGTGACTCCCAGGGGACACAAAGCCAGATCGTATGTCTCGACTTTCCACAGCAACAAATGAAGCAGGCGCTCAATAGCACACCTGATTGGCTGTCATGAGAGCTATGTCATCATTACTAATTGTGGAGAGTCACAGGACCACAGAGGTCCCCAATACTGGTATTATTGGTAAATCATTGTTAAACAAGCAGATTATTTGAAAATGTTATTCCTAAATCCAGTTACGGTGTAGACCAAGCTTGTTTTTGCAGCACTGAGAATGAAAATACTGTCATCTATGGAGACTAAAGAGTCACTCTGCTGGTCTGGCCTGATCCCGACATAATAGTCAGAAGACCACAAAAACACAGTTTTGGCAAGAGGCTTTCTGAATGCATCCATATTCATGAGTGTTTAAGAAGCACCTTGCAATTATTACATTTGGAGAGCCTCAAAATGTCAGAGAGATGAAACCATTTTTGAATTCTGAGGATTAAGAAACCTGCATGCTGCACTTCATGTTTACCTATCAGGTCAGTGTCTGAAGCTTCATACAAAAGGAATATGAGAGAAAATAAAGAATCGAACAGTGACAGCAAGTCCTACTTTCTTAATATGGAGAACTTGTACTTGCACTTGTTAGGAAAACAGGATTTCACTCCAGTGGTAATGTTTACATTTCAGTTATCTCAGCTGTATAAACAGTGTTGTCCTTTTCCTAAGATTGTCTGTTATGATGTCATTATTTTCACTTATGTCAATTCATTGTTTTCTTGAAAGGCACCAGTTGTGATGTTGCTTTTCCAAAGGCTACTGCAGAATATGTGTTATTATCTACAAATAACTTACTTATTGTTTTCATTTTTGATTAATCAATGCATCTTTTACTCAAAAATCCTCAAAAATATTAATTCGTCTGATCAATGGAGATCGTTAATCTGCATTAGAGAACAAAGAAATTAAGACTGAAAAGAGAATTATTTAACATTTTAGATCAGAATATTGATAATACTCAATCACTTTAGCATGGTCAGAATCTGAGGTGTGGTTAAAAGCGTAAAGATCCAGTAAGTGAACTCTGTGAGAACATTATTTCTTGTCAAATAAATAATTTGTGTTGGGCTCATCAAACTTGTTCATCTTTTGTGGCAAAGAGCTGAACACATTTTAATCTTACATTCACGTTTTTACTTTCTGATTGTGGTAAATATATGTATTTTCTGTAAGACTCGTGCTCTGAACAGTTCTAACACTTGCTCACACCTCGGGAAAGCACGTATATGCATGTTTTGGGCGTTTGTAGCAGTCCTGTGATGGAGAATGGCAAACCCCCTTAAGAGAAAAAGATGGGGAGAAGGAGAAAGAGATCATCAGAGCCATTACTGCATGATAAATGATTTGCTAGCTGGTGAGTTGCCCTGAGGGAGGTGGTGGTTCGGTGTGTGTGTGTGTGTGTGTGTGTGTAGATGAGTGGGTGTGTGGGCGATGATTCAGTGAGTGGTTGGGGGTTTAAACCTGTGGCTTACCTCTACTAGGATCCCTTGGTACTTATGTTTTGCTAATGCAGTCTGCTGCATTAGAAGCAGAGTGGGGGGCTGAAGCCACGTATACACACACACACACACAAAACAACTGAACTCCTACTATATGATTTCACACTTGCTGGGGGGGGGGGGGGTCTAACACACATATGCAGTCACTCACACACATACATACACACACAAGCTGAACTCAACTATGTGCACTTTCTATCACAGACAGAGACACACAATCCAACATCTTCACATACACACTACCTCGCACTTGTTCTCTCTCACACACACACACACACACACACACACACACACTGCAGGCAATCACATCTCTGGGGAGAAAAAGCTGGAGCCACGGCCAAGCTCAGAAGAGGAGAAGGCAAATTAGCGCAGAGTTGAAAGAGCAGAGTGGTGCAGGGAGAAGAAATTGGGGGAGGCGAATGAGGAAAGCTGGTGGAATATCCCAGAGGGGGTAAAGAAGTGTGAGTTTTTAAGATATCCAAAGGGTGAGAGGTGTGAGAGGATAGTGAGACACTTAAACGACAGAAGTGGTGAAGTAAATAACAAAGGAGGTATTTGATGATAGGAGCATGCACAAGGTGAATGAACAGCAAAATAAAAGGGGAGGGAGCTGTGGGCAAGGAGGGTGAGAGGAAGGGTGAGGCAGCAAGAGGGTAATCGCTGGTGGGACAGGTGCGAGCAGCTCCTGCCAAAACAGAGCAAGAAATTGCAGAGAAATTGAGCGGTGTAACCCTCAGGACCCGGCTGTCAGCAGCGAAGAGCAGCGCATACAGGTTGATGTGTGCATGTGTGTGCCTACATGGTTGTATTTTGCACACTGCAGTGGCAGGTCTGAGAGTTTGTGTCAGACTCCCTGGCTTCTACATAGTTGAGATTGGAAAGCATTTCTGGTCTGATAGACCCCAAGGGGAAGCTCTCCGTGTTGGGTTAAGACAGCCTGCTTGTCCAGTCTGCGTGCTCCAACCTCTGGATTAGAAGAGGAAATGAGGATGAGCTCTGGCTCAGAATCGGAGTAACAAATGAATAACCAACTCTGGTTATAATGCTTAGAGCCGTGTGGAAATATGAAGAAACAGAATGCATGAATTATGTGGAAAGTAGTTTGCTTCTTCAAGCTCAAGATTGCTCTCCGTGAGTTACTGTCATAGAGCCTCTGGTTAATTTTGATGGGAAGTTTTCACTATTTTTATGAGAAATTATTGTGATTTTACTGAATTAAGAACAAATAAAAACAGGTAAGTTTACATTTACGTAAAACATACAGTGGCTGCATACTTCTCGTTAATTAACAACATTAATGAGTGTTGATATTCAAATAATCAAAACTGGTAAGCAGTTTTGTATATGTGCATATACATTTCTGTTCCTTCTGTTTTACCATTTTTCTCTCTCTCTTAAACTTATCTCGCAAAATTTGTTGAGGGTGGATTTTTGTGGTTGTTTTTGGATACCTAGTCGTTGCCCGGTGTTGTCCTGGTTTAAGCAACAATTCTTCACCTAAACTGTTAGTTGTCAAGGCAGAAGGACAATGATCCAAGGCTTTCAAGACAAGAAAAGGCTGAAATCACTGCCTGCTGAGGATTGTATCTAGATTTTAAAGTAGAAAAAATGGTGACTTGAATTGTTTTGGTATACGTTATTGTTATATGAAATGTACTGAGCTATAATTCCAATATCACACATCCGGAAAAGCCCAGGTGTCTGACCTTGGCTCAAACCAGGATTTGGCTTCAAAGCTCGAATAGCAGATGATGCAAGACATAACTTAGAGTAAGCTTGATCATCCCCTGAGCAGACTTTATCTTTGCTCAATCCCATATCCCCAGGTCAATAATGTTGACTCATCGACCAGCCCTTCCTCTGTTGTTGATAAAGCACACTGAAGCCTTTTAGCCTTCTGCTTTGGCTCATAAAGAAGAAACAAAGCAAATGACCCCAAAGGACTGATGAAGTCCCAGGAAAACAGAGGCAGGTAGTAAAGAGAAACCCATTCACATGCAGGGATGAGCAATGTGTAGTTTGTGTGGTGGTTTTCCTTCTAAAACTCACAAACCTCATATTGGCATTGGTCCAGCGGGATAAGACTTAAAGTGGTATTAACGAGGTGATGATCTGTAGGTGCAAGGCCCAAGACTGCTACTGATGTAAAGAAAAAGAAATGATTTGGGCACTCTTGACCTATAAAAGTGTTCTTTCTCTCCAGTGGTTCCAGCTCTTCCTCTCACATTGTCCTCAATCTAATCAATCAGGAAATCAGCTGCCTAATAGACAGGTAGAGCTTAAGGCTGAGCAGGAAGGATTGAGGCAAAAGAGTCACAGAAACAGTCCATGAAATGGACAATCAAAGCAGTCCTGTTTGAGAGACAGACAGCAAAGGACAGTATATGAGTCAAAAAAAAGTGTGTGTCCTGGAGAGGTGAAGATAAAGATTATTGTCTCTTGGGACTGAGGGGCACACAAAATAATTCACCTGGAAATCAATTTCCATCACATCCATTACAGACCACTGATGGACCGAGAACAAGAGGGACCAAGATAGACAGACCAAGAAAGACTCCCCTAATTTCCCCTTTTTATCCGTGTTGTATTTTTCTTCTCTCTTTCACTGCCCAAACCATTTCCACAGCAGAGTGCACTGGCTACGAAAAGACATCTGCAGTCGATCATGACAAACAGTCTGCATCGCTCCCATTTGTTTCCCTAAAAACCACCGAGCTGCATGAGTAAATGCTGCAGCTGCTGTATCTCCAATGGAGTCTTTCAGTATTAAATCATTACATCAGGAGCAAAATCTTTTGTGAATGTTGACATATCTGCAGCTGCAGATATAAATATTTAATTTATTACCAATGTTTTTAGTGACCAAACTCAAACTCTGATCTATAAATTCCCCTTTTTTATTTGACAAATTAAAAAAAAGAGAGGTATATGTTGTTAGGGACAAGACTTAGCGAGAGATAAAATTTGCCTCTGAAAACTAATGAGAATCCAACTATAGTTGACGGTAAAGAGGAGGGCAGATAAGTGCCACCATGAGTGGACAATACTGTTATTTCTTTTCCTCTAAAATAAAATCAGGTCATAAAATCTACCCCATTCCCATTGTTGAATAGAAGTGGAGTGATGCAGTGAAGAGAAAGAGCACAAAGAGCATCAGATTTGCCACTTGTAAAAAACCTCTTCTTTATTATAACAAGAGCACTGGAATCTCCCATCCTCCAGCCAAACCAGCCAAACCACCAATTTCTCTAGTTGTGCCTGCAGAGTCCTTATTATCAACCAGAGGAATCAGAGGTGATGTGTCCGAGTGTGCACATGTGTAGAGGGGAACTGCTGGATGGGGCAGAGGATATGAAGCAGTGGGAGGAGAAGCGGTGAGTGACTGAGGGCGGGTTTGTAGGTCACTGTAAATGTTTAAAGTGTTATGCTGATGAACTGACGTTCTTCCAGTCTTTCCCTCATTCGAGGAAGGATGCACTCTGAGCATCCCCAATGCCACTCACATAGATTAATTTCTCACTCATTTGCAGGCATGAGCCACCTGCTCCTAAGACCCAGCTTATATTCTTCCTCACCTCTCAGCACGCCAATTAAGCAGGTATGTGACAAGATGGCCAAAAGTGCCAATTAGGGCAACCTACCTCTGCTACATGTCCCCTTGTACCCACCTCACCTTACCGTTTTCCCATTAGCATCTCCCCCTTTCCTCTCACCACTGGCATTTAATAGATTCCTATGCCTGTATCACTCTTCCAGCAATCCTGCTTTCCCCAGCAATAGTGAGTGCAAATAATGTCACTTCAGTAGGCCCACTTAACCATTCAGTCCAAAAGCAGGGACAGGCGTTTATGTTTTGAGCACATATAATTACATAACCTGGAGTATACATCACAATTGAAACAACAATAAACTGTGCCGTGTTACATGCACTACGTTAGAAAAATATGGGGATGGATAAGGAAGGGAAAAAAGGACCTGTTTATCTTATCAATTAGGACCCATAATCTTTCTTGAAATGAGAAAAGGGGCTTGCCACAGGGCAAAATAAAGTACATTGATAAATAAATCCCCAAACCTGTTTATTCAATTTAACATGCTCTGGATTATAACCGTATTTCAGCGATAATGCGAGGAGACAACTTGAGGAAATTAGAATGAAGAACTTGAAATTCCACGAGTTGTTCCCAAATAACCCCCCCAACAACAAAACTCAATTGTCTCTCAGAAAAATATAGTTTCATTTTGAAAAATAGAGTGAAAGCCAAAGGGCAATGTTTTTGCCATTTTTCTGTTTGATTAACTATCATTTCACACTGGTGCAGTTGGAGACACATTATTTCCAACATGTAGTCATTAAGGATTCAGTGGAAGTCGGACTGTTAATGGCGTTTAGATGCTGGATCCTACGCCCTACTTTATGGGGCATGCTTCCCATTAAACAGAAAGTATTTTGGGTGCTTACAGTTCAATCATAAAGCCCCATATGTTGCATTGATACTTCCTTGACTCCTCACTGTTACAGCATGTGGCCATGCAGCCGAGTGAAAGCTAACATGTCAAAATCAAAATTCATCACTGTCAGTGATGATAATTGGAACAGAAAAAAGGAAGAAAAGCACATTGCGTGCTGTTGGTGTGATTAAAGGCATCACGCGAGCGTACACACTCTGTTTTGGCAGCTTCTTTTCTTGCTTATGTTGGAAATGTAGCCATATTGCATTGTTCAGATGTCAAGAAAGATCCATTACATGGTGTTAACACAGAACACAGTGTCCACAGAGCGGTGGACCATGTTTTGGAGCTGAATGGTGTTTGTGTGACGGGTCAGACGTACAGCGAGGCCTCCAGCCATATTTAGTGTGACAAACAAGACATAACTTGGCGTTCTACATTGGGTGTGGCCTGGATTTACACAAAGCCTCCAGTGGGTCAGTGCCTAAGGAGCTGGTCTGTCTTTGGATGGATAGATGGATGGATGGATGGATGGATGGGTGTATTGGAGACAAGGGAATGATCCAGGGTGAGGGCCAGCAATAGGAAGCTGGAGGAGTAATAAAGGTAAAGCAGATGGATATGTAGCAGAAATGGGAACAAGAGAATCTGGTTTATCACTTGAGCATCTTTTTTAGAATATGCTGTGGCAGAGATTTTAATCCAAATGTCAAAAACATATTCACATTACATATAGCAGCGTATACATTTTATTATTTATTTATTTTTTAATGTTGTGCTATGTACGTCTCTTACAATCCAAATCCACAGCTGGTATACCATTACTTCTAAGCCCAATTTTTCTTCAGTGCAGGTCTACGGATACAAAAACCATAGCCACACATCGAGACTGATCTGCTAATGGAGACCTCGCCCCATTTCTGTCCCACGAGAACGTCTGTCCTGACAAGGAAATGGAGGTTATGGGGGGCAATTGGCAAAGTAGGAGGTCGTGGGTGTGTTCACATGGGACTGGACAGGCTAAGAATTCTGGGTCAGAGACTCTGCGCTGGCCTCCTAATCTGGAGATGGATGGCTTTGGGCGTGGGGGTGTGCATATGCACACACACAACCAGATGGAACACCCCCTATCCACATTTACCTACTTAGCATGCCTCTGGGTACATACACACACACACACATACACACACACACGAACATATCCTTTCTCTATGACCTCCTACATATACAGTAGGGGCGTTCATGGGTGAAAAGGATTATTTTACCATAACCTACATATTCTGACCCCCCTTGGCCAACTGGGTTGAGATAGAGGGACTGCCCTTGGCATCACAATAACAGTCAGACACCACAATATCAAAGCAGACTTCACATTGGCTTCTCAGTCACAATAATGACAAAAGCTGATGAAACAGTAGCTCAAAAGATAAATGAAATATGAATATGAATATGCATGAACCACCGCCTTGCTTCCATAGGTTCCCTCCCTGTTTTCCTATAAATGATCAGATGATGTTCTCATAATATTTCAGATTCAGATCCAGCTCACGGCTTCCCCCTCTCATTTCTGATTCCTGTCACTCTCAGCTCAGGTTTTCTTTATAACAGATGTACCATAAAAAAAAACATCATTAAACCAAAATATCTATATTTTTGTGAAGTTGTGTAATTGTGTATTTGAATCGCAATGTCCTCAGTCTGACGTGATGTCATTCATGAAGCCCTGATGAGTGTAAACCTTGAGAGGAGGGTTCCGGGAGTGGGGGCTGAGCTCAGGTTTGGACTCTTCAGAATCATGGATCAAGGAGGAGCCGGTCAGCTAGTGAAGCCACCTCCCTATGATCAGTGCATTTGCGTCCCCTAGTGTAGCTACTTGTCCTAGCAGCCTGGCTGCTGCAATTGTAAACACTGTGACAGTTATGAAAAACACCAGGAGTTTAAAATTAGATTACAAGAACATCCAGTAAAATCTGTGTTTTGTATGTTTATTTTTAGTCAAAGAAATGTCGCATTCCTCCTCTCTTTGATGTTATATTGATTAAAACTGATCATCTGTTGAGCCATGTAAAAAACATTAAAGCTAAAGAAAAGCATTTATGACAACTGTCCTTACAGCAACATTCAGCCAAACGTGAGCCTAGTATGGAGGAAAAAACTGGACATGTGCACATTTAACTGTGGTCATATATGGAATACAGAAACATATTTAGATAATTGTCTGTAATTACTACATGAAAACATTTGATATGCCATGTGCAGCATGCAGCCATAAGATGGCAGCAAAGGCAAAGAGTAGCCCAGCATCAGTGCCAGGACTGAGAACTCAATCACTCTACATGCCTCCATCTCACCTCCTGTGTCACCATGTCTGATGAATCAAAAACGTGGGAAATGTATGACGTTCATTAACTAAGTGCAGCTGTCCATACTATATGTGTTTAAATGGGTTGTTTATTGAAAGGTCATTTATTTGTCTGTCAATATAGACCATCTATTTAGAGATTGATATCTACTGTACCATTTAAAGTAAGCATCACACGAATAGACCGCAGATTGATGAGCCAGGACACAAGGTCTGATGGAGCCTTGAAGATAAGAGTTTGCACATTTTGTCAAGAATCATAGCAGAAGAGAGGACAGTAAACACAGCTGAGGTGGTGCCTGTAGGCGAGCGTGAGACAGAGCAAAGACAAGTAATAAGACCTGTGAGGAGGAACTTTGGATCACTGTAACCGCAAAGGTCCCTTTCCAGTCAGGTTAATTAAGTTCCAGCACTGAGAGACAGCGAGCGAGAGAGAAACTGAATAAGAGAGAGAAGATCATTACTCTACGAGTTAACCGCTAACGTCAGACTCAAAGGGGTTTTAGGGGTTGTCAAAAAGAATGTGTGCAGCTCAAAAAACATGCCTCTTTCTTTGTATAATGGCAGCATTTAAGGGCACTGAAATTACTTTAAAAAAAGAAAATTAAAACCTAGGCAAATAGAAGATGACCATGTTGTTTATTCTGTATTTTATTTGCTTTGTTTTGCTGAATTGTTGCCATTATCCACAATAACTATGCCCTGAATGACTGACCTTGTATCAAGTGTCTGTTCTGCATTGTCTCGAAACAGACAAAGACAGTGATCACAATAGTATTCTGTTACAAACGCGATTACAATTGTTTGATGATGAAATATTCATCTGAAGGTCCCTATTAGATAACCAAATAACTGTAAGAGTAGGAGTTGTCAGCCCTGCCTTGTTTCACAGCACTTCTGCTGATCATCATCAACTCACTTTTGTCAGGCTCACACAAATGTGGCCAGAAATGAACAAACTTGTGCACACATATACAATATTTACTAAGCATGACTCTAAGAGTAAGGTAAAATGACTGTTGTAGTAGAAAACTGCATCAGCCAACATTATAAACAGTCAATGAGCTTGGACTGTTCCAGAATCATCTCATTTGCAGAGGCGTTAAAATGTGTCTTTTTATTTTCAACTTATGTCATCATGCATTGTTTGACTCAAGTTCACTTTGAAGATCAAATCGTTGAGTGGGCTTGATCACTAGAAATTGTGAAATGCCACAAGAACGCTAAAAGGGTAATAGATAAGTGCTTGACAGGCGATTCTCTAATCACACAATGTCTTAAAATGACCACAAAAGCAGAATTATCTCAGCATTTCCATTGATAACACGACAAAATGAATTAACCAGACTAAGACTGAAAGCATGCCTATGCAAGTTGATAAGCTGAAATCAACAGTTGCTCCAAAGGCAGGACAAGACCCCAAAACTGTCGTGTAAGTGAGTCGACATTTAGGGGCCCAACAGTGAAAAACCACGAGTACAGGCCTTGACGCTCTGGTCTATTTGGTGTACGTGTCAGCTCATTAGCCTCTTATCTGAGGAAGGCTGATTGATACAGAAGGTCAGGATGACCCTGACTACAGGGAGGTTTTCTGTTGGATTGATAGATGAGGATGTCTCCACACGAAGGCTGGGCTCCTGGAGAGACGCCAGGGGCCGAGGGGCCTCGCTCTGACCTCAACAAACATAGCAGAAAGGAAGCTAAACAGGGGAAGGAGTGAAGGGGACATGACACGGGCTGTCAGTGATAAATAGTCCAAGATAACATATGAGGCTGCTTGTCTGGCCCAAAAACGGACAATCTCTTGGACATCACATTGAAAAAAAACATTTAAGAACAGGCAGAAAAATATAAGAAGTATTGCCTTGATGGACTCTACAAAACATTATTTATTTTTAGGAAGTCAATTGGTACATTGCACTGAGTATACCTTCCACCTTAACTACATTATGTTATTACATAAGCAGCCGCACATAAAACACATCAAACATTATGACGTCAGTGTCACAGGTCGCCAAGTTTAACTACTCACTAAAACAATATTACCTAAAGTAAATCTGTCCAACTCTCCCTCTCTCTTCACATGGTCATTTACTTTCCAGACTGTGAGTCAGTCTTATTGGATAAACAAACTTAAAGGCAGCAAAGCGTAACAAAACCAGAAAACATGCAGGGTTCAGATGGAAGAGGTCAAAAGGTAAAGAGATGTTTCCTCTGCCACTACGACATCAGTCCAAATACTATGATAAGCTGTGGAGATATAAAACATTGAAGTCCAGCTGTCACTTATTGAGCACGCTCAGTATGCTGCTTATTGTTAAAAAATGAATATTTTGTATCCTCTTTGGTGACAAAGGCTAAAGAGCTAGAAGCTACAGGCCACCACCATCTGATTCTGATCACTGCACAGACTGACCTCCAAAGGCAGACAGCAGATAATTGCATCCTCTCACATTTGGAAATCACATTAAAGTGCTGACAATGGAGTTCTGGCTCAGAAAAAAAGCGATCACTGGAGCGGACAAGAGGAACAACAGATCTGCCTTTGGCTAGAGAGGGAAATTGGTATCTGCCTGATTCATAGCTAAGCCTACAAAAGATGTCCTCTGCACCAGCATGCTTTGCTAATGATGCATTGCTTTTGAAAAGGGCCAAACTACCTGTTCCATGTTGAATAGGGCTGCTTCAGGAAAATGCCATTGTTCAAATAATACAAGTCGTTGGTGATGAGATCCGTGCATTTCATAGCAGAATGTGCTTCTCGTGGGTTATCAAACACTGCAAAGGAGCAATGAGAAAAATGTCCTGTCTGACAAAGAAGACATGGCAAGCAAAGAATCAAATGCAACTAAATACCAAAGGTGTTTTGGGATGATGATGATGTCAAAACAACAGTTTTAACCAGTCTGTCAGTTTGGTTAGGTTCACTTAAGCTGGTGTGAGTGAAGTGTTATTGAATTTATTAAAAGTGTCATTTATTAAATATTTCTCATCCATTGTTTACCACTTTATCCTCCACATCAGGGTCTGGAGCCAGTCCCAGCTGGCATAGGGTGAAAGACAAAGTACACTGTGGACATGTCATCAGTTTATCACAAGGCAAACAAATACAGACAAACAACCATTTAATCTCACAACGTGTCCAATTAACCTTACCCCAAATCTGTTTTTGTTTGTTTGTTGTTGGGGTTTTTTTTGGACTGTGGTAGGAAGCCAGAGTCACCCAGAGAGAACCCATGCGCACAAGGGGAGAGCCGGGATCTTGACCGAACACCTTTGTGCTGTGAAGCATCAATGCTAGCCACTGCACCACCACATGGTCTATTACCATGGTTCCCAACCTGGGGTCCAAGCCCCCCTTACGGGGGCGCCAGAGATCACATGGGGGGGGCACAGAGCTTTGACTGCTCTGAGTTTTTGAGGTTAACATAATTATATTTGTGCATCCCAATCAGACACTCTACTGAATAATCAGAAGTCAGTATCATCCTAATAAAAATGATCATTTGTTTGGTCCACCTTTCAATTTATTAACCTATTTGTCCTGATCACGTTCCTGTTGAGTGAGAAACGTAAAAGTACCAAAGATTCACCAGGATCAAAAAAAAAAAATAAGGCAATACCTTGGTTTTGATTTAACTACAGGGCAGTTTTTATCTATATACACTGTGAGAATAGGAACGAAAACCTAAACTTTTTACTTTACTTACCTTTTTGTGTGCATGCCCTGGACAGGGGTTCAGGTCGGGGGGGCCCTGGTTTGTCCTGGACACAAGCAAGGGGGGCTTCAAGGAAAAAAGGTTGGGGACCACTGGTCTTTTTTAACAATTTAAATAATTTAAATTCAGCATCTAACGGTAATTGACTGAGCAAGGTTAATATTTAGCATCCTTACTGATGGACTAAATTAATTGCCAGTCTAACTTTTATTCCCCATTATTCCCTGAATTTTTTTTCTATTTTTTCAAAAGGTGGTGCTTTTTGAAAGTTCAGGAAACTTGGGGATCCCTGGTCATTAGACTGCAGTAGAAAAACAAGAACAACATCAGGAATCTTTAAGTTCCTTCAAAAAGCTCCCGCATTTAAAGTTCCATGTTTTTTGGTGAAAAATTGCATAGTGTATTGCAAAATTCAAGAAGAACGAAGCAATCTCTATAAAACTGCATCCAGGGTAAAAGTGGAAACAGCTATAAAGTATGTAAATGACAACAGTAAAACTAAAAGGAAATGTCACTCATGTTAATAAGGGCAAAGGGAGTGAACACACCAAGCTCAGCCTCCAAGCCGTTCAGGGCTCTGTTGCATTCTGCCTTTGCAGGTGCTTGTTTGCAGTGCCTTGCACTAGAGGATGGTAAACCTGTGGAGCGGTTAATGAGATCCCCAAGGAAACCAACACCAAGTCACAGACCGCTGAAGCACCAGAACCTCTATAAACCCAACACACATGACTTTTGACCTCAACCCCACCACAAAATACTATGAATGTCTCACCCTCAAGTCTCCATGAGGGTTGATGCCACACACAGTTCTGCAAATGTTACACACAAACAACTAAAGTATAGGATATACTGTACCCCTGTCAACCAAGTACACGCATATCATCTGCATGAAATCTAACACCTCTGTCTGTAATTTTGTCTTGGTTGGAATGGGCGGGGAATGTCGGAAAATTTCGCACCTTCATTTGTTTAATTTCACATTCACACATTTGTCAGCGGGCCTAACTGCCTGAACAACGTCCCGCAGCTACAACAGCTGCTCGTTTGGGGAGGCATTGCCCCGAAATGAGCACCAGTGAACCAGAAAGAAAAGAAGAAAACGTGTTCACCACAGAAACAAACAACAAACAATGGAGCAACACCAAATGAATGCAGTCTTGGGGTTTCTGTTTTTACTTAATTGGTTTTCCACCAGAAGCTGCCCAGTAAGAGCAGTAGGCTCAAGCAGCAAGCTATCCTCACTTCTTCTATTTGGTTTGCTGGATAGTCCGTTTGCACTTGCAAGCGAACCCACGTTTTGGTGGACCAGAGTTTCGCTTGTTTGGTCTGCACCAGAGTTCGGATGAGAGCTCACACCTGTCCAAACGAAGCAGTTTAAAGTGGTTCAAACAGCTCTCTTGTGAAAGACACACAACAGTACCAGCAGGGTTTTGGAACTTGAACCCAATTATGTGTTAAAATTCTAAATTTAAAAGATGTACATCGATGTACATATATGTGGTTGTGTGTTTGTGTATATTGTGTGTGCATAATGTATCTACGTTTGTGTGGCATGGCTCTTCAAGGTTGATCAGATTGCTTCAGATTTGATCAAATTAGACAAACAATACAATTCTCAATAAAGATATTTTCTTCCAGATAGCTGAAAAAGGAAGCAGTTGTGTGAAAACTCAAGACGCAAAGACAGGACAGTTTGGTAAACGAAGCGCTTACCTGCAACGATATACTTATGAGCTTCCGTAGGCAAACAGGGAAAGAGAACAGAAGGAACACACGTTAGTTTGCAAAACAAAGGTCACACTTTAGCAGAACAATAATAAGAAGTGAGACGGCTGAAGAGGAAACTGATGGATATGCCAGAGATGAATGAGTGACAGGATGCAGATGAACGAGAAAGAGCCACATGTAAAAATGAGTGTCACTATTATACTTCACAAACAGCACACACACACACACACACACACACACACACACACACACACACACACACAAACACACCAGTTTATTTATCATTATCTATATTAAAGTCCCTGTAAAGTGATAACAAATATGTGCTATCAACTTTGAGAAATAAAAGACCCACACTCACACACACACACACAATATTCTAGTCTACCCACTGGGGACCAGAGTCCGCAAACATTACAATTTGTCAGTGTTTGTACAGAATATTCACTTAAACACTGGTATTAGTTGAAGGACATATTGCACATAAAAAGAGCTAGTTTAACAGCGGCCCTCCACCCTCTATCTGCCTCTTCCTCTTTATCAGCAGCACCTGCAGCACAACAGCAATAGCTGCTCCTGTTTTCTGTTCTTCTTCTCTACTTCATTTCCAATTTTAGATAAAGCGTCAGAGCTGTTCTGTGTGTTCTTCACATTCATGTAAGACACCTCCAACACTTTTATTTAGTTCAACTCCATAATTATTTATCCATTCACTAATTCATCTTCTAGCCCTTTGTCCTCCACATGAAGGTTGCGGGGGTCACTGGTGCCATCTCAGCTGACATAGGGTGAAAGGCGGGGTACACCCTGCAATCTCCACTCTCCCCTATGTCCAATTTATAGTGTCCAATTTGCCTAATCCCCAAGGTGGGAGGAAACCCACGCACACACGGGGAGAACATGCAAACTCCATGCAGAAAGGCTAACCACTACACAAACCGTGGGGCAAATCTTTACTCTACACGTGTTCTTTTTTTCACGTGTTCTCAGCCACTATTTTCCAACATATACCGTACAATGTGTGAAGACAAGAAATTCTGAATTTGATTCCTGGTATCTTTAAATTCAAGAGCCCAAAGCCCAGCACCAAAGAGGTCGATGGTATACCTTATTATGAAATAACACACACACACACACACACACACACAGTTTTGACGAGAGAGAGACACACTGGCATCCAGTCAAGTTATAATTATTTTTAAATGAATTGGTTGGAAATTGCTAAACATGTGAAGATTTGGGATTCGTAGTACAATTTGTACTAGCTCATATGCTAAAGGAGATAGCTGCTACAAAGGCACTGTAATTACAAGAACAGCAACAGAGATGAAGCATGAAGCAAAAGAGCACACTAAACTTATACCTGCCATTCATAAACTACAGAGGAAGAAGATGTGAACAAAGCAAACATAGAAAGCACAAATATCCACATGAACCATTACACTTTTGCTGTTGTTGGGTTCTAAGGTAAAATAATAATGAAAAAAAAATAATGCAAGAAAAGATAGAGGTGCAGAGTTTCATTTGGCCTCAATATTTAACCTCGTCAGTTGCATGCCCTGGGTCTTGTCATTTTAAGATAGCTTGTGCAGTATTTCAGGTAAATGTGTGAACCGTCAAGGCATGCTTGTTCACTTGGACTCTAACTCGCTGACCAACACAGCAGCCATCCAGGCAAGAGTCGTGTTCATTAAAAGTAAGGAAGTGAAGTTCAACCACCATCCCAATTAGAGCCACCCCCCACCCAAAGAAAGAAAAAAGGAAAAAGAAAAATCCACTAGTAATTCCACATAATAATCTCACACCCTGACAAAACAGGTGTTTTGATGGGTTTTGTCCTGGGGCGGGTATTAGTCGAGTGTCAGCTCTACTCCTGTTCCACCCTCTTACATTCCCCTCATCCTGCTTTCTCTGCTCTCGTCCTGATCCTCATTATTCCAAACTGAAGTCTTTGGGGGAGCAAATGGTCTATTATCCAAAGATGGAGCTTAAGACAACTTAAAGCTCTGGAGGAGTGGCTATTTATTTGGGTTGAAAGACATAGAGAGAAGGAGGGAGTGTGTGTCTGGCCTGGCGTTCCCATATCACTTAGGCTAATGTGATTAAGGGTGAGTGAGAGAGGAACAGAGGGAGCAAGTGAGAGAGAGAGAGAAAGTTGGGGGGGGGGGGGTAATTTAGCTTAGAGCATGTTAGTTCTAAGTGATTCATGTCAGGGAGAATTGGGGAGGGCAGTCACAGGACTTCCACATACACACATACACACACATAAACTAAGACATTTTTAATGTCTAGTACCAAAATTAGTGCGCATGAATGCACCCACACACACACATATGCAGACACACCAATTCTCACTGGTGCCACCCAAAGTTAGAAATGAACAGAATTCATGAACAGTTATTAAACTTCACCGTACTCGCTTTTTTCATGTAGCTGCCAAACCTTCACACTTGAATACAATCTCGGGAAATTAAGGAGAGGTATGAAGGACTATCACTATGAATAAGGTTTAGCTAAGTTTCTCTTATCCTCTACTTTTTTACCTCTTCAATGCAAATTATAATGTGTGTGTATGAGAGAGAGACAGAAAGAGAAAGAGAGAGAGAGAGAGAGAGAGAGAGAGAGAGAGGTTTGAACTGGCTTTTTCCTGGTTCACACACACACACACACACACACACACACACACACACGGACACAGTTGATGCCTCTACTGGCATTTTTCCATTTTTTAGCACCGCATCGACAGTTTCGTTGGTTATCCATTACAATATAGTACTTCCTCAATGTGGGCGGAGTCACCATAGCCTGGCTGCATGTAACTGCCGTGACTTTGTTTACGTGACACACACAAACTAGTGACTTGTAAAGGAGTTGTTTTCGCTGTACAGAATCATTAGAATCAGTGAATTAAAAAAGATGTGTTCAGTACTTCCTCCATGACCGCAGCACAGACTCCGACTGACCCAGTCACTGAACTGAAATACAGCGGCAGGGTTTGTGATGTGGCTCACCGCTTGCAATCGCCAGCTTTCAGCAGTGCTGTCACTAAATACACCACACTCCTCTGTTAAATGATGAGATTTTAGACATTTCCTTGCTAAATGTTGGAAATTGACCCACATTTTCAGGATTGTTAAGGCTTTTTAACTGATGTACAGGTCAGCATTGTTCACTTTTCTTGTGCCTCTTCCTGTGACGACTCTCTGGCCAATCATAGTATTGGCTCAGTACCAGGTACCGGGTACTATGCAAGTGGAGAAGCAAAATAACGAGGCGAGTCATGCTAGAGAAAACATGCCATAACTAACTAACTCAAAAAGTAGATGAAAACAAATACAAATGCAACCAAAGCCATTCTTAACCTGTCACATTTGTATATGTTTCTCTTCATGCTGTTATCTGTAAATAAGAACAAACATGAAGTCATGAAGAATTAGTGTGTGCTTGTAATAGGGGAACAGGGTCTTTGTCGGCAGCTCAGCTGTGCCAGAAAGAGACATCCCGCCTCCCTCTTCAGAGAATACTGTCCTGTCTCAAATAAGCTGGGTTTTACAGACAGGAAGAAAAATGAGTCATCCCTCCCTCCCTCTCTTGCTCTATTGTACAATTTTATTTACCTCCCTCTGTTTAACAGCGGTTAAAGCTTTTGAAGGATGAAAGTCTATTTGTAGAACAGCAGTCGGAGTGCGATCATCAAATTGGTACAAATGCTTATGATCACAAGAAGTCAGGTTTTACTGGATTAAAAAGAAATTTGCCTCCTATACTTTCACAGACTGTCTTTCAGGTATGAAGTATTAATGGACATCATCAATGGGAATGAAAGCAGCCTTTTTGGATCCCCTATTCAAAGGGAACTTATGGGAGCTTCAGACAACATGTGTGCGTCTGGACTGGAGAGCCTTTAGGTCAGCAACTAACAGGGCCAAGAACTGGGAGATTTCTAAAGCACTTGGACCAGCGACTGCATTTTCTCACACGCACAACACCATGGGTTGTAAAAAGTCCTATCAGTGTCCAGCTGTGAGGTGTATACAACCCTTTCACTGTCCCCTCCTTTTCTCCAACACTTGAATAAATAGAGGCTGAGAAATGGGCCACAGGGTGAGAGGAGAAAAAAAGAGGGAAGGATCCCTTTGGTACTTGTTTACCTCATGCAACACATCCTTCATGTCGTCCCAGTTTATGTGGCTGTGGTGGACTCTGCCAAACAACTGCTTACCAGGAGAAAAAGAAAAGCCTGCACTGCTTATTTCCATTGTGGTGGATTTGCCTCAGCTGACAGGAAATGAGGCTTGTGTCACAGAGGATGAGCAGCATGAGCTCCACCAGCTCACTCTATCCTGTTTCAAGCATCATTTTGCCTTTTCTTTTTATCTATTTATAAAGGTACAGTGGTGGCTGTGAGCTGGATCATGGTATCAAGCATGTAAAAATAGTTCCCTGTAGAGATACAGATTAGGGGATCATGATTGTGTCCACATAGAATGTGCCATGATAAGATTGATCTCAGCTACTTCAATTTCGTAATGGCTCATTTCCATACGCAGCACAAGTGGTGCTGTGATTATATATAATAGAGGCCAGAAATGCAAAGCTGGTTTCATTTCGCTCAAGAAGAATCTTTTCACAACGGTGTAATTTCACGCCACGCAAATCTGCAGCTCCTCTGTGGGCCTGTGCCAGCCTTGATTAATTTAGTGCAGAGGAAAATAACAGAATCCAACGCAGATATGAAGATCGAAAACCAGAGAGACTATGACAACTACAAACTATGACAACTATAATGTGAAGTAAATTGTGTTCACTTCTTTGTGGTTTCACAGACCTTTAAATTCAGTCTGGCATTAGAAATGGTCACCGGAATTACACAAGAGATTTAAGTGAATGAAAACATCTGTTGTGTTGACATTTCAATGTGGACTGAGAACTTTTCTAGAACTGTATATAGACATATTCCATAGTATTTAGTATTTAACAGTATTTAGTGTCACAGTGGTCAACAGCAGGAACTCAAAGTGTGAGCAATTATTTCATTTTGCTCAAATTTACCAAACAAAAAAGAGCAGTGTCATTAATTTCCATCAAATATTTACTAATATAGTTCAGGAGTGGTGAGAATTTAGACAAGGTGAGTTGAGAAAAAATATCAATCTCATTGTACTCGCTCAGGTTTCATCAGTCAGACGTTCATTCCTTTAAGTACAGCCATGGCCTCAGACTCCACTGCAGTGCTGATTAAAAGAAGCAATTCATGACATGAAGTACACCAACCACAAGGAGTTCAAAAGAGAGAGTGGGCTTTTAAGAGGACACTGCATCACTCTAAAAAGTGCCATCTCATATTAGGCTTGTCAGGTCCTTGCCATGGCAGTTAATGATTCCTTTCTCCGAGATGTATTCATCAAATGGATCAGGATCATGAGTCCACTGCTAAATGCAAGCTTGGCATGGACAAGCTTTCCAACTGGCCTCACTGTGTAACTCAACCGAGCAATTAATGTCGTCACGGTCAAAGTCAAAAAGGCACACAGAAATGAAAAGTACCGGAAAGATCCATAACAATGAGTCTGCCGCGTCATGTTTCCCAATGCCGCTAATGACGTCGCTGAATCCTCTGCCCATCCCACTATAGTACACTGCCCATTAGATAATTCTCATTCCTATGATAAACACAGCCTTTTCATCCTTTGATGAAAGCGGAGCAAGAGATTCCTGAAATTAGATAGTAAGCATGGCAGTGAAGGGAAAATGAGACACACATCAAAGATCCATAGTAATGGTAATTAACACATATAAATAGAAGGCCTAAAGCGTTCTTAAAAAATGAAATGTGATATGATCCAATCACAAGAGAAAAGAGATCTGAACTGATGATGACTACAGGCTGCAGTGATGAACCGAGGATGTGCAGAGGACAGTGACGGACAGGCCTAACGTCCTTGGCTGCTGACGGGTGCAGGCATTCTGCAGAAGAGAGCTATTATAATTTGATTCATGTCCACACACTAGTGGAGAGGAGTGCAAGTTCAGTGTGCCAGTTAATGAAGGAGCCGCCTGGTACATTTACAAGGCAAATGTCAACTGACACTCCAGTCAGAATTCTTAGCAGAAAAAAAAAATGAGCAGGAATGTGTGAGTCACACCCAAAACGGGAGACAAGTCACAGGCTTTCACGTGATAAGAAATTGGCGGGTCATAAAAGATGAACACCCGCAATACTTCACTAACTCGTCTTCCGTCAAGACGATTCTCTGAATTAAACGTATTATCTACTTATACTGTCCTGCAATATAAGAAGCAGCTCTGCACATCACCTGTCCTGACACTCACTGTTATCTATAGATTTTTTACATTATTAATAACAAACAAATGAGCAACGCTGGCTTTTCAAACTGATACAACCCAGTTTCATATCTCTAGACTTTGGCTGCGGTAAATCTAGCAATGTCGCTAATATATTAAAGATATAATATGTAACATTTCTGAATTAACAAGACTAATGTTTTATACATACTATATATAGTGGGTTGTGTTCTATATTAGCCATAATGTTTCAACATCCATAGAAATCTGTATTTCTACTGAAGGTAACAAATCATTTCATTAATTTCGGTTGCAGTTATCTGCGTTGGAGAGCAGCTGCTGTTTTACGTAGTGTTTAACTATGAAAAATCACAACCACAACTCTTCAGTGAAACCACGGCTCTGCTGGTCCTGCAAGTATTTCACAATAAAAGCCTTGTTGAAAATAGGGAACAGTGCTTTTACTTTGAAACTAGTCAAGGATGTGTTGTGTTTGCACTGATGAACTTGGAGCTGATATTCACCACCTGTGGTACGGTGTCTAATCATGCTCTTCAGTAACAAGCAGAGCTAGAGTGAGGGTGAAGGAGTAATATTTAAATAATATATATGTTGACAAATGTTAACTTAATACAAAGTGACTTTAGGAGAATGACTAGGAGGATCACTTACTTAATCAGGAAGTGAGCTGAAGCTCATGATCCTACTCCGCTCCCCAACCTCACTAACTAGGTCTTTAATTAGTGTTATGAGAAAGAAAGAGGCAGAAATAACATACTGTGCATTTAAGTAGTTGCCTATCTCCCTTAAAAGGTATAATTAAGTTTGTTTTTATTTTTTTTCTGTAGTGAAACTGCAGGTGATAGTCACAAACCAAAAACATTCAGTGAATATGAATGTGTTCAGGACTTATTAAGATGGACACCGTCTGAACTAATACTGTGTATTGTTTGTCCTCTCAATGACAAGTCATTAATATCCATAAATGTCAGGGTCTTTAGTCATTAGACTGTCTCTTTGTTCTGCGATGGAAAAACAGAATAGGATGTGAACAAAGTTTCTGTTTTGGTCTTGTGTGGGCTGAGATAAAGCACAGAGTGAAAAGGCTTCCATCCATCTTCATCTGCCTGGCATGTGCTTAGTTACTTCTGCCCCCAGTGTAGCCCCTGGGTGTGAGTGTGTGTGTTGTGTGTGTGAGTGTCGGGTGGCCGTGAGGTTAATGAAGTGCGTCCACCTTGCTTCCTCCCCAAAATGAGAGACTACATTAAGCAGTCCACTGACTGGCTGCAAATTTGTTCTGGTAATACATGTGTGCATCGTTGCACCTTTACGATGCTGCTCATAGCTATACGCACTCAGGAAAGTGACACATACGCCTCCACATGTCCGCTGACAAATTCATTGAGCCCTGATAAACCAATTCCCCTGAGGAATCTTTCTCCCTTCCTGGATTTTCATGTCAAAATGGTTCATATTAAGTTAAGTTAAGTTAAGTTAAGTGATTCCACTATATTCTTCCCCGTACAACTGGTCAGCTCGGTCTGACCACAGCCGAGACCAGAACAACCTGGAAGGAGCATGTCGATCATCATCATCAAGCACTAATTTATATACATAGTCCTTTACGTCCATGCATCTCCATCATCAGTCTTTTTTTTTCTCCACTATTGGTTTTCCCTTTCTCTCCACATGCTTTGATTTCAACCTCCTACATTTCCGATGCTTTTTGAAGTGTTCTGACAGTGAGAGCTGATGAGAAACCTTCCTGTGACAGCTGGTTGGCTCAGGTAAGCTCCTGATCCACTCTGTGCTGCATACAAATGCAGGGAGATCATCTTTGGTTTCTCTTCACCTCCTTACTTTCTGGAAGTTTCTACCAAATTAATAATAAATGCACCAGACAAACAAAACACACTTTCTCACCTTAAAGCAAAAGAGCAAGATACAACTAAAAAGGAGGCACAAGTTACCCACCTTGAAATGTTTTTATAGCCTCATGTAAATTCTATTCCAATTGATTAATTGCATTTTAATGCAAATGTGAATTGTGTCTATGCCATTGTTCACAATCCTTCATTTCAATTTTCAAATGCACTTTGAAGAGCAGGTCATTACATACCACCATGTGCATTAACCATAAATGTGAGATGTCACTGACTCAGCATACCTTCCCTCTAATCCACTCAGTTCAGGACATTAGCTCAGCTATTTCATCTAAAACAAGGGGAAACAGAGGTTGCTACAATCAGGTGACTATAAAACCCAATCTGCGAGGGGGAAAAGGGAAACGTCCTCCAGCAGATAATGAGCAGTGTGACTTACAGATAACTGATGTGTTCATTTTAAATCAAAAGTCTTCATTCATCTGTCAAAACCAGCTGTTGAAATTCCAAACTATAACATAAGCAGCAATCTGCAGCCCCCAAAACTGCTCCTAGCACAAGTTCAACCCGGAGACAAGTCCCTGCACAGCCCATACCTTCAACGCTGGTGAAACCTGCACACATCACACATAAATAAAAACTCACACTGACAACTGTGGTTAACGGAGGATGTGACACCAGCAAAACTAATGACACGTTGTACACAATCATAATTGTTCTTAGTAATAATCCAAAAAGAAAACATTTGATTACATAACACTAGAGAGAGGTATAAACAATCCAGTGGACAGTGCTGCTCTGGCACAGTTGAAGTTACATCCACATTTCTCAGTTACCTGCATTCACAACCTAATCATTTTCTACTGACTACAATTCCACTATAAGCTGTACACAAAAAAGCATACGCTTTGTGTTTACACCAGCAAGGTGCAGTGAACCTGAATGGTGATGTGATATACATTTTCAGGTGTGTTACTATAAATGCAGGTTACTTCTGATACAGTGGTGGAATTCTTGTTCTTATTAGAACACAATATAGAATAGTGAGATAGGAGATAATACAACGCCAAGATGACATTGAGAAGGTAATTTACATAAAATGTGATGAAATTACACCTCGCCATTAGTCCAAAACTTTCTATAGATCATGTAATAACAACTACAACTGTGACTTGTAATGCAGTCAAAAGCAATACGAACTTTAGTAGGCAAGGTAGTGTATTGTTTACGCATAATTATTAAATGCCCCTCTCATAGATAGACATAATCGTACTGTAGAAGTTTTGCCATTTTCTGTAATTGAATACAATGCATTCAACTTTTTTAAAGATTGAAATGGTTTTTAAAAAAAAAAGTCATGGGGAAAAGGCTTGAAGAATCCGCTTTCTGTTTGTTGATGTCTGTTTCCATAAGTACATTTACAGACAACTTGGTTATATCTTTCTCAGTTACTTTTGATGTCAACATTTACGACACATAGAAGGTTCTTCCCGGAATCTCCTGGACATGTTTATGAACTTTGTACAGACATGGTTAAAAAGTGACTTATTTATCATACACTACACACTTATTGTGTTGTTGTCAACCAGTCAGTATTTAAGTACTAGCTTGCCTCGCAGTGATGTTGTTTGCAGACAAAACCAGCACCACGATAACAACTGTTCAGCCTCAACTGGTTTTTGCAATAAAAATAAGCCATGCAAAACAAAAAAACTACAATTAAACCTAAGTGGATTTTGACTTAATAGAAAAGGTAATGAGTATTCAAGTTAAAAAGGTTATGAGGCTTTAAAGTTGTATAAAAAAAAACACAATTTCTTTTTCAAAGATTTGTTCAACCTCCGAGAATATTGTTCAGTAAATCCTCTGAAGACACACTTCATTTGAAGCAAAACTACATTCATGTCATAATAGTTTTTTTCAGTTCAGCCATCAAAACAAAGTTTAGCACATGCCCAGCATTTTATATAATGGACAAGGAGATGTGAGAATAATAGCCTAATTGGCTCTGGGTGGATTTAATATCCTTAGAAAATAGTCAAGTCACGAACACCTAATTAAATGCTGTAATCAACATGCTGCCACATATACTGCGCCTCTGATGTGATGTTCAAAAGCCCTGTCTACAAGTAAGTGAGTGAGTGGGTGTGTGTGTGTGTCCCTTATTCCGTACACTATCATCAAACAGGTGTAGTCTCGTTCTACAGATCCCCTAAGGCT
Source organism: Solea solea (assembly GCF_958295425.1). Taxonomy (NCBI): domain Eukaryota; kingdom Metazoa; phylum Chordata; class Actinopteri; order Pleuronectiformes; family Soleidae; genus Solea; species Solea solea. The sequence continues at coordinate 19,540,144 of NC_081144.1, read as the reverse complement.
GAAAAACTTAAAATGTCTTGTTTGTTAGGGGATGTACTCCATCAGGTAACTCTCTGATGCTACGGTAATGTTTCTGGGAGTAATGCACTTCTGATTGTCATGTAACAGCTCTTAAACCTGCTTTAAATTAACACCAGTTGCAAAACCAAAATGCCAAAATGTAGACGACCTTGAGTTGTAGCACGGCGTGAGAGAAGAACGTAAACAAGTTACAGCGTAAAGAGTGTGAGTGAATGAGTGGCTTTCAAACAAACATCATGTAAAACAGAGTCAGTGAGTTGTACTTCTGCTTGAAGAATGATCCATTAAACCAACTATTTAAATTAAGAAACCATTTTAGCACAAATTCAGTCATTACTGCCTACTCACTGGTGCCAGTGCTTTAAATACACACAAACCCTGTGTGTGGGATGAAGTACACACTCATGAATCATGTTTTAAAAATGAATCAACTGATCGTTCAGTGAACAAAAGCTTGTCATAATTTCACATCGTCTTCAATATCTTGTTTTGTTGGAGCGGAAATGCCAAATCTAGTGATATTTTAACTTGTAATGATGTAAAAAAAACAAAGAAAAAAGGAGGAAAACCAAAAGTGGATGAGCTGAAACCAAAGTTTTTCTTTTTAATTATGTTGATTCACTGACTACCCGCTGAAGTATTACGTTTTTTGTAGTTGTGCACCACCACTTTAATTTGAAATAAAGGATGTTTGTGTCAGAGATGTGATTATCTGAGACAGGAAGTCAAAACTGATTCAGTTTTAAGACAGAATTTTACGCTGTAATTAGTTATTAGAGAAACACAAAACATTAGTGCTACTTTGGCTTGCAGCCTTGGAGACATCCTTTGATTTACAACATGAAAATGCTTTATTTAGAGCTTTTTTTTCCCCTCTCCTGCTGCAGCAGAGAGGTGTACAAATGACTCAGCTCCTACTGATGATTAACAGTGAAGGAATCCTAATTGAGAGAATCTGAGGACAATGGTGAAAATTATGGTAATCTAACTTTTGATGGTTCCTTCAACTGAAAGAGCAAAGTGGCAGATAATTACATATGCATTTAACAACTTGAACAGTTCGTCTTAAATTCACAGTATGATAGCTTGTAAAAACAACCATAGAGAACTTCGGGTTTTCCCATTTAATATTGTGGTTGGAGATTACATGAGTGCATTGTATGCATGCATAGTCAATTCTCGTGTGGATACAAGGGGTTATTTATATATATGAGGATAGTCCATTGAGACATGGAATAAACACAGGATGATGTGTTAACCCATGGTCATAAAATAATTGATCTTGTGGATTAAGCTTCCTACCTCTGCAGACTCTAGTGACTCCTTGGGGTTAAATAACAGCAATATTGAGGAATCAAATTAATCTGTAAAAACCACCGCTGGTGGAGATACAGTAAAAATCCACAGTCAGCCTCAGGCCACAGTGGAACAGACCACAACCATATTTAAGATCCATTAGTTTCCCAACACTGACGCCCAGCAGCAGCAGCCCAAGAATAGCAGAAAGTCACTTGTCTCTACTGGCTTCACTTCCAGCTGTTTGAAAAGCATAAGTGGGCGACATGAGAGGAGCTGTGTCCCTGTGAGAGTACTTTATCCTGAGCTATCATCTGGGCTTGTACTAAGGGTCATTTACCCAATTCCCCCAAATCCTCCAATTATGATATGCTATAACTTCTTCTGCTATAAGCTTCTTTGTGTTTTTATTCGTACGTAAAACGTATGACACAATATCTAACCGATAAGCATTGTGTTAACTCATTTGACAATGTTTGAAAACAAGCCATTGGTCCAGCTCAGGCCACATGTTCAAAAAGGAACTATAGGAGGTAGAAGAAGGGCCACGGAGTGTTTCTGTCTGTGTGTACACATGTTGGATGGGGGTATTACCCGAGGACCTCCTGACACACAACACAGACATACACAAGCAATGCGAACCCTGCTGCCCCAGTATTTTTGGGCCTCCTTCCAGTTTTATGTTGGCAGCTCACTTCCATCTTCACAGTGCTCTGAGCAAACAACAATGGCCACCTATGTTCCCACAGGGAGAGCAAGAGATGCCGTGAGGACGCTGCTCTCCACACACAACAGGCTGACATAACGTGGTCCACACTGAGAATTGTGTGTGTCTGCTTGTTGCAACACATTTCCAGCAAGCAGTGGACTCTTCCAATGTGACGCAACTTTGCAGAAGAAAAAGACAGAATGGGAAAAACAGAGAAATGGCTCCAAATGGCTACTTTCAAGTAGTGGACTGGACACAATGAAGAACACACACGAGTGCATCTGCTGCTGTTGTTTTGTGTGGCATTGTAGTGAGTAGGGCTCTTATGTTCTGTATTGCGCTCGTGTCTTTGACTCATGTGCAGACATAAAGCACGGTGAAAGGGTAGCCATCAGACGTCGAGAAAGAGGAGAAGGTATTCAGGGCAGGGCGTCTCTGCTGAAGCCATATGGTTAAGTGATTTTGTGAGTTGAGGAGTTAAGTTGCATCGAAAGTGTCCACAGGGGAGACAATGGAGGAATAACAATCCAGCACTCTACTATAGCAGGCTGTAGAAAAGAGAAGACAACATGTAAAGGAGCACACGAAAACACAAGGGCAAACAATATACTCTACAATTATGTGATTTTTGGTAAGTATTTCCTCCATGTCCTCCAGAGAGATAAGTGGTCATGGCTTGTCACAGACCAGCAGGGGGTGACATCTTATCCAAGGGCACTTCAGCACGGTGCATGTTTGATGACAGGAAGATTTACACCTTGAACATCTGCCTAAAAGCTGTGTCTCTTCCCAAGAGGTCACTAATACAACCAAAGAATCTCAGCAACCACACATTGCCCATTTGCAGTACTCAATGTCAGCCAAACAAAACAAACACAGTTGTGTTACAGTCTACACAGAAAGATTGAAGTGTTTGATTTTTACAATTGAGTCATTAGAGTGAAAGATAGCATTTAACAGTGAAGCTTTCAAGCAACCAGCTGCAAGCTGAACAGGATCTTAGGCCAAAATAAACACTTTCATTCAAATCATTTGTGGTCTCTTTGACTGACTACACATGGAAGTCAAGTCAAAGTTGTAAGAAGTTAAATATGCAATCAATTTCAAAATGTCCAAATCAGCCAAGAAGGAACAACGACAAGAGCCTGTGTCAAACTTTTCAACAAATGACTCAAAGTAAGAATATTATCGTGAACTGTCACCTCCTCTAAAGTAAAGATTTATGGCCTTAAATAAAAAAAAGTGTGTCAATTTATGTATGCAGTTTATTAAATAAAAACTAGTTATCATTGAGTGTCAAATGCACTCTCCTCAACAGACAGGCTACCATTTACAATGGAAAATACTGTAAACCAAGCAAAGCATTATAGCACATCTCCTGAAGAAAAGGCAGATGGAAGTGATGCTGCTAGGTCAAGAGAGAAAACATTCCACTGGTCTCAGGGTTTCAGTTCATTCACATTAAGGATGTTTTCATCCACCTGTCCTGCAGTTTCATGGTAATATGAAACCTGGCTCAGGTTATTGGCAAGGCCAAAAACCTGATTGGAAAAACGTATTTTTCCAGAAAAATAACTTAAAAGAAGCTGCAACATAACGACAGATGTTTCAAGTACATCTTGGTGCAGAGCTTGTATATGCTTCTCTTGCTGTGCTGAAAATGTTCATGTAAAGCAGACCAGGCAGGGGCTATTATGTAATGTTAATAACAACATCATAGTAGTGAACCAGGGGAGAAATTCACTGAAATTCAAATACAACTGGAAGCACTAGTTGCATAAACAGAATCCCTAATGTACACTTAGCTAATTATGCACCAGTGCCACTTCACCCTGACATAGGACACATACGATTTAGTGCAAACAAGCACTAAATCATATCATTTCAGATTTAGCCACACAGCAATGGAAACATTTTCTAATCAGCACTAATGAAAGTGCTGTTTTACAACCAGGTCTCTGTCACATCTGTGTGAAGACGAGAGGAATAGAGGGAAATCCATGTCCATGTCCAAGTGATTAACTCTGAGGCTATGCCCATTAGGCAAATGATTATTATTGGTTGCTCATTATTAGACTATTACAGCGTCATTAAAATGACATTATGAGCCCATTTTGTGTCATGTGCAGTTAAACACACACAAACACATCAGCTCTGCACTAGAGAACTATGATGCCCACTTCATCTAAAGAAAAGCTATTTAATCACACAAAAACAGAGGGAGAGAGACAGAGGGAGGGGGAGAGAGAGAGAGAGAGAGAGAGAGAGAGAGAGAGAGAGAGAGAGAGAGAGAGAGAGAGAGAGAGAGAGAGGGGAATGCATACAGGTTGACACAGGATCCGGTCCAGACACGTATGAACTTGTCTCAGCTCTAAGCTTCTGTCTCTCGGAGCCGCACCATTTGTACCTGACGTTTCCACTCTTTGCTTAGGTGTGCCTTTCATTCGCTATTCTCCCCTGACACTGACACACACACACACACACACACACACACACACAGAGAAACACGGAGTGCTTTGAAGTTTGAGTTTTTTCTTTTTCTCATGTAGCTGTGAACCTAGGAAGAGGCTCTGGGAAAATGCCAAAGAAGTCCCATGTCGGAAGTCACCCATGCTGTGTGTGTGTGTGTGTGTGTGTGTTCCAGGTATTACTTATGTTGTGGGGCACCAAACAAGTCCCCATAATGTAAATTACTACATTTAAGCAGAAGACATGAAGTATGGTTAGGATGAGGTTAGGGGTTAGGGTTACACCAGTAGTCGTTACGGTTAAGGTTAGAGTAAGTTAGAGAATGAATGCAAGTCAATGTTATGTCCTCTGAAGTCATGGAAACCAGACTCTCTGTGTGTGTATTTGTGTGCACGTGTGTCAGTGTGTATACTTGTATTTGTTATCTATTTAGGACCTTTTCTGACCCTGTCAGGAGGGGGACCAAAGCCTGTCCAAATGAAAGGAAGTCAATGTGATGTCCTAATAAGAATAGATGTGCAAACTTGTGTGTGTGTGTGTGTGTGTGTGTGTCTCAGGAGAGCCAGTCATTATGGGTGAATAGGCAGGATGGGACTCGAGCTGTCACGTGGAGGGGCTCAAGTTGCACACACAATCTCACCAAATCCCACACACATACCATGTAGTAGGTGGGTATCCCGGTGCCTGTCTCTGTGTGGGATCCCACACTGCACTGGTACAGAGGCATGCAGCATTTTACACACATGCATGCACACGAACACACAGGCAGTCATGTCACTTGTATGATCGCATGAAGGGATTAACATGAGAACACCCAGCGCTCTATGGCTCTTTGCGTCTGGATTCAAACATACCTGAGAGTCGTTCTCTTACAGAGACAATTTTGGAATGACTTTATGTGACAGAAAGCGCTGTTTAGCAAGGGAAGGGGATATGAGGGGCTATAATTTTGGAGGCCATGCAAAGTGTAGTCATTTTGTTTGGGAGGATCATCTGCTTTCTAAACTGCTCTTAACATTCCACAGAAGAGCGACACAAACCAAGACATGGAAATGAGTTATATGAGAAATGATTTATATTAATGTTCCCTGGTTAAACAAGCTTTCAGTTCATATTTAGCAGACATGAGTCAAGTTTCTGCATTGAATTCTCAAACAATATCAGCAGAAATATGTCAAATGGTAATAACCCAAGTAGCAAAATGAGTGTTCACATGAAACATAGATGAGCTTTACTGAACTGGACCACTGGGGACTGAAACGGTCAGAGGGCCCCTTTACCTCCTTCCCCTTAATTTCATTATACACTTTTTTGTATTGACCAAAACAAAATGCACCCTATAAATAAATTTTGCATTTTAGCAGAAAAAAGAAGCCACACAAGCTCACACACGCACACTGTTTCAACTTTACGCATGAGTTTTTAAGTAACAAGTCCTCAAAATGATACAATGAAATATGCAAAAGACTCAGAACTTGATTCGCTCCTATCAGGTTGGTTAGGCATGTTGTTTGTCATTGTTGTTGAGAGGACAGATTGAAACACTTTCCTTTCCAGAGTTTTTGAAAGGAATCGGCTCATTTTTTGGGAAATTATAGGGATCAGCTTGGATATTCAAATCATTTAACTGAATTCTGAAAAATGTGGAAACGAAGCTCAACTAAGAACATAATTAAATGTGAGCACAATCTAGGTGTAGACCTGTTGTGCACCAACAACAGAGGTCTGTGGTAGGAAAAGGAATAGCTGGAATTCCTCCCTCAGATGATACATCCTTAATCTCATAATCTGGGAGGATATGAAATCTGAAATTCCTGCCTCCTGACACACACACACGACGTGGTGAGCAAGAGTGTCCACCTTGCTCAAGGTGTTGCTTTGCAGGATTGAACTGAAATTGCCTACACAGAGGCAACAATCCATGATTACAGCACCAATGCTAGAATATCATTTGCATAAATAAATGAATATTGGAAAACTTGTGTGGATGACTGAAGAGGCCCATTTAAGAGCGTCTTCCTCTGAAAACACGGTACGAAGGAAAGGATGCGGGTCCTGTCCTGAGTGACAAGAGGACCTCCCACTTAACAGGCACAGTGATGAGGCGTGACCACTCCTGACAGGTGTTTTGTCTCCCTCAGAGCAGTATGATGTGGCCATTGTAATGGGCAGTTTGACTGAAAGGCCTGAAGAAATCCCACACCATACAGGGACAAGAGTTTGGCATGCCACAGCAAACAGGGCAGCTCCTGCCTTTACAAACAGACCGTACATAAAAATCAACATCAATCAATAAGCCAGAATGACAATGAACAGCGAAGAATGGAGCCAGTGCACATCAAAGCCCAGACATTCTACCGCTCATGGGTCAAATACGGTTTTATTTTTTCTTGGGGTTTCAGGTGTGTTTATTCTTACAAGCTGGTTAAATTCACAAAGCCATGTGGAATTTAATCAGCAGAAATCTTCTCTGAGCCTCAAAGAGAGGGCATTAAAATCCTGTTAAGATACACAAAGCCTCCACTGTTGCTCTGTAAGACTACAGTCAACTTGAATGCTAATGCTAACTAGCACCAGTGCCGTGTCATGTGCTGTGTGACCAGTAGTACATGTGCTCATGAAAGGTTTGACCTCCACTCACTTCAGGTGACTTTTTTCAATAAATGACAAGAAAGTTCTTTAAAAGTCTAATCAAATGTTGTAAGACTTCCTAACATTGTCTCATGTTCTATTGCATCAAACTCCCTCTCACGGATGTAAATGTTTATTATATTTTTAGTTTGTCTGTTTGTGAGCAGCATCTCAAAAATTAAAGGAGAGATTTTGACAACATTTCACAGCTGGAGGAAGAAAGTAATTAAATTACAGGTGACCGAACGAGGATCCTGATATATATTTGTTTTCTTAACTATTGTTAACCGTGCCAGATGGGTGTCAGAGTGAGTTCTCTAGTAATTATTATCATCACCATCATCATCTCAGAGCATCGGTGAAGCCATTTTGGTGGAGTCGCTAGGACTAAAGGGAGAGGGGGCTCGGGTGAGACTGCTTTAACAGGAAGGGAAGGGCCCAGAGTGGGGAACACATGAAAGAACAACTCCGTCATCTGGGAGCTTTAATGACAGACTGTGCGGCCTTGTTTTGACTGAAGAGCTCTTTTAATATGCATGACAAAAGACACCCTTCTGGGACATTCCCTGGCAACAGCACTGAATCCCCTGACAAACTCCTTCTGCTCTTCATCGTGTCATCATCAGTGGAGGTTGAGTTTCCATCAAAATGCAAAGGAACCCGTCTGAGCAAAACCCTTATTTTGATGTCCCATCAAGAGTGCTGAAGATCAGTTTGCTTCATGCAAAATGTCTAATCCTAAAACAAGCGTCAGGATTAGACAGACAGTTGAGCTGAAATGGGACACTGGGCTTTTACTTGCGGTAATCTCCTCTACTCAAACTGTACAGAGCTCTTTACTCCTCTTTTAATGTCCTAGAACTGTGCCAATTAGACTGTCACCGTCTTGCTTTAATACAATTAAAGCACTGTCTCATGGGGTCTTACATTATGAAACAAATTCCCTGTTGTACATATAAATAAATACCACAAATAGACTAATTTCACATAAAGGGTGAGCTTCACAAGAGATGATGACTGTATGAGTGGTGATGACTTCTTGAGACATGATGAGGAGAAAATAAAAGGACAGAAATGCTCCATGTCATGAAGTAACTATTGTGAAATGTACCTGTTTGATTCAGCATCAAAAGACAAACAGAGACAATAGCAACTCCTAAAGATCAGGTGGTCTTTTCAGGTACAGTATGAGGGGTTAGTGTTCAGATGTGGTTTGGTTAAAAGTCTATGGCCATTATGAGAGCTTTAAGTAAAGGGAGTGGTCTTACCTGGTAGGGCGTTGGCAGCACAAAAGGAGAGACAGCACATGAAAGAGAAAGAAAAGACACTCTTAGACACTGTTTGCCAAGCCTTAAGCTGTATATCTGCACATTTGTAGCCACAGTCAATGCTGTGATAAAGTGCAGTCTAGACAGATGTACACATTGGATTCATGGGACGGTTGAAAACAAACTAATGCCATGATGAACACTTTGGGAATGTTCCTCCATCTTACTATCACTGTAACACTTTCCGTCAAGAGATAAAATGGCAGAGCAACATCAGTCATCTTCATATTTATGAAGATGAGATCTATACTTGAATTCAGACTGGTACTGTGAGCATCTGTCTTTCTGCATCACAACAAGATTACACAGAGGCCTTTGACTTCCACGTTGTAACCAAATAAGCATTGATTGTCTTCCTCTACAGTGTTGTTTTAGCATGTAATGCTGGAATTAGTCAATCTCTCTCAGGGCGTTTAGGTTATTTATGGTAATTTCCTAACTGGACAAAAATAGCAGCACCACATGTCTGATAGTTATGTTTTTATACTACATACAGTATAAGGCTTCATTGTCCCCCAGCTCACATACTTAATTACTGTTATAATTAAATTGCAATTCTTTAACTGCAATTAGTCTATGACTTGACTCAGTTATCCATCATCAAGTAACTTCCACAGAATAACCATTTATTTTGATTAATCAATAACCAGAGTGGGGTCTACAGTAAATGATCCATACATCAAAAGTTCTCAGGGATCACACGTAGTAAGTCTGAGTCCCTGTTACAGAAAATGTGTATTCTTAAACAGCCAAAGTTTGCAGCAAAGCTTTAATCCTTGATCCAGATTGTAATTTAAATGAAAAAAGGAAGAGCTTCACATCATTCTTCACTGAAGTTAAGAGGAACAAGAAGGCAAACAAAGATTGCAAGAGAAGCTCTTAGTTTATCACACAGCTTGGTGCCTTGATGAAGAGATACCTGGCAGTGGAAGAAGAGCTATAGACAAAACAAAAATATTCTCCTTTCTGTGTTTGCAGGAGTCAAACCCATCCCTATCATCTAGTCTGGGTCACAAAAACACTGAGTGAATCCAGCAGATCCCTAAAGTCTGTTCTCACACAAGAGAGGGGGCTGGCAAAGTGGGCTGTGAAGTCACCAACACAAGTCTACTTCAGGCTACGTCCAATGGCTCTTCCAGGTTTTGAAGGTAGAATCATTAATGCAGCCAATGAGAGAACTTATTACAGATTATCCTGATATTCATCCATCCATCCATTTTCTACCACTTTATCCTCCGCAGGACGGTCCAATCAACCATCCACTCTCACTCTCACATCTATGGTCAATTTAGAGTGTCCAATTTACCTAATCCCCATATTGCATGTTTTTGGACTGTAGGAGGAAGCCGGAGAACCCGGAGAAAACCCACACACACGCACACACGGGGAGAACATGCAGAAAGGCCCTTGTTCCAACCGGGGCTCGAACCCAAAACCAAAGGCAAGAGTGCTAACCACTACACCAACCGTGTGGCCCTCCTGATACATATTTTCTTTGTTCGATACATTTCTTTAATATTAATTTAAACACTATGATTTGCCTGTTGTGATTTGTCTTTTGTAAAGATCAAAACAACTACACCACAGCTTTTCAAATGTAAGCTCCTTCAAAGCTTGAACAGTCTTTCTAGCAACATAATGTTGACCTGCAGCAGTTTTCGTCAAACGCTGAGTGACACTGTGAATGGCTTGTATGACACTCAAAGAGACTGAGGTGGCCTCACATGAAAAGGAAATGAAATATCAGCCTAATCCTACCCCTGCTGTCCTGCAGTCAGAATGCAGTTTGACTCAGCACACACAGGCTTAAATTATATAACATTGCCATTTTAACAGCATACCCATATTTCAGAAAAGTTAAGTAATAGCCCCTACGGCGCAGGGGAAATTGCCAAGAACAGCCCCTTAACTTCAATGGCACTAAAAGTAATCAAGTTCCCAAGCAATCTTCATTACACAGAGAGCACTCACACTTATTGAGATTCAGGGAGAGGGAGGTTGTGAGCATACAAAAAGGATTTATTGATTGCACTTAATGCAATAAGCATGCAGGATCCAACGCAACAATTTCATTAGATTTTTCCTTATAGGCTGTAGGGGCTTGGCTCAGGATGAGGTTCAGGGATGTAGGCGACTCTTGCCTGAAAATCTCTCAGTAAGGACGGCAGGACAAGCTGACATCCAGCATACACTTACTTAATCAACTTTAACCCCTTTGGTCTCTGTGAGACTGTGACTCTAAGCTCTAGACATCAAATATGCAGTTACAACAATTTAATTTGGCCTCACTTTAATGGAATTTCTTGTCTTTGGTTGAGTCATGTCTGACTAACTATACATGAACTCTAATTCATTTCATTTCTTTCTCATCGATCAGTTGATTGATCTACATATTATTTGAAGTTAAAATAACTTTAAAAAACAATCCGCAATAAAAATCAGTCCACCCACCTATACCCTAGCACAGGGCTCAATAAAATCATCAAAGCAAAACATGTTAGTGTTTTCATCATTAAATCTGAAACTAATTAAAGTGAGCATCAAGTTTCAGTCACTACCTACAACAGACATATAGTTTGTCCTGGGTGACGGGATCCACAAGATGACAGCCTGACAATGTCAAGTACTTTGTTGAAACAACTAGTGTTAGCTGAAGAAATAAAAATAGACATCCATTCTTGGTCTAGTTAAATTTGTCGTCTTTTCTCATTTAAATCCTCTCCATAATGATTCAAGGCCAGCTGGCCCTCTCTTCCCTCTGTAAACTCAGAGCCACAGAGATAAATAAACTTTAGAAGAGGGGGTGAAGAAGACCAGGCCAGATCTTTGGTCTGCTGACAGCCAGCCATGTGTTCCAGCTGTTTAGTCTTCCTCCCCCTACGTGAACCAGTAGACAGATGACCCCCGCTGACACTTCTGTCAACTCTTCTTCCAACCATCCTGACTCAGTCCACCACCCCCATCTATCCAACTTGCTAGCCCCCTTGCTGACCCTTTACTTACTAGGTCAGGGCAATAAATACTGTGTGTTGTTTCCCAGAGGCGTGTTGACTTCAATTCAGCCCCAGACACCTGTGCAAAGAGTGAGTCAGAGCATGGTGCCGCTGTTGAAACAGTGGAAACCTGAGCAAATGAAGGTAACAGATGAATTACAGTAAATAAATTTGTATTTATTGAAGACGACTTCTTCCCCTGTTTGGAAAAGCGAAGAGGAATTTCATACAATAACGCAACTTCATGTGCGGCTAACACTGTTGTAGATATGGCTGGATGTGACACCATAGTCTGCTGCTGGAAACCTTTGCAGAAGAAGAGGGAGAGGTGACGTAAGAGGGGATCACCGTGTTCGGATAGAAATCTGATCTTGATGTGGACACCAGAGACACATGTTAATACCAGGTGTATGTTTTCTGATAACAGAAAACACATTCTAATGTCATGTGTAAGGGGGCCTTTGTATGTGATTCCATATTTCAGGATCTGTAGTTCACTGGTTGAGTCGCTGGGGTTTGTTTTTCTAGAAATCCCTGTTGCAGTGGGGCAGAGCATTTAGCAAGATAGTGGATACCAAGCAGTTACAACTTTCAAACTGAGGAAGTCCAAAAGCCAAACAAGTGTTAGGGGTTTTTCCCAGCTGCCCTGCACATTATTCCTACATGCCTCGATGCAGTCCAGACAGAGCAGATCAAATTGAAAGAAAACAGGTCTAAAAATCAGAAAGCATTGCTATTAAGAGGGGGAACATGTTAAGCTTTAGTCCAGACACAAACTCCCAAACTCAGAATTAAAACAAACAGAAATGTGGGCTGTCACTGTTCAAGGCCATTTGCTGATGAGATACTGGCTGTGCTTCCTCATTTCAGCCACGATACAGCTTCTTCCCAGCAGATGATTTGTGTCTTACTCTGACAAGGTACTAGCCACAGTGAGGAGGCAGAATCTGACTAGTCCTTGGTCAGCTACTCTAAATAATTCTGAACCTTCTATTTGCATAAATCACAAACTTCTTCATGTAAGACATTACATGAATCTTATGGTACTTAATGCAAAGTAGAGTCATATATTCATTGCAACCCTCATCTTAGGCCACCGTTCATTTAATCCTGTTCTTTCACCACAGAGACTTTGCACTTACTGCTGCTATTCTCAAATGAATCAGCCTCGATTGAAATGCCAGAAGCATATTGACCTGTACTTGCACCCTTTAAGACATGTGAGCGGAGTGAAATGAATGGACGGTGGGTTGGTATTAGTGGGATGTGCAGTGGGTGTGTTCTCTTCTCTCTCACTGGTTATTGCAATAATGGTTTAGTCGGAGTACAGTAGATTTAAGAATTAATACAACCTAGCTCCGGATCACATCATAGTAGCATAACATCTTCTTGCATGGTAGGTGTTAAGCCTTTGATGTTTTGAGGGTCATTGCTCAGCTATGTTATCATTTACAAAGCACATTGATGTTTGTGTTGAGGAAAGCCAGGGAGGCAGTGCTACCATTGTTACAACGCCTTTCAGAGGCACTGGCATGAAACGTGTTCGTCTTCGTCAGAGACAAAATATCCAATCATCACAAGTGAAGCACTTATTGATGACATGGAGAAGATGAAAGTCTTAAGACATGTTTTAACTAAGAAGAAAACCCAGAAACTAGATATTTTTTGTATTGTGAGACTGATCGGGCTGATAACACAATTATGACTAAATAAATAAATGCTTCTAAGTTACAGGAGAGTGCTTACACTAATTTACCCTCTGGACAATGAGATGCCTTGTTTGAAGGTATTTGAACACTTGAACTAGGGGCTAAATCTTACAATAGAAGGATTTAAAAAATGCAGGACTGATGCATGTTGAAAATAAATAAAGAGACATGCCATGACACATGAGAAAAATAGGATACCAAGCCCTTCCTCCCCTTAAACACCGCATGCCATTCAACCCCAAACAATAAAGTGTAGCTTAGCCTACTTTGAATTGCAGACAGAACAAGCTCACAGTAACAGAGTGGCTGGAACACTATCATTCATCTCATTTAGTCTAAGTGGAATTGAGAGAGTAATGTATCAGGATTCAATCCAACTTTGCTTTTAACTTTCAGAAAGCAGCTCCGCTTCCTTGATATATGAATTAGTTGAGGCGTTGACATGAACCACTTGGCTAAAAAAATGGCCAATGCATTAGGCCATTGATGGTTTGGTTAATTAAGCTATTTGGCTGTAAAATGAACTCCAGTCCTATTAAATACTGGCATTGAGCATTTATAGTCTGGTGAAATTTGGCAAGTACAATACAGTAAATACTTGAGGTGGGAATCACAGGGTGCCTCACGACATGATACGATACAACACAATACGATACAATGTGACGCAACACGACAAGATACGATGCGATACATGGTCCACAATACCAATAATATCACGATACAGCGATTCTGTGATATATTGGTCCCTAACCCTAACCCAATATTGGTCTGTGAAAAGTTAAACTTGCATAATGCATCTGTTGACCGTGGATGGAGCATCTCTTGGACCTTGCACCATTATCCCGCTGTAAAGTCCTCTTCTTCGGCCAGGTAACTTCTGCACAACTTTCCCTCATTAATTTGAGCAGCGCCACAAGGAGAAAGTAGCTTTGCCCGCTGAGTGAAACTGGCAGGGACTGTTCATTTATTGAATAAATAACAGTATTTGCGAGTAAATACATGTATACTGTCTAAATACTGTAAATACTGTCTGTGGGTCCCACTCCAACAGCAGATACTTCATGATCCACTGGATTGATGCATCTTAATCAGAGGGAAAGAATAAACTACAATACAGCTTTCATACTTTAACAACCTGCTATAGACAGGATAAGCCCATATGATACGTATAAGTATCTGTATTGGTCAATATTGGTCAAAATCCCAGGATCAGTTACTAAAAAAAAAAAACATAAAATCCAATATAATGCAAACCCAAATATCAGATCAATACTAAAGCATATGCTGTAAAAAGGTAAATACAAAGCAGCAAGAGCATTTTAACTTAGTTAATTCATGGGCTATTTATTTCTTCTTTATGGGAGCGGAACATTTCTTACACAGTTGGAGACTGATCCAGTCATTTGAAAAATAGGTGGATATGGTTATAGGGTAAAGCAGCAGCACAAATGTGTTGTTAACTTAAAAAGTTGTTAAAACATAAAATGACTTTATCAGACTGAAATCAATATTGGTAGATAGATGCTTTTGCCTGTGTATCAGTATTGGACACACAAAGTGGTATTGAGAATTTGAGACATCCCTACCATAGTCTTGTAATGCAAAGTAAAAGACAGTGCATCTTGAAAAGCAATCTTGTGTTGTCCTGCATTACACAGACATGTGCTGACAAAGAGCTGCCTCTCCTCTCCCTTGCTGATGCTAAATGTAAATGATGGGGTATAAAACAACTGGGAGGAGTAAATCCTGCACCATGTGGTCTGTCTCCACGGTGCATTTTTGTGCAATAACTAATTCAGCCATTTTGGTGCGTGCATGTGTGTGCGTGCCAATGATACTTAAAACAGAGCTGGAAATAAGGGTGGACAAAAATGGCCTGACAATGAGTTGTATCCACACCTGCACTACAACAGCTTTATGAAAGCCGGCAGGATGACAGCACTTACTGTAAAAGAGTGAAAATGACAAAAAAAATAATTCCCCTTTTCATTTCACAGTCATTTCCCTGGTTAAGTGTGACAGTTGGGATTCAGTATGGTGCAGCTTTACATTGTAAAACCTGAAAAGGTCCTTAAAGCTGATGCCCTGTCAGCACTTGGTGATGCACTAACAGTAAAAATCTCACACAAGCTCAAATGAAAACACAAAGAACAAAATAAGCTTTAAATAGAGCGACAACTAATGTCAACAGAAATCAATTTTGGACAAAAATTCATAAAGAAATAATCTTACTGCTAACAAGTAGGGACGTACTGATCCCAATCTCAAGTATCGCATCGCAGTACTTTTTTCAATCTTCCCTGATCACCATCTTTTACTCCAGCTGCCGAGCCTTCAACATGCACCAGGTGTCAGCCACTTACATAATAGTGAACAGGTCGTGTAGACTGTAGCTGTGCTGCTCTCTTTCTCTACCACTGTAATCTTCAGCCAGTAATATTATTTATTGTACTGACAGTAACCATTTATTTATTCTCTGCACTGATGCCTAGTGTTTGCTCATTGTGTGAATTGTGTGGGTTTCTCTTCTCTCTATAATATTGTAAGAGTTTCTGTCTTACTATGTACAGTGCCTTAAGATAATATATGTTTTCTTCATTATAAGTAAAAAGCATTTCCTTTGCAATTAATTGGTAGAAAATGTGAATGGAAAGGAAAGTTGTGTTCTTGTGTTTCCGTATGTGTATCTTAATTTGGCTGTCTGTTTCTCTGACTTGTGGTTCCCACAGGCTGACAGCCACAGAGAATACCTGACCTGAGGCCCCGAGCCTCTCCACCCTCTCTACCACTTCAAGGCTATGACCTCTGACCTCTAGCAGTGAGAACTTGCATTGCTCTGTGATCTTGAGTCTAGTTCTCTTACCACACCTTCCTGTCTTTTGCTCATACTTTCTCTCTCTCTCCCAGCGTGTGTGCGAACGTGATTTTTTTTCACAATTCGACATACTCAATAAATAAAGCACATGCATACACACACCACTACACATTGTTCAAAAAACAACATCCTCCTTTCCCTACACACACAGTGTCAATGTCTCATCAGACTTGGAAACTCTCTCAGATCGGGGCATCCATGAAACAAAGGCTGCCTCAGTCAGAGGTGTAATTGAAATTAGGGTCAAACTGAGTGGGTTTATGTGGCATTATCTGTAGATTGTGCATCGTTCTTCACTTCCCTTCTTAGTTTGGCTGACTGTAAATTCTCAAACTTTACTTTCCTAGTAACTAAGTACTGTTCCTTAGCCACTGAGATTTACAAAACTTTGTTTCTGTGTGATCATAAGCAATTTTACAAGTCCTATACATCTCTATAAACAAATAAAATATATTTTAGTCAATGTTTTTATTTACATATTCACTGGATGGACTTGGAAAACAGGGCTGGGATGATCTTTTGTTAGGATTGGAACAATGGAACATAACATGCACAACTGAATGTTTTTTAAGTGAACTGTTACATTCTGCTATCTCAAAGTATCTCAAAACATGACACAGCATAAATGTGCGCCTTCAAATGACCCTGCTTAAAATGAAACATTATTTTTCAAATCCCTGGAATGCAGATAAAACTTTTTCCAACACTCTTTGAGCTAAGTTGCTAGTTTAGCTGTTTCTATCATCAAGCTCGTAGAAATATCATGAGAGGAGAAAAAGGATTTTTAAAAGAATAACATACTAGTGCTAATCCTCTTCATCCTTGCTCTACTGTCAATAACCAAAGAACAAATAAATATCTTTTAGTAAGGACTTTCCCATAGGGGAAGAGCAGTAAGATAATCAAAATGAATCATACAAATCTATTACACTCATGGGAAAACAAGTGTGTCATTACAGTGCAGAAGCCTGCATTAGTATCTGCTGTGTAGTTTTTAGCCTGCAGGAACAACTTTAGTCTGTGAAAACACGCTGAGTTTACACAGAAACAACAAAAGAAAACAAAAGACCAAACAGAGGAAACGTGAGTGAACTTGCAGTGGAAGCATAAGCCTTAATGTCAACCTGCTGAAATATCTAAGTGATGTATCAGGCTGATTTCAAGTGTCCTGTATGTGTCAGTGTTGATAATGTGCATAGTTGTTTGAGCCTGTGAAGCAGTGCCAGGAAGCTTGCCTAAATGACTTCCCGGTAACATGCCATGAATCAGTAAGAGAAAACATTTTGCCCTAACTTCACAAGTCAGATGTTGTTTGGTCTATAATGTCACTGGTTTTGAATTTGCATGACAGCAAATGACATTGACCTTTACTTACAGTAATGACTCACAGCTAAGCTTAGAGGTCTCATTCAATGTGGAAACAAAAAAAGCCATGCCCGCAGGGCTCTCAGTGGGAAAAGGAGCAAAGGAGGGAGGAGTGGAATTAGAAAGGATCTCATTGTTGCAAAGAAACTCAGTGCAGAGGCACCCTGACACAGGTATTCTGCAAAAGAAGGCTTGCATTGTGCACAGAAAGAATGTAGAAATACACAAAAATGATAAGAAGAGGGAAAAAAACACACAAGGCTTCAGACACCTGCTTGGATTCTGACCTTATGTCATCTAATGAGTGACACCTTGTCTGTATGTTGGACAATTGACAGTTTTACA